>NC_064768.1:9202214-9510623 GCF_011397635.1 Epinephelus fuscoguttatus | reverse complement strand
GTAAAGTTTTCCTCTAGGTGACCCAGACAGACTGGACCAGTGAACACTCAACACGAGGAGACAGAACTGGACTCCAAACAAGACTTCCCATCTGTGCAGTGAACACTTTGAGAGTCATCACTTCAGCACTGACTCCAGGATAATTTCATACAGTACCTCACAAAGAGTCAATAAACTTATTAGTTTAAAATGATGAATTATTGGCCATAATACATTTAAATGCGTTACATAAATTACTAATTGTCATACATTACTAAGTACTCGATTAGGGCACAGCTTGCCCTGTACTATTCCTGATAAGGTGAAATTACTGACATACCAGTGCAGTTTAGTGTTCCCCTGATGCAAAAGGCCAAATTAAGATTTTATCAATCAAGGAACATGACATGTATTTACCGACTTTAACATTTTAGTGCCTTTTATGCAAAGACACTTTGTCAAAGTGAGAATTACTACCTTTTCCCCCACACACAGTCTGTGAAGAACCAATGGAAAAAATATTCTCATAATGAGACAGCTGAACATAGCATGATTCCACAGTGGTAGTGAGCTTTGAGAACAGTTCAGTTTCCTTTTGATAGCAACAGTTATTTTAATGTGGATGAATTTCATATTGTACATTCATACTCCAGTTGTTTTGATAGTACAGTTAAAATCACATTCAAATATAAAGTCGAATATCTACAGAACTTAAACACAAAACTATTTTATGAATGACAGCCACTTACTCAGCAATAAGATCATTTTGGTGGTGAGTGGGCTTTTAACCAAGACAGGCTGTAGTCATTGTTTTCTACCTGTGTTTTTAACCTGTCATCTTTCTCTCTTGTAGGACACTTGAGGAAAGTTACAAGGCCTAGGCCAATGTGATATTTACTCCACAGTAAAGAGGTTGTTTCACAAGAAATTAAGATTTTGCAAATTGTGACACTGGGTCCTAATCCATAGGTTTTATAATTACTGTTATAAATCTTTTCATTTATTTCATGTGTACTTTTTGTAACCTTTTAAAAGTGATGATTTCATGAATGCAATCTTTGACTTAATTTTGTTAAACTGTTTGTGTAATGGTTATAACTTTTGCTATATAAAATGGATCAGACAAAATTTACTTAAGAGTAAAAGCAAATTTTTTGAAAGCTGTCATTCATCAGTTTCCTGTGATGATTGGAAATATAGTGGTGATTTAAACCACTAACAAAATATAATCGTTATTAATGGCATCTTAATGTTTTCATTTATGTCTTAACATTTACCCAAGTTTGCATTTGTCTTAGCAGAATGTAAAAAAAAAAAAATGAAAAGCAGGTGTTATGTGCTGGTTTTGTTTGAACATTTCTTTAAGACAAATGAAGAAAATTCACTGAGAAAGGAATTATCTGCACACTGAATAGTTTTAAGTCCCGTAGGAGGTATTATTTATTTGTGACGTTGTGACATATGAGAAGGTTCTGTGGATATTGCTCGGTATTGAGGCTATAAATAGAATTTATTGACATTTTAAACAAGTTATAGATGAATATAAAAAACTCAACATTAGCCTTGACAGCCTGGGCTATGATCAGGCCTAACAAAATGTGTCCTAAAGGCCAAATTCAAAAGCAGTGACGCTGCCAACTGTAAGCAGTTCACTGCGTTTGGAGGTGGTCTTTAAGACAATTAACTAATTTACTTAAAACATATAATTTCTAACTGTAAACACATTTCCTGGCCTTAACAATCTTTGCTGGATTGCCACCAGCCTCCCACCTGCACCTTTGGGCCAATGAAGAAAATATTATCTTAGTGCCAGGATGCTGGAGGTGAAGCTGGTGCAGGTCCTCTTTCATCATGCTGACCGGTTTGACACTGAGAGTTTTCACCTAAAACTCATGTTATCCCACACCATAAAGTCAGCGATCATCACAGCTGATGCACACCGCTAAAGAAACACTACTTACCGTGACTCCACGTTTTCCAAAGCAGTCAATCAGGAATCCAAATGTAATAAAATCCCCATACATTAACTCCAATCCTGTTATCTTCCTCACCGTCATCCTGTTTATTCCTCTTGCCATGCATGCACTAAAGTTTTTTCTAGCTAGCTTTTCCTTCACATGGCTCGGCTGCCGAAAAGCCGTCACACGCGCCTAGTGGCAAATTAAAAAAATAAATATACATGTGCATATATATGTCGGAGCCATCACGACACAATGTAAGGCGCAATAATTTACTTTTTCAACCTGAAGTGTTGACCGTCCGTTCAGCAACCCGCTTGAGGCCTCACTTGATGCTGTGTTTACCACAGGACCGGAATTGGCTCAAAACAAAATTAGCATTTTTGATTGGCCGATGTTAACGCTATCCGCTCGCTACTGCTAATGTTTAGTCATAACCAACATTACCATAACACTAAATAGTCAACAAGAACAGTAGCGGTGGCAGGCCTAATAATATATTAATGCATTTGGCAGTTATTCAGCATTTCATTCTACTCTAGCTTTTACCTTTTACTGAACATACATTGTAGATATTTATGCAAATAGCACTGGAACTTTGTATTGGTCCAGACACTTCATGACAGATACTATCAGTCTCTAAAAACTAGTACTAGTAACTATTACTTACTACAGCACCTAGTAAAAACACATTGTACATTAGTGCAAATCAGGAGGACATTGCAAATGTAGTGAGGTGCATGATTCTCCATGGACATTAGAAATAACTGTTCATTGATACTTTTGATAGTCACAAAAGAATAATAACTAGTAGAACTGTAGAAAAGAAAATAAGTCAATGAGGAAAAGAACTGGTGACATTATGACATATGATTCTGGCTACTACATTCTGTACCCAGGCTTCTACAAGAAATGTGATATTAACATTATAATTTTGTTAATTTTGTTTAACGTCCCTCAGAAGCAAAGCAAACATTCCCAGTGTTTAGACACATTAATCTTATGTTAATAAAACACCAAATAATTATATTGATTCAACAAGCAATACATCCAGAACTGGTATGGACATTTAACCAAAACCAATTACACCCAACCATCACTGAAACAAAACAGAGGATACATTGGATAGTTTTCTATGCATGGTTATTGAAAGAATAACAACACAACACAAAGTGTTTAGGTATATGATTCTTTAATAAATCAGTAGTCAGGATGTAAGTACAAAGTCTTTCATGTTAAGGCTGATAACATCATTTGGGTACCTAAAAAGTGTGTTAACAGGTTAGGCAGGCATGCATGCAACTGGTGGCCAGCAGCAAATTCCCAGAGGCTGACATCAGTGAGGAGATAGAGCAGGCGACAGGCAGTGTGCACACCCTAACAGTCAGTGTCGGCACCCAGACTGATCCATTTCAACAGGATACAGAAGAGGGAGACAATAAGCAGTACATTTGCACAGGCACTTTGACAGATGACATACTTACCAACCAGGTCATAAACAATGACCACTCATACTGTACATCTGTGGAAGGCCAGGCCACACAGGCTGGAATCGGGACCCGGTTCTTCCTTCCCAAATGGCCCCTGGCCCAGAGGGTAAACTGTCTGTAGGCAGTCAACCTAAAGAGACTGATGGAAAAGAAATGTTTTGGTTAGATTTGTCTCATTTTTTTAAGATCATAAACAAGTTGTTTGTTGTCAGGAAAGATATAACAGGGCGTCTTTTTTCTTTTATATGTATCCACTTGTTAGAGTGTGAGAGTGGAAATCCATTTGGTAATTTATGTTAACTTGAGCCTTGCTTCATATCCACTTTTATGTGTTATTCTATATCACCTACAAAGTACAAAATATTGAATCATTCCTTTCAGATTCCAGAATATACGTCAACTGTGTATTGCTCATCCCACTCAAAAGTTATTGAGGATGAACCCGTCTGAATGTCGGACATCAAACTGTCTGCGTCACGATGTTTTGACAGCGGTTTCCCAAACGTTGGTTTCATAACGTGCTGCGCAACACGATGTAAACAAACTACGTATAGAAAGCATTCATGTGGCATTATATTGTTATGTCAGGCCTCTCAGACATGTTCTGCATCTAACTGGTTCGTTCACCAGTAGCAATATGTAACATAGTCAGCTATGTGAACCGGCGAACTAACGTTAGGTACCAGCATTGATAGCTAATAGTTGTTAGCGTCAACTAGCTAACACTATGGGTTAGCTAGCAATTAGTACCGTAGAAACGACATAAACAAAGACGTTTCGGTCAGACAACAACTGTATGTAAACAAACAGCACATGGAAACATTGTTCATATTCCAGAGGGGTATTCCAGAAAGCGGGTTATGTGAAAACTCAGAGTAAGTTAACCCTGAGATGAGGGAAACTCTGAGTTATCCGTTCCAGAAAGAGAGGTAACTAAAACTCTGAGTCAGTCACCATGGTAACAGACTCTGTGAACATAACCTGCTCGACGGCAGGTTTTCTTTAAGAAACCCTAAATTTTTCTCTGTCTCCTCCCTCTTACATGCTGTTTCATTTCCTCATTCATTCAGTTCGTGTCAGAGCTTGTATCGAAGCGCGTTAATTAGCGGAGATTTACCGTCTGTAACAGTCTAAATCCTGCTGGATATTAGTTCGTTACTCAGGACTGTCTTAAGTTACTGGATTTATGCACATCAATCATTTCTTTGACATCGGTTTTTCTCTTTACATTCAAATATTACACAGCGAGAATTCACCCTCAGCTCAGAATCAAACCTCTGTCCTTTTTATATTTATTATTTTTTATAACACTGTGCACAAGGACCAGACTGTCAGTCAGTTAGAGCAGCTCCCAAATGTTTATTGCACATAATGTGTAGGTCTAATTATTTAAATTTTAAAAATCGGTATGAAGCTTCAGACACGTAGTATCAATGACTAATGATCTCTATCACTGATGTCATTGGTCGCACTGATGGAACATAATTCCTATAGCCTAATATTGGGGATTATAAATTCATATTGCTGAGTGAGCAATGGTGCAGCATTTCAGTGTCTTTAAATTTACTACATTTGTATCTGAAATAAAGTCACTGAATGCTGTTGAGTCAAGATACAAATAGATGTGCAACATTTTCAAATCTACTGTATTTTAACCTCAACGTCTTTTCAAGTGCAAATCACCAAACATGTTATTACTGGGTCAGACTGTGAGTTTACAGTCATGTCTTTATGTCTTTGATCTATAGCCTAGCCTATATGTTTTAAATCTTCTGCCTCCTGCATGCATTAATATCTCTGCATCCACTGGATTAAAATGGAGGCGCTGTCTTTTATTTACCTGTTGCCATGGTGAATCGTGGAGTCGTAGCTCCATTGATGATGGTTTTTTATTGTCAGCTTAACTCAGAGTGAACATACTCAGAGTTGACTGAACTAACTCAGATCAGCTGTTCTGGAACCGGTAACTCAGAGTTTCCCATCTTAGGGTAAATCAACTCAGAGTTCAGGGTTAGACTCAGAGTTTGTTGAACCTCCTACCTGGAATACCCCTCTGGCCAACACCGTAGTGCATGTATTTGTTTTCTTTACTGCATACGGTTACTGAGTCATTTGCCCGCAGTTACAGCTAGCTTGACTTACCTGCTGGTGACGGGCGCTGCAGCGTCTCAGCTCTGACATCCCTCAGCGAAAGCATCGCTACCTCCAACACGTCCACCTCCCGGCACAGGATGCTGAATGAGCGCACCATGGTGATGCAGGGGTGGTCATGGAGAAGATGGTCCAGAACAGCCTCCTGGCAGCAAGTGGACTCTGGCACAGTGGGCATCGCCACACTGACACCATGTAATGTTGCCGACACGCCCTTGACCCCAAATCACCGGCTCAACGACTTCTTCCTCCCGTACCACTGCTCGATTCCCATGCCTTACAGGCTCAATATGCGTAGCCAATGGGGCTTGTCACAGACTCAACAGGCTTCTCCAGTTCGTCTTCCTCCATTGTCAAAAAGTGTGGCACTCAACCCAGTTCAGAAATGCTCCACTGTCTTCACTTCACTGCCATCGCTAGCTTGACAACCACTCCGGTGACGTCACGTCCGGCGACACAACAAACATGGCGCCGCCCTTTGTTTTAACAGCTGAACTTAAATGACAGGATTTTGAGATTCCTTTCATTTTCAGTATTTAAACTAAAATTATCTTTTTAGGGTGAGAGACCCTCTTTAAATTATGATAACTATGTTTAGTGTTTCATGTCCTCTTTAAAGTGGGAAGAAGCAGTGGATCTGTCGGGCAGCTGAGTGTAGTGGAGCATGAGGAGGAAGCACCGGTTAGCCCCGGTTTCACTACAGGCAGATACGCTTGCTACAGGGAAGAGGATATAACACCTGAACAGCCAGTCAGAGGGATCTCTCTCACCGACAAGCTCCGCTGCAGATTCAACATGCTCAATCAGCCGAAAATTTAGAATGAATGATGAACCAACTATTAGTTCTTCAGTAAGTCATGATCAAATTTCAGAGGAGTAGTTACTGAGGAACTAATGAGGAACTAACTATTGGTTAATCATTACCTACCTTTTTTGTGTACCCTAAAGTAAAGTGAGACATCAAAATGATTAGGTAATGATTACTGAATCATTACCTAATCATTTTGATGATTACTGAATCATCACCTAATCATTTTGATGTCTCACTTTACTTTAGGGTACACAAAAAGAGTAACTAATGAGTAAGTAATGATTACTGAATCACTACCTAATCATTTTGATGATTACTGAATCATTACCTAATCATTTTGATGTCTCACTTTACTTTAGGGTACACAAAAAGAGTAACTAATGAGTAAGTAATGATTACTGAATCACTACCTACTCATTAGTTACCCTTTTTGTGTAGCCTACCCTAAAGTAAAGTGAGACATCAAAATGAGTAGGTAATGAGTACTGAATCATTACCTACTTATTAGTTACTCTTTTTGTGTACCCTAAAGTAAAGTGAGACATCAAAATGATTAGGTAATGATTCAGTAATCATTACCTAATCATTTTGATGTCTCACTTTACTTTAGGGTACACAAAAAGGGTAGTTAATGATTAAGTAATAGTTAGTTCCTCATTAGTTCCTCAGTAACTAGTGAAATTTGGTCAGGAGTTACTGAAGAACTGACCATTAACTAATAGTTAGTTCCTCATTCATTCCAAATTTGTTTCAATTTTGTGCACCTCAAACACCTGTACTGTGAACAACGGTGTGATCAGTATACAGTACTTTACACGCAGCCCCCATGATAAATTCTTTAAGCTTAGCCTACCTAAAATGTGACACACTATCATATTTATTTCTAAGGCATCATCGTACAGAATAACATGGATGGTCATATTAATGTGTATGTGGTCTGAAAATAATGAATAAAACTCTTCTCAAGAATCCTGCTGTCTGTGATTTTTTTTGTTAAGGAACTAATTGTAAAGATGATGATGAAGTAATGAAAGACTACTCATTATGTGTCACTTTACTTTAGGACATAAAAAGGTTAACTAATGGACAAGTTATTGTTAATGATTCTGTACTGATGAAGTAACTAATTCACTAATCATTAAGTCGTGATTAACTCTTCTGTGAAATTTGATCATGAGTTAATGAAGAACTGACCATTAACTAATGGTTAGTTCCTCATTCGTTCCTCAGTAACTACTCTAATTTTGTGTACCTTAGTTCATCAGTAACTACTCAGTAGTTCCTCATTAGTTCCTCAGTAACTACTCCTCTGAAATTTGATCATGAGTTACTGAAGAACTGACCATTAACTAATAGTTAGTTCCTCATTTGTTCCTCATTAGTTCCTCAGTAACTACTCGTTAGTTCCTCAGTAACTACTCTAATTTTGTGTACCTTATTGTGAAGTGTTACCAATTTCAGTGTCAAACCAATGCATACAAACTGTTGTAGATTACACCAACATCACATGTAATGAGATCATAACTACACTGCTCAAAAAATTAAGGGAACACTTAAATCACACATCAGATCTTGATGAACAAATGATTCAAGTTGAAAATCTTGACTAATGAACAGTGTTTAATTTGTTGAGAACAAAATTACAGAACAGCGGCCAATGGAAACCAAACAATGGTTTGACATTGACAGCTGGATTTAAAGTCACACTGGAAATCAAAGTACAAAAAATTACATTCACAGGCTGATCCAACTTGTGTGAATTTTATCAGAGCAACTCAGTGGTGTGTATGGCCCCCACATGCCTATATGAACTGATAAGTATGGCCATGCTCCTGATGAGTCGACGGATGATGTCCAGGGGCATCTCCTCCCAGACCTGGATCAGGGCATCAGTGAGCTCCTGGACAGTCTGTGTCAGATGCACCCATACATAACGTCCCAAAGGTGCTCAATTGGATTTAGGTCAGGGGAACAAGAGGGCCAGTCAATGGCATCAATGCCTTCATCATCCAGGAACTGCCTCGACACTCGGGCCACATGAGGCCGGGCATTGTCCTGCACCAGGAGGAACCCAGGGCCCACTGCACCAGCATAAGGTCTGACAATCGCTCTGAGGATTTCATCCCGGTACAGCAGTAAGGGCTATGACTTGGAGGTGTGTATGACCCTCTAAGGATATGCCTCCCCAGACCATCACTGACCCACTACCAAAACCGCTCATGCTGGATGATGTTACAGACAGCAAAACGTTCACCATGGCATCTCAAGACTCTTTAACACCTGTCACATGTGCTTAGTGTGAACCTGCTCTCATCTGTGAAGAGAACGGGACACCAGTGGCGGACCTGACAATTCTGGTGTTCTGTGGTGATGCCAGTCGAACTCTCCTTGTGTAATGGCCGGTCTCCTGGTATCTCCTCCATGCTCTTGAGACTGTGCTGGGACACACAGCAGACCTTCTTGCAACCGCACATACGGATGTGCCACTCTGGAGGAGCTGGACTACCTGTGCAACCTGATTGGGCTGCATGTAGCGGCTAATGCTGCCAGTAGTAACAAGGACACTAGCAGAACACAAAATGAGAGAAGACTCAGTGAGGAAGGATAAGGAGAGAGCAACTGTCTGTGGCCACCACATGTAAAACCACTGCTTTTTTAGGGGTTGTCTTGCTTTTGTCTCTCCACTGAACCTGTTGTCACTTTCATTTGCACCAGTTAAGTTTAACTCACTGGGTGTTACTGTACTGTGATCATTAAGTGTTCCCTTAGTTTTGTAGATGAACATGTGTACAGTAGGTATTAATAAATGATGGATGGATGTACTTCTGCTCTAACCTGCTATGGCTATATGGTCTTGGACATGTTGTTGTTTTGGTTTAACAGAGGAGCCTTCTGACCCAACCATTCCCATCACTGCCGCAGTGGCTGTTCTTGCTCTCATCGTCATCGCTGCCACTGGATTCATCGTTTGCAAAAAGAAGAAAAGTGAGTTTTTTTGAAGTGGTTTATTTTTATTTTTTTCCACTATGGGTTAAAAAGGTAAAAAAAAAAGGGCATCAATCACTGTTATGAAGCAACCAACAGAAATACTTTTAGCATGATGATGATTAGACAAAGGGTAGAAAAATAAAAGATATCTATTTAACTTGAGTTAAATAGATAAAAAAGGGGGATCAGAGTCAGTGGGGAAAAGGTGACAATTAAAATGATTTGTCGTCTCTTCTTCCTCTCTGCAGAAGCACAATCTCCACGCTGTAAGTAGACTTTGTTTTTATGCTATTTTATCTGACATTAACCTATTCACCAGAATGAACTTTGTCATTGTACATGTCTGCAACATTTCTTTACATTTCAGCTGTGACAACTCTGTGGTTAATGTATGGTTAGGTTTAAGCACAAAAACCACTTAGTTAGGGTTAGGAAAACATCATATTTTTGCTTGAAATACCCAGTTTGGTCAATGTAAACACGGCTGGAAATGTCACGCCGTCTTGTTAAAACAATACCCACTTATGTTGGTCTTGAACAGTGGTCTGTGGCAGCCATCCTAGGTGTCACAACACCCATCCCATCCTCCTCCTGATGGGAAACTCATACACATTTAGTATAAACAACAGCATACATATGAAACAAACAAAATGGATCATATCTGTAGTTTGCAGATACATAAAACACAAACTTTATATACAACAGAGCATTCTCCATTCTGAATGACCAGCCTCTGCAACAGTTTCAACCTGATCTCACAGAAATACGTGAAATGCCCACGACCTCTGAACACCGCATTCTGTGGTGGCAGCACGTAATGGGTTGAAATTACATGCTGGTACCACGGAAACAATGCCAATGTAAAGTCAATTAGGATCCATTGTCGTGGTGGACACATGGAGTCCCTGATTCAACAACGTCCTGTATACACACAAAAACACGGAAGTGTTCTTGATATTAAAACGGCAAATATATTCCTCTGTTATAAATTCCCACCAATAATAATAATAATGATAATATGATAGTTCGGCTGCACTAGATATTTGATATATTCAGTAGATTTGCTGTTTTTTCGACACTATTTCACAACTCTAAAACCGGAGTCCCAAAAACTGTTTCTAGAGAACTAGAGAAATATCTGAAATTAACCATTCTTAACATATTTCATCTAGGTGCAGTGTCATTACTAGTTCGGCTTTACTAGACATTTCATATACAGTACAGGCCAAAAGTTTGGACACACCTTCTCATTCAATGCGTTTTCTTTATTTTCATGACTATTTACATTGTAGATTCTCACTGAAGGCATCAAAACTATGAATGAACACATGTGGAGTTATGTACTTAACAAAAAAAGGTGAAATAACTGAAAACATGTTTTATATTCTAGTTTCTTCAAAATAGCCACCCTTTGCTCTGATTACTGCTTTGCACACTCTTGGCATTCTCTCCATGAGCTTCAAGAGGTAGTCACCTGAAATGGTTTTCCAACAGTCTTGAAGGAGTTCCCAGAGGTGTTTAGCACTTGTTGGCCCCTTTGCCTTCACTCTGCGGTCCAGCTCACCCCAAACCATCTCGATTGGGTTCAGGTCCGGTGACTGTGGAGGCCAGGTCATCTGCCGCAGCACTCCATCACTCTCCTTCTTGGTCAAATAGCCCTTACACAGCCTGGAGGTGTGTTTGGGGTCATTGTCCTGTTGAAAAATAAATGATGGTCCAACTAAACGCAAACCGGATGGGATGGCATGTCGCTGCAGGATGCTGTGGTAGCCATGCTGGTTCAGTGTGCCTTCAATTTTGAATGAATCCCCAACAGTGTCACCAGCAAAACACCCCCACACCATCACACCTCCTCCTCCATGCTTCACAGTGGGAACCAGGCATGTGGAATCCATCCGTTCACCTTTTCTGCGTCTCACAAAGACACGGTGGTTGGAACCAAAGATCTCAAATTTGGACTCATCAGACCAAAGCACAGATTTCCACTGGTCTAATGTCCATTCCTTGTGTTTCTTGGCCCAAACAAATCTCTTCTGCTTGTTGCCTCTCCTTAGCAGTGGTTTCCTAGCAGCTATTTGACCATGAAGGCCTGATTCGCGCAGTCTCCTCTTAACAGTTGTTCTAGAGATGGGTCTGCTGCTAGAACTCTGTGTGGCATTCATCTGGTCTCTGATCTGAGCTGCTGTTAACTTGCGATTTCTGAGGCTGGTGACTCGGCTGAACTTATCCTCAGAAGCAGAGGTGACTCTTGGTCTTCCTTTCCTGGGTCGGTCCTCATGTGTGCCAGTTTCGTTGTAGCGCTTGATGGTTTTTGCGACTCCACTTGGGGACACATTTAAAGTATTTGCAATTTTCCGGACTGACTGACCTTCATTTCTTAAAGTAATGATGGCCACTCGTTTTTCTTTAGTTAGCTGATTGGTTCTTGCCATAATATGAATTTTAACAGTTGTCCAATAGGGCTGTCGGCTGTGTATTAACCTGACTTCTGCACAACACAACTGATGGTCCCAACCCCATTGATAAAGCAAGAAATTCCACTAATTAACCCTGATAAGGCACACCTGTGAAGTGGAAACCATTTCAGGTGACTACCTCTTGAAGCTCATGGAGAGAATGCCAAGAGTGTGCAAAGCAGTAATCAGAGCAAAGGGTGGCTATTTTGAAGAAACTAGAATATAAAACATGTTTTCAGTTATTTCACCTTTTTTTGTTAAGTATATAACTCCACATGTGTTCATTCATAGTTTTGATGCCTTCAGTGAGAATCTACAATGTAAATAGTCATGAAAATAAAGAAAACGCATTGAATGAGAAGGTGTGTCCAAACTTTTGGCCTGTACTGTATTCAGTAGATGTATCTTTTTACGACCCTGTTTTACAACTCTATTTTACAAACCGCAAAATCTTACTGTCTCAAAAACGCCGTTTCTAGCATATTAGCTAAAATATGGAAAATTAGCCGACATCTTTACTTTTTCTTACCATAATTCATCTCGGTGCGGTGTAATAACTAGTTCGGCTTTAATTGATGTTAGATATATTCAGTAGATATATCTTTTTACAACCCTATTTAGAAACCTACTTTGCAAATCAGAACAACTACAACTATGTTGCTGATATGTATCAAGCTGCATGGCGCGGTCCTAGGGAATTGTAGTTTTTAAAAAGATAAATGTTTTTCCCAGATTTTGAAGTTGTAAATACTGAATTGAGAGTACAGTGTGGACGGTAAACACACTTGTGTAGTCAGATTTAAAATATCTAAAAATTAATTCTCTGAAAATTAATTTTATCCATATTTTACTTATATCTGACAGCACCCTCAGTTGTTGACTACACTCACGTGATAGCTGAGGTCAAGAGCTCTCTATAACAGTTGGTCCCATGTCTGTACCCCCTTTAGTTGCTGAGTTATAAGCCCTCAAACATGCACTGAGGTCAAGGTTCAAAGGTGAATGGCTGAAAGCAGGAGCCATGCAGAATCTTCATACTGACATATGTTACTCTCCAGGTTGAGACCTTTCCAATGATGTATTTGGTTTAGCTCTACGACAAAGTTTAGATTTTTTCATTTTTTGGACACAAGCCATGCCAGGTGTAGTTTCAGAGAGCACTTTGAAGGCCCAGTGTATAAAATGAGTTTTGTTTGTTTCTTTGCTTGTTTTTATCTTTTTTACTGTAGATAGTTACTAACATGAGTCATCCTCAGACAATACAATACTACTAAAAAGTAAACCAATAATAACAATAATGAAATAAGCACAAATAATATGGTTCTGTGGCGCTGGCTTGGGGTCCGTTCTCCCTTGGTGGAGTGGAGGGTGGCCGGGTTGCTGGGGGACGCCTCCCTCCATGTGATGGTGTTTCCTCTCTGGTTCTTCCGTGCTCAGCCTTATTTTTATCTTCTTATTTATTTATTTATTAGTGGTGTTTGGATTTGGTTACGGCAGACGGACGGCAATTTGAAATGGAATGAAGCCCACAGACAGCAGACAGTAGGTACAAAACAGTAGTCGAACGCGTCCCATCCGCCCACAGCACAATGCTCTTAAAGCCGGCACGGAATTTCAGCCCATTACGTGCTGCTACCATGGAATGCAGTGTTAAGAGGTTGTGGTCATTTCACGTATTTCTGTGAGATCAGGTTGAACAGGTTGTAGCAGCTGTTTGTTGAAGGCAGTTTAGTGCAGGATGAGTGGAATAACAGTGTCTTTTGTCTTACAGCTCCTGAAAACAGCTCTGAGCTCTCTGAAAGACTGAGTCCAGAAACTTGATTCACAGACTCATTCTGCACACAATGAATTACTTCTAATAGGAGGGCAAAGCAGTAATTGCTGTGACTATTCACATCTCCAGTTAAACATCACCTTAAATTTTTAAGCTTCCTATAACAAACCTTTATATAATAAAGCCATTGAAAGCTTGCTTTCAAGTCTTCAGTTTTTCCTCTATAACATTACACTGTCATGACACAAAGCAACAATTAACTTTAAAATTAACTTTGTAGATGTGTAGGTTAACAAGGAGGAAGTGGGTATACTCTCCTGTATATTCCAGTGTTTCTTTGGCTGATAAATGGGTATACTGTAAACAGCCAGAAAAACAGATGGTTATACCCCGTTGACCAGCGTATACCCTCCACAACATGACTGGTGAACACTGATGTCACAAGCCAAAAACTCTGTTTTCCCTGTTTCTACATGTCAACACTGGAAACAGAATCTCTGAAACTCTTCACCCTGGACAGAGTTTAACAAAAATCTGTTTTCAATGATCTCAAACCCAGTTTGCATGTGGACAAAAGGCCACAGCACATAGAAACGCCACTTTTGAAAATTACCCGAGTATATGTGGACTTTACCCATGTTTTCAGGGCCTTTAAATAAAGAGAGGTGATTACGAGAAAAAACAAGATGTTTGAGGCACAGATACTACTTGATAATAAATAAATAATACTAAATAAAATGCTGAACACAGAATTAAAACAAAGAATGGCACTTTCAGGGCAGCTGACATCCTCAGCCGAATCTTGAGGATGTGTATTTATGGTTTTTGGTTGGTTTATATGTTGTTAGTGTATATGTGTGGTCATCCTTTCTGTATTTTAGGTTTGTGCACACACAGTCAGTTCAAGGTACCCACCCACTTCACTCTATCTGTACTCTATCTGGACATGTCTATAGTTTGGCTCTTATGTGCAGAGGGTTTGAGATATACCACTGTAAACATTTCTGCCAATAAAGTAAATATAATTTGCTTTGTTTGAAAACTTGACTGCCATGTCCTGATAAAAAAATGTTATGTGTTAATATTTAGTCTGTATATTTCTTTGAAGTGTTGTAATACTTTTGCTGGAATCTCAGCTAACACTAAGTGTGTAAGGATGTGTGTTTGATAACATACATTGTATTTTAGTTTAGAGTCATTATTTCAAATAAAATTACTCCAAATCTTAAATAGATTGATGCCTGTATTTTCTTTTCATCAGAAAAGGTAAACGTTACATCTTCTGAATTATGAATAAGATTTTAAAATTATTAGTCAAACTTTAGCGCAAGTCAGATGTTTTGTGGACACACTGTCTAATCTTTCAGTATATTTTAAACCAGCAGTGTAAAATTCATGTAAGTTCATTGGTCACATGCAGCCCAATTAGATCCCCAGTGAGCCGAAGCGGTTAAACCATTGCACAATAACCTATAAATAACAACACCTCCAAATGATGAGCAGTCTGACATGTCTTAAGGAAAGTAAGTGCAACTTCAACAATATGTCTCAGTTTTTCCACATTCAGTCAGTCTTATGCTCACTGTCATTACATGTGCATTTTTCCATTCACTTCCACTGCTGTGTAGTAATGCTGGCATCACCACACCAAACTAAAGTGGAAGCTAAATAAGAAGCACATGAAGTTCTGTTTGATTTCGCTCTATTAAGCACAGGATGTTTGTGTTACTAACACCTTTCAAAAACTATGTAAAGTAACTTAAAATAGCTATTTGCAACATGCAGCTCATCCCAAGTCTCCACATGTTGCTGCTTGGTCAGTGGGCCTGTCATGTCTACCTGTTATACATTAGATATCTGGTATGCCACTACAAACACAAGAACTTCAAAAAGAAAAATGAAAAAAAGCACGCAGTTAGGTTAAAAAAAAATACAGTTTGGTTCTACATTCATAGGAGAAGTGAACAGCAGGCTCCTGGGTGAAAGTCTAGGGTTTGTTGGACCCCTCCACCACCATTTCATCTTATGTTGTTACCAGCAGCGTTTCAACCTGACACTGTCCTGTGGAGTATCATACTGCTGCAACAGGTACCTTCCACCGTGTTACAAACTGATGCTGCCCATCTTACACTGACAAAGCTGTGGTATTTGATGACTTAAGAATGAGAACAGGCTGGTATTATATATGATTCATTCATTCATCTTCTAACCGCTTCATCCTCTTGAGGGTTGCGGGGGGGCTGGAGCCTTTCCCAGCTGACATCGGGCGAGAGGCAGGGTACACCAGACTATCGCCAGACTATCACAGGGCTGACACATAGAGACAAACAACCATTCACGCTCACATTCACACCTACGGACAATTTAGAGTTACCAATTAACCTAGTCCCCAATCTGCATGTCTTTGGACTGTGGGAGGAAGCCGGAGTGCCCGGAGAGAACCCACGCTGACACGGGGAGAACATGCAAACTCCACACAGAAGGGCTCCCACACCCGGGATCGAACAGGCAACCCTATTGCTGTGAGGCGAGAGTGCTAACCACCACACCACCGTGCTGCCCTATATGATTCATATGTAACCATATATAATCAAATCAGGAAAACCATAATGTGGTGTGACCTGTAAGTGCTGTCCTTTTGTAGGTATTGTAAACTGGCCACATTGTGCTCATTCTTCAAGACACTAAAACTAATAACAGGAATAGGGCTTCGGTATACTCCTATTCTTTATTGTTTAAAGACAAAATAAAATCCTGTGCTTAAGCTGACGACAGTTATTCAGCATAATCCATGACCTGAAAATCTGTTTGTACAACTGTGAAAGACCCTTAAAGGGCTTTCTTCACTGCATCTTCTGAGGTCCCAAACATCCAGGCGATATACACTGAACAAAAATTTAATGGCAGCACTTTTGTTTTTATCTCCTATTTTTCACAGGTTTAAGTAAAAAATCTATGACTTTTTCAAATCGCTTTTTGGATCTTGTCATTGAACTTCCCTATTTGCATGAGCCATGACTTAAAATTTCAAATGCTTCAGATGTCAAAGTCACATGATATCGCAAAGTGAGGAAAAACGCAAAATATAAAATATAAATAACATCACGTAGCTCCATATGGCATCAGTAAGATTATAACCATTTTCTCATACAGTCAGGTCCATATATATTTGAACACTGACACAAGTTTTGTTATTTTAGCTGTTTACCAAAACATATTCAAGACATATAGTCAAAATGGGCTTAAAATACAGACTCTCAGCTTTTATTTGAGGGTACTGACATCCAAATTGGAGGAAGGGTTTAGGAACAGCTCTCTCATATGTAGCCACCTCTTTTTCAAAGGACCAAAGGTAACTGGACAATTAACTCAAAAGCTTTATCATGGGCTGCATGGCAGCACGCATTTCACTTGCTTAAGACAAACCTTAAGGCAGAAAGACCCACAAACAAGCCACAACTGAAGAAAGCTGCAGTAAAGGCCTGGCGAAGCATCACAAAGGAGGAAACCCAGAGTTTGGTGATGTCCATGCAAGGAAAAATGTTTTTACTCTTTGCATTAAATAAGTGTGCAAACTCACTGTCAGATTCATGACAGTCCCACTCGCGCTGGCTAATTTTCTTCTCACATTGTATGTATGTTGCTGAATCAGAATCATTCTATAGTGACCTGACGCTAAGCCCCGCCCCTTTGTGATCGTCCAACAAGCTGTCAGAGTAGCGTGGAGCCCACACTGTAACTAACTGCACTCCCTGAAGAAATATTATCATATTTTTGTAAAAATGAAATAGTGATTCCAGAGAGAAGCAGACAGAGGGGTCTAAAGTCTGTGTTTGAAGGATATATTCATATATATATATATATATATATATATATATATATCATATATATATTCATATATTCAGGATGTCAAACTGACTCAGCAGCAACAACAGGTTAAAAAGACAACAATAGTTAGAGGCTAAAGCCAAACTACTGTATAGGCTACAGATCACAGTGTAAATGTGAACCACCACATCACTGGTGATCGCCACAGAAGACAATGAATATTGAGGGAAATGTTGCAGATATTGAACCAGCTGTGTGGCATTGCAGTGTGTGCAGATTAACAGTGAACCAGTTTGCTTCAAATGAACATTTGTGGAATTTCTATAAAATACGAATTTGGAAACTCCGATTTCATACCTGAATTTTTGTTTTTAATACCTGATGAGGATGACAGAGTGTCAGTTTCACAGTTATTTAATACATCTGACCAATGCATTACTAAAAAAAACCCCTGATGTTAACAGAAGTGACATCATCACTCAATTCCAGTAAGAACAGAGACACTCCCACCATTATGCCAAACTTCAGTAACACTTTATATTCTGTAATAAGCGTTAATGCTTAATAAGCACCAATTAACAGTTAATGAGCACTTATAAGACATAATAATAATAATAATAATAATTACCATTAATAAGACTGCAAATGGTGGCCACTAACTTGAGGAACTGTCCACTGAGCACCACCAACGTGACCCTCCTTGTGCAGGTCCCTCCTCACCTTGTACCACAGCCTATTTTATGGAGGTAAATGTCGCCATCTGTTGGTGAATTTGATTCATAACAGTCAGCTTTTGAGGAGACAGAGAAGTACTGATTGAAATGAGTGTGTAACTGATGCATTTGTTGACAGAGGGAACTAAACTTGAATGTAAAGTTTGAAATATCAGTCTGTTTGATCCTGAATTAGTATGTTTTCTTAGGACTGTAGTCTGTACATAATAATACTAATAATGATAAAACAACAACAACAATAATAATAATAATAATAATGTAATAATAGATAGCAATAGTAGTAGTTTTTTGTTAATATTAGTAGAAGTAGTAGTACTACCAGACCAGTACTAATAGTAGTGGTAGTAGTAGTATTTGCATTATAGTCTATAATAATAGATAGTAGTATAATAGTAACAGTAGTAGTTTTTTTTATCATGATTATTATTATTATTATTATTATTATTATTATTATTATTATTAGTTCTAGTAGTATTTGCATTAATTGCATTTTAATCTTATTGAGGCTAGTTTTTACATTAATTCCATTATGTAGTTTACCATTAGACCAAAACATATCTTAATCTGCTTGTATGATGGATTTCTTGTCTGGATTTCTTACCATAACAGGGTCAGTGCTGAAATTTGTCACCAAGGCAGCACCCAGCACATCATCAGGGCCATCAGGCAGCATCTCTACAGATGCAGCTGCACCCAGCACATCACCAGGGCCATCAAGTAATCTCTACAGGTACAGATGCTACTATCACTACTCCAAGTGCACAACCATTTGATCCTGCTCTTTGACCAGCACACTTATCAGATACTGAACGGGTTGTATTTGTGCAGCGAGGGCCTTTTAAGGTAGTGTCAGATTTCCCTTTCCCTAAGACAGATGGAAGTTTTCATAGTAGTCTGTCCTACCGGTCACTTGCAAATGGAGACAAGGTAACAAGAAGTTGGCTTGTGTATTCAAAGCACAACAACTCTGTGTTTTGTTTCGTTTGCAAACTTGTTAGTGCTCCAGACATAAAACTGACTACAGAGGGCCTTAGTGATTGGTCTAATATTAATGTTGCTCTCAAGAGTCATGACAACAACCCAGAACACACAAAGTCAATGCTTAAATGGAGGGAACTTGAGCTTCGTCTGAGGAAGGGGCAGACAACTGACCATCAGGAACTAACCCTACTAGAGGCAGAGAGGAACAGCTGGCGAAATGTCCTCACACGTCTTATTGGTATTACACTGTCGCTTGCCTCAAGAAATCTGGCTTTCAGGGGCTCTTCACAACACCTTAATGAGCCAGATAATGGCAACTTCTTGAAGGAAGTTGAGCTGCTAGCAAAGTTCGATCTTGTGATGGAAAATCACCTTGCCAGAATAAAAGATGAGAGCACCCGCACTCACTATCTTGGCCAGAGAATACAAAATGAACTGAAACAGATAATTGGTGACAGAGTCCAGCAAACCATTGTCTCCTGTGTGCAAGAGGCAAAATACTATTCAATTATCCTTGACTGCACCCCAGATGCAAATCACAAGGAACAGATGTCATACTGCGCAGTGTGTCATTGAAACCCAAGCCAGGAGTTTAGGAATACTTCTTCTATACTAGAAGAAGGATAGAAGAAGATTCCGTTTGAAAATTGCAGAGGTCAGGCCTACGACAATGGGGCAAACATGAAAAGAAAGAACCAAGGTGTACAAGCAAGACTGCTCAAAAGAAAAAAAACAAGAGCCCTGTTTGTCTCTTGTGGAGCGCATACCATGAATCTTGTAATAGCAGATTCAGCAAAGTCCTCCAAGGATGCTGTAGGTTATTTCGGCTATGTGCAGAAGCTATTTACATTCTTGTCAGGAGCCACACAGCGATGGAGCATCTTGACTAAGCATGTCAACGTGACACTGAAGTCCTGGAGTGATGTTAGATGGGAAAGCAGAATTCAGAGTATCGCAGCTGTCAGACATGAAGCCAAAGAAATCCGGGATGCTCTCCTTGAGGTTAGGCAAACTGTGAATGACCCAGCTGCTAAGGTAGAGGCTCAGGCTCTGGCAGAAGAAGTGGCTTCCTACAGGTTTTTGATCAGCTCAGTTGTGTGGTTTGACATTCTGACCACCATAAACCAGGTGAACAAGCTGCTTCAGTCAAGTTCAATGCAACTTGACACTGCTGTCAAACTCATTGAAAGTGCAAAAACCTCTCTCTCCGTGAACAGACAGTCTGGGTTTGCTGATGCTCAGACATCTGCCAAGGAACTCTGTGAGACCCTTAACACAGAGCCAGAACTTAGAGATAAGAGGCTGAGGAGTACTAAAAGGCAGTTTGCCTATGAGGCTGCAGATGAGCCCATGATTGATGCTCTGAAAAAGCTTGAAGTGACATTTTTCAACACTGTTGTGGACTCTGCTCTCACATCACTGCAAGACAGATTTGAGACATTTAGTCAGGTTAAGGAGAAATTTGGTGTGCTGCTTGATTTCAGCCAGCTTAAAGGGATGCCCAAGGAGACCTTGCAGAAACACTGCACCAAGGTAGAGAAGACATTGACTGCAGCGGGAGAGTCTGATATTGATGGCGCAGAGATGGCCCAGGAGATCAGGAACCTTCCGGAGCTGCCACCACAAACAACTGCTCTGGCAATGTTGTCTTTTCTCCATGAAAATCATTTGCAGGAACTGTATCCAAATCTCTGGATTGCCCTCCGCATTGCAATAACTCTCCCTGTTACAACAGTTAAATTTTGCTTAGGGCCCCAATTTGGTCAGGGGCAGCCCTGGAAACACTGTTCAGTATTTTAGCCCTATCTTATTACTTTGAAAGTAAAATGACACAATAACTTTGTTGTTAAAGTGCAACTGCCATCACTTTGAGTTCATGCATGTAGAATCATCAGCTAAAAACGGCAGCCCTTTTTGTTTATGTTTCCCTATTTAATATTATATTCATAAAGTAATATTTTTTATTTTGTCAATAATTCTTTCATATGCACAATACTTTATGCTCAGGCCATACTGGCTGCTTGTATCTGTGTGTGGTGACTCGCTGAATTGCTGTGGCTTGCTTGCCTGTGGTGTTGAAAAGACAGTATTTCCCTAATTTCCCTGAGGGAACCTGCCCAAAGGGATTAATAAAGTTCTATCTTATCTTATCTTCTGCTGTCTACTGTTCCTTCCAACCTTATCTTTTTACGTTGAGTGTTCTAAAGAGTTTCATGGATAGAGAGTGAAAGAGTAAAACTGCAGTGGGAGGTGTCATATTTCTGACAATGTTGATGTGATTGTCAACACATCATTTTTAATGCGTATGCATGAACCTGAATCTCTGGATGAACGTGTGTCACTTGCATGTAAGCCACACTCCAGCTGTTAAGAGCTGTCTATCTGTCTCTCTGCCTCTCTCTCTCTCTTTGAACAAGGTGAAAGCTCATATTGTTTTCTGGTTACAACTGTTTTTTTTCTCTTCAGTACTCTTCTGCAACTGAAACACTGTCTGTGTGGGGGAAGCAGCACTTCAGCAAGCTATCAGGCACAGGTACAAGCAGGGTATGTTGCTGACCAGCCTGTCAACTGGACCTCTGCATCTCAGTTGCCACAACACACCTCTTGCTCCTCCATGAGTGTGAGAGCCTCCTCTGGGACCCCCCGATCTCGTAGGAAATCTGTCACGGTGATTGACATTTTGGCCAGGTCCAAGGAACCAGTGTTCTGGTGGATTGTAGTCTTTTAAAAGTGTCACATGTTACATAATTGATTTAGTCAATTAACACCTTTGTTTTAACAATATTGTAGGGATGGTTATTGGCAATTTGTAAAATATTAACTAAAATGTTTTTAGAATTTCAAATTAAGTTTTTGAATGAATAATCATCAGTTATGTAGATATAATGAAAAAAGAGTAGGTGATAGTGATAAACAGATATTAGAACAGAGCTGGAAGAAGTTGTAAACAGTAATAAGTGTCATCCCTTTTCAGCAACAGTCTGCCTTAAAGGAGCTATATGTAAGAAATCTAAAGCAAATATTTGTAAAATCCTCCTAATATGTCACAGAGACTAAGAAATAATGTTCATATAACATACTGATCTCACCGACAACAATAGTATAGCCAGAATATTTGCATTTAAAAAACATTTTTACAGTCTGCAAATCATGTTTATGTTTTGAATTTGTGTTTTGGCCTGTTGCGCCACCCACCGCTGTCTACCAGTCCCGCAGTCAGTAGAGTCTCAGCATCAGTTACAGTTATGACTGAGCTACAGCAGCACGGCAAGCAGCATTAGCAGTGTCCCGGTACATAGCATTAGCAGCCGGCTCTTCCTCAGCTGTATCCCGGCAGCAGCGTTAGCAGTGTCCCGGTACATAGCATTAGCAGCCGGCTCTTCCTCAGCTGTATCCCAGCAGCAGTGTTAGCAGTGTCCCGGTACATAGCATTAGCAGCCGGCTCCTCCTCAGCTGTATCCCGGCAGCAGCGATAGCAGCTCGGCAAGCTGCATTAGCAGTGTCCCGGTACATAGCATTAGCAGCCGGCTCCTCCTCAGCTGTATCCCGTTAGCAGTGTCCCGGGGGGCACGACTCAGTAGACGCAGTATTTTGAATTTGAGTGCAGTAACCGTTTTGGCCACATTCTTACATACAGTGCCTTTAATGGTTCCTTGAAAGCATCACATTTCTTATAATTACACACTGTTTTAGCATAAGCAGACACCTGGTGATAGTTGAGAAGACATAAGCAGGCGAGTCCATATTGTAAACACATTCAGCACAGTATTTAACTCTGACTTTAAACAAACATTAAAAGCTATGATATAAGAACATGTTTCTACAGAAAGGTAGGAGAGAATAACATTAACATTTAGCTTCACAAGCCTAAACAGCAGCAACTTCGTAATACTTACTGTATGTTTGCTGTATAATGTGAAAAATAACATTGACATCACAGAGCGTTGAGACTCAGCCACTGCTAACCCCAGCACATAGACGGCACCCTAAATGAATGAAACGGCTGCTTTACATCTTGTTTTGATCATTTAGCAACAAAAATGTTACAACAAAACAACACTGCTCTGAGGTAACATTTGGGCGTTATTTCACATTGATTTTGAGTCTTTGCATCCCCACTAACCCTGGAAGTAGTGGTCAACAGTCAGGAGCAACATTAAAAACCGGTTGCAAGGGTGTGAGTGTTCTGCAGGTTAGCAAAACATCCTGGTGCTGACTATTCACTGGCAGTTACCCCCTTTATGTGCTCTGATCTTGTTCCTCTCATATGGAATCAGAAAATGATTTCAAGCATGACCTGGCTTACTAGTTTTAAATATTTGTCCGACACATTCCATGAAATAATTTATTATTGCGTTAATGTGAACGTCCGATATCAATCAATCAATCAATCAATTTTATTTATAAAGCCCAATATCACAAATCACAATTTGCCTCACAGGGCTTTACAGCATACAACATCCCTCTGTCCTTAAGACCCTCGCAGCGGATAAGGAAAAACTCCCCAAAAAAAACCCTTTAACGGGGAAAAAAACCGTAGAAACCTCAGGAAGAGCAACTGAGGAGGGATCCCTCTTCCAGGACGGACAGACGTGCAATAGATGTCGTACAGAACAGATCAGCATAATAAATTAACAGTAATCCATATGACATGGAGAGAGAGAGAGAGAGAGAGAGAGAGAGAGAGAGATGCAGGTAATGACAGTAGCTTACAACAACATTAATGAAAGTAATAATATTATAGTTATAGTTCTGGTTACTGCGGTACAATACGTTGAAAGTATGTATTAATACCTGGCAGTATACATGTGTGACAATAATCATATGTGTATAATAACAGAAGAAGTATGACTAATGACTAATGATGGCAGCAGCAGCAGGAGGCATCTGGCGGGACCACGGCAGCAGCACAACCACACACGTCACGCTGTCCAGGCACCGCTGCGATATGAGTTAATCTGAGAGACAGTGGAGCACAAAGACTCCGGAGAAGAAGCCGAGTTAGTGACATCCAGAATGGCCGGGTTAGCAAGATGCAGTAATAGGATACGAGAGAGAGAGAGAGAGAGAGAGAGAGAGAGAGAGAGAGAGAGAGAAGGAGAGAAGGGGCCCGGTGTATTATAGGGGGGTCCTCCGGCAGACTAGGCCTAAGTCAGCCTAACTAGGGGCTGGTACAGGACAAGCCTGAGCCAGCCCTAACTATAAGCTTTATCAAAGAGGAAAGTCTTAAGTCTAGTCTTAAATGTGGAGACGGTGTCTGCCTCCCGGACCGTAACAGGAAGATGATTCCACAGGAGAGGAGCCTGATAGCTAAAGGCTCTGGCTCCTGATCTACTTTTGGAGACTTTAGGGACCACGAGTAACCCTGCGTTCTCAGAGCGCAGTGTTCTGGTGGGATAATATGGCACTATGAGCTCTCTAAGATATGACGGAGCTTGACCATTTAGAGCTTTATAAGTTAACAGTAGGATTTTAAATTCAGTTCTGGATTTTACAGGGAGCCAGTGCAGAGAAGCTAAAACAGGAGAGATATGATCGCGTTTATTAGTTCCTGTTAGTACACGTGCTGCTGCATTCTGAATTAGCTGGAGAGTTTTTAAGGACTTACTAGAGCTACCTGATAATAGAGAGTTACAGTAATCCAGCCTTGAGGTAACAAAAGCGTGGACCAATTTTTCTGCATCCTTTCGGGTCAGGATAGGCCTAATTTTCGCAATATTACGCAGATGAAAAAATGCAGTCCGTGAGGTTTGCTTTAAATGAGAATTAAAAGACAAATCTTGATCAAATATTACTCCGAGGTTTCTTATGGTAGTGGCAGGGGCCAGAGCAATGCCATCCAGAGAAACTATGTCATCAGATAAAGAGTCTCTGAGTTGTTTGGGGCCAAGAACAATAACTTCAGTTTTGTCTGAATTTAACATCAGGAAATTGGTGCTCATCCAAGTTTTTATGTCTTTAAGGCAATTATGGAGTTTAGTTAATTGATTGCTTTCTTCTGGCTTCATTGATAAATACAACTGAGTATCATCCGCATAACAATGGAAATTTATAGAGTGATTTCTAATGATGTTACCTAAAGGAAGCATATATAGAGTAAACAGGATTGGTCCGAGCACAGAACCTTGTGGAACTCCAAAACAAACTTTAGTACGTAAGGATGGTTCATTGCGAACGTCAACAAATTGATAACGATCAGATAAATAAGATTTAAACCAGCTTAGTGCTGAACCTTTTAAGCCAATTAAGTGATCCAGTCTCTGCAGTAGAATTTGATGGTCAATTGTGTCAAACGCCGCACTAAGATCTAATAAAACAAGTACAGAGACGAGTCCTTTGTCTGAAGCAATCAGAAGGTCATTTGTAATTTTAACTAGAGCTGTCTCAGTGCTATGATGCACTCTAAATCCTGACTGAAATTCCTCAAATAGATTATTATCATGGAGAAAATCACACAGCTGGTCTGCGACTACTTTCTCAAGGATCTTTGACATAAAGGGAAGATTAGATATTGGTCTATAATTGGCTAACACCTCTGGATCCAGGGTGGGCTTTTTTAGTAGAGGTTTAATTACAGCTATCTTAAAAGACTGTGGTACATAGCCTGTTAATAAGGATATATTGATCATATCTAATATATGAGTGTTAACTAAAGGAAAGACCTCCTTAAGTAGCCTAGTTGGGATGGGGTCTAAGAGACACGTTGATGATTTGGATGAAGAAATCACTGCAGTCAATTCTTCTAGGTACTATCTGAGGGCAAGAGGTCATGAATTTTGCCTCTAATAGTTAGAATTTTGTCATTAAAAAAGCTCATAAAATCATTACTGCTAAGGGCTAAAGGAATACAAGGCTCAATAGAGCTCTGACTCTCAGTCAGCCTGGCTACAGTGCTGAAAAGAAACCTGGGGTTGTTCTTATTGTCTTCTATTAGAGCTGAGTAATAGTTTGCTCTGGCATTGCGGAGGCCCCTCTTATAAATTTTGAGACTGTCTGTCCAGATTAAACGAGATTCTTCCAGTTTGGTTAATCGCCAATTCCTTTCAAATTTTCGCGATATTTGTTTTAACTTACGGGTTTGACAGTTATACCAAGGAGCGAACTTTCTTTGTTTTTTTTAACTTCTTTTTAAGAGGAGCTACAGAGTCGAGCGTTGTTCGTAGCGAGCCTACGGTGCTATCAACAAAATGATCAATTCGGGAGAGGTTAAAGTCGGCACGGGAAACCTCTGTTACTGAAGGTATTGGTATTGAATTTAACGACGAAGTAATCTTTTCCTTAAGTTTTGCGACAGCACTATCTGATAAACATCTAGTATAGTAACTGTTGCTGAGTGGCGTGTAATCGAGTAAAAAGAAATCAAAAGTAATCAGATAATGATCCGATAGCGAGGGATTCTGTGGAAAGACTTTTAGGTTATCAATTTCAATTCCATATGTCAGAACTAGATCGAGGGTATGGTTAAAACAGTGAGTGGGTTCATGTACACCCTGACTGAAGCCAATGGAGTCTAATAATGAGATAAACGCGGTAGCCAGGGAGTCATTATCAACGTCGACATGAATGTTAAAATCGCCTACAATAATAACTTTATCTGATTTAAGAACTAAACTGGATAAAAACTCTGAGAATTCAGATAAAAATTCAGAATACGGGCCAGGAGCACGGTACACTATAACAAATAAAAGTGGCTGCGAGGTTTTCCAGGTCGGATGTAAAAGACTAAGAACGAGGCTTTCAAATGAATTATAATCTAGTTTAGATTTAGGGCTGATTAACAGGCTAGAGTTAAAAATGGCTGCAACTCCCCCTCCTCGGCCGCTGCCTCGAGGAATGTGGGTATTATTATGACTGGGAGGAGTGGACTCATTTAGACTGACATATTCATCTTGACACAGCCAGGTTTCAGTGAGACTGAGTAAATCAATATGATTATCTGATATTAATTTGTTTACTAACACTGCTTTAGACGATAGAGACCTGATATTCAACAGTCCGCATTTAATTCTCCTGTTTTGTCTTTCTGTCACAGAAGAGGTTTTAATTTTTATGAGGTTGTTATGCACAACTCCTCTTTGTTTAATTTTAGATTTAGATAATTTAGGCGGTCGGGGGACAGACACCGTTTGTATAAAACTATTAAAACTATGGCTGGGTAACTGAACTAGAAGCTCAGAGAGGTGTATAGGACTGCGTCTCCGAGTCCTGGTCTTAACTCTGGGTTGTCAGGGATTTAAATTACTAATAAAGTTTGCCAGGTTCCTAGAAATGAGAGCAGCTCCATCCAAAGTGGGATGAATGCCGTCTCTCCTAATAAGACCAGGTTTTCCCCAGAAAGTTTGCCAATTATTAACAAAACCCACATTGTTTGCTGGACACCACCTGGACAGCCAGCGATTAAATGATGACATGCGGCTAAACATGTCATCAGTGGTCAGATTTGGGAGGGGTCCAGAGAAAACTACGGAGTCCGACATCGTTTTTGCATATTCACACACCGAAGCAATATTAATTTTAGTGACCTCCGATTGGCGTAACCGGGTGTCATTGCCGCCGACGTGAATAACAATCTTACTGAATCTACGTTTAGCTTTAGCCAGCAGCTTTAAATTTGATTCAATGTTGCCCGCTCTGGCCCCAGGGATACATTTGACTATGGCCGTTGGTGTTGCTAACTTCACGTTTCTCAGAATAGAGCTGCCAATAACCAGAGTTTTATCCTCAGCGGGTGTGTCGCTGAGTGGGGAAAAGCGGTTGGAAACGTGAACAGGCTGGTGGTGAGCCGTGGGCTTCGGCTTGGAGCTGTGCTTCTGGCGAACCGTAACCCAACCTCCCGGCTGAACGGGAGTTACCGGAGGACAGTTAGCAGAGGCTAAGGCTATGCTATGTGGCTCCGCACCGGCTACAGGGGACTGGCTAACTACCGCAGCTGCTGAATGGTTTTCCATGGTGCGGAGCCGCGCTTCTAATTCACTAAGCCTCGCCTCCAACGCAGCAAATAAGCTACACTTGTTACAATTACCACTGTCGCTAAAGGAGGCAGAGGCATAACTGAACATTTGACACACCGGGCAAGAAAGAGCAGGAGAAGGAGAAGCCATGGCTAAGCTAATGTAGCTAACAAGGCTAAGAGCGTGCAAACAACAGCTAAGAGATTAGCGAGAAAGTCGCAGAAAGGAGGAGAGCTATAGGTGCTTAAACAGAACCAGTGTGGGTTATGACTTGAAGTAGACATAAAAGCAGCGTTAAAGCAACTGAGGTGAGAAAGCAGGCAAGTGGAATTCACCAGAGCAGTACAGAGACGCTGTCACAGAAACACCGGAAATGACACAACTCGCTTACCGCAATACGTCAGCATGTTAGCATGTGGCTCATGGTTAGCATAGCTCAACATTTTAGTGTACCGTCTTGTATCGTCAGTGAAAATAACACATACAGTTTGTCCTAGATTTTAGCTTTCTTTTAGCTCCTCAGTGTATCATCTTTGTCATGAGAAAAAGGTTGTTGGCAAATATTTGTTGTCAGTGTATTCATCAACAAAATGAACACTGATGGCAGATAATTTTAGTAATAACACATATTAAAACAACTATTCATACATACCATTATTTCTTTTCACTTTAAAAGAGAACCTTATACCTGCCTATTTCCTTGTTTGCTTTGATCATTGAGGTAAATTTGCATCTCTACAGTCTGTGCATTGTTTTTCTGTCTGCTCCTTCCTTTTTTTCCTTTTAATGCAACAGCAGATTTTTTTGTAGAATTTTAGAGATTAAGATTGTATTTGTCTGATTTGAAGGTTTATTCTGTGAACAGAAAACATGTTGTGTGACTGATAGTGAAGTGTAGTCATCACAGACTGAATACATTCATCATAAACTATACAGAGTCTACTGTATATTAACACTGGGCTGTTTTAATTATTGAAGCATATAGCAACACAGAGACTTGTGGTCAGTGGGATGTGAGGATTCTTAAACTAACATCTGTACAGATGTGAAGCCCTGACTGTATCTGACTGAGCCTTAATGAAAGCTGTTGTCTTGTATAAAATATGAACCTTATAGTCAAACACAGTTTATTCAACCTGTGTAGTTGAGGGGACAGGTCAAACTGATATGATGCTGATTTACAGGAGAATTCACGTCAAATGGAGGATAAACCATGAACATAAACTACAGATCACCTGTAAAGCATTTTAATAAATTAACCCTTGGATGCATGACCTACCAATACCTACACTCTTCCATAAGTGGGGTCAAAAATGACCCCACTTAGAATCAATGCGTTTTATGTGATAAACTTAAGCAATTTCTTTAATTTTGGTTAAAGATGATGATTTGTATTATATTTTGGTCAACAAAAGAATGATTTCATGTTTGACATGTTCATTTATCACTTTTTATTAACATTTTGACAACTAATGACATCATTGAATAATCAGTAATAGTATAATAGGCTACCTAACGGGAAGGAAGCTATAAATATAGTAAGTCTTTTTTTTATATATATATATTTTGGGGCTTTTTAGCCTTTAATGTATAGGACAGACAAGTGTGAAGGGGGTAGAGAGAGAGGGAGTGACATGCAGCAAAGGGCCACAGGCTGGAGTCGAACCCGGGCCGCTGCGGCAACAGCCTTGTACGTGGGGCGCCTGCTCTACCACTAAGCCACCGGCGCCCCATAAATATAGTAAGTCTGCTTATCTCTACACAACGAATGCAGTAATGGACTACACACACACACACACACACACACACACACACACACACTTACTAATGACATCATTGAATAATCAATAATAGCATAATAGGCTACCTATTACATGCGCGCAAGCACACACACAATAATGGTAAGATTTTATTACAAGGAAGCTATAAATATCATAGTAAGGCTGCTCATCTCTACACAACAAATGCAGTAATGTTAGCTAGCTAACATTACAGTACTAACATTACATAGTAGTTAGCTAACTAGTGCCTACTAGCTAGTGTTAGCTCACTACACTACAAAGTGGGCTAATTTGATGACAATAATACTATACTTTATCACACAAAAGTCATGGATGTGGAAAATAAGTTCATATTTTATAACGTCATATGTATTCCAAGATATAAAACGAATATAATACTAACATGTCTGTTGCTGTATAAAAATCCTCCTGGGTGGTGAGACTGCTGGCATTAGATGTGTAAGTGCAACAGTAAATGTATACCTGACAGTCACAGTCGATAAGAATCAAAGATTCCTAGGTCTAACCCTTGATATTCCATAGGAAATGCTTGGGGTCATTTTTGAACCACTTATGGAAGAGTGGGGTAGTGATACAAAAACAACAATTTCTTAAAATGTATATAATTTAAAAAAATAAATAAATAAAAAAAAATGCAAATGGCCTCATGTCAAAAACATGTTTTATGAGGAATACCTGGAATATGAAATGATAAAAACTTTTAATTCCATAGATAATGAAGAAAAACAACCCCTGGGGTCATTTTTGACCCCATTGATGCATCTAAGGGTTAATCTATCATAATTAAAACAACTGGAGACTGAAAACAAACTGATATAGGGTGAATTCACCTAATGTGGGACATTTTTTACAATTCAGACTTCTGGTCTATACTGCGATATGAAGCAAACACTTTCAATATACATTCAGTACCATTCTGAAATCCCCAGGTTGTGATCTAATAAAATCAAAAGAAAAAATACTGATATTACATTCCTAAAAGAAATGCTATACATGTCAAAATTCTGATTGCCAAGTTGTCTCGGGCAGTCAGCATTTCCTAATGTGGGACAGTCATTTCCCTAATGTGGGACACTGAAAGGTCTGTTTAAAAGTCATCTTAATTCACATAATAAATGCTAATTTTCAAACGTGTCTGTTTACTAAAATGACCTTTAATGTTATTGCTGTTAATGGCAAATCAAACAACAGCAACAAAATAGATAGGGCTGTAATAGTGCTCCATGTTTTATTCCATAGTAGTCTACACGCCTACACACCTTTATCCCTGAGTTGTAGCATGGATTTTGGGCCATTCCAGGCCCTGCAACCTCAGTTGTGGGACTCCACCAGCCCCAGCAATCTCCCTGAACTCTGCTATGGCTCCCCTCATTCTGTCTTCCCTCCAGTGGTTCAGCTTTCTTTCCCTTCTTTCTTTCTTTCCCTCATTTCATCTCCCTGCCTTACTCGCCTTTGCCACTGTGATCTGAAATACATTCCATTTAATTAATCAATAATGTTAAACATTTATCATGAACATTATTAAAAAAGTCTAAAGTTAGAAACAAAAAACTCCTAAACCATTTTAGCATTTGATACAATGATACAGCATCTCCCAGTTATTGAAAAACGTTTGCTCTTTATTTAAAATATCCAAAATAATGCTTTATAACAATAAAATCATGTAAACAACCATTGCTATTGCTCAGTATATTCAGCTACACACAGTTTTGCCTAACAGAAGCACATTTGGAGCTGTCCCACATTAGGCAAACCATCCTGTCCCACTTTAGGGAGACATGTTTCCTAAAGTGGGACAGTGGGAATTTTGATTGAAATTCTAAATATTAAGAATATTTACACCACATTAGGATATTTTGTGATGCATAAACATATTACAAACACATTCTGATAAACAATTGAAAATATTGTTGTTTTTTTAAGAAATGTATGCCCTTAATATCAACTTTGTCTGAACACTATGTCACTAACCTCTTGGTGGTCTTCACACAGAGTGCTTCCTGTTTGAAGGCTGCCCTGCCCCAATAAATGATTGGACATTTCAGATGTCATGTAATTTTGATCATGTGATATCACAGCTTGTGTGAGCCCACAGTTACATTAACTTTCTTTTGCAAGGGGAAGACCTATACCTGCTTAAGCTTAAGTGTCCCACATTAGGCGAATCCACTCTATGGGTCTGATCACTTTTTTAATGAATTGACATCATTCCAGACAGGATGTCAGTGTGTCTGTGACTTCCTGCACGGACTGAAGGCTGCTGGAAACTGTCGGGAAACTGTCCGACTTCACCGCAGCTTTTTGTCACCGCCCCTGCTGCAGCCGCCTGCTCTCGTCTACTTTCCAGGCGAGAGCAGTTCATCTCGAGCGAGCCTACTCCCTCCTCCCAGTGCCAACTGCCAAGAAAATGCGGAACAAACAGCTACCACTTCTTCATCAAAACAAGATGAAAAATCTACTTTTGCTGCTTCTCTTGTGTCACGTGTCGTCATCAGGTGAGATCACACTGTGAATATTTGCTTCACTTTCCACTGGGCTCTGTATTTTGATTGTATTTTGTTCCTGCGTAGCTCCAGGACACACTTGTTTAGTTTTACTTTTACTTCTACAGTACTTTAGAATTGAGTAAGACTAAAAGTTTAAAGTTGACCACAATGAATATCAGGCACATGCACACATAGACCCCAGGTGGTTCTCATGCACCTGCCCTTTTGCCCTCTGACCAGGTAGCCAAAGTGCCCTTTTTTGTGAGACATTTTGTTTGTTTCTTTTTCTAATATAATATTTAGCCACAATGAGCAGAGTAAAACACCAAATTACTTTCTCACTTCCACATGTCTATAAAAACCAAAACTCCAGTCAAAATAATGCTATGATCTCCCACACTGTGGCTCTTATTTATATAAAAACAAATCTGAAATGCGGCTTGTTGCTGCACATGCCTTGTGCTAAGAGCACAGAGAGGAGAGGAGGAGCCCAAAGGTGCAGTCCCTGCAGGCGCCTGTTCTCTAGGATTCTTTATCAATATTTGAAGTAAATTCAAAACTTTGCTGTTTACAATGCATTGTGTGTGTGTGTGTGTGGGGGGGGGGGGGGGTGGATTGAATTTTAAAAAACATGAATTTATTCTTATTTCTGAACCAACAGGAAATAAAGCATTTAGATGGATCGCAGGTTAAATTAAAGGGTTCTGATGGGAATGTAACAACAACAAAAAATAAAAAATATAATAAAACAATATAAGCCTAAGGAAAAGAACCATGTTTGTAAGAAGCTGAATTTGATGTAAATAAACCAAACTACTACCTCAACAGAGTCTTTTCTCTTCAGCACTCTGTTAACTTCATATTCAAAAACTTTGAGGCAGAAATCATCCTCAGTGTGTCGCTGTGTCAGAGCAGTTTCTACTCTGTACATCCAGAACCACTGAAACCTCTCTGCAGAGCACGCTCCGTCATTTACACACAGTAAAATGAGTTGACTCAGCACACAATATGAAATAAGACTAGTTGATCTGCAGGAGAATAAATATTTGAAAGCAGTACAGAATGCCTGAGAGTGTGACTGTCTTATATTCTATCATATTTTTTATTTTGAATTGTCGCCTGCCACCTGAATTTTGTTTTGTTTTGCATAAATAAATACATTTCCACCATAAATCAATGCAGAAAACATTACCGGAACACAGGAAATTAAGTGTTTGAGACCCCTAAAACCTCCCCCCACTTAATATGTGCCCCCAGCAATGTTTCAATCAAATGACACCCTTGTCTGCAGCACTGTATATGGATTCAAATAAATTAAAAAATATGTAAGTAAGCAAAATATGTTACTGTAAATAACTTTATTTTTTAATTAATAATTATCAGAGAGGTGCCCCTTTTGTTTTACATGAGCACCTGCCCCCAAAAATATCTGTGCATGGGCCTGCCACATATATCATATTTATGATGAAGGTGATGATGATGTGTATATTTAATATGAATGTACCTCATTTGTCCTGCAGTAAAACACTCCTTGAAGTTTTTCGTCACTGCATCTTCTGGAGTCCCAAACTTCCCACAGCTTGTGGGTACTACAATGGTTGATGACATTCTAGCTGGTTACTGCGACACCGATACAAAGATATTACAACCAAAACAGGACTGGATGAAAACAGCATTTGAAAACAATCCGCAGCATTTGGAGTGGTACACTCAATACTGTTTTGAGATCCTGCCACACACCTACAAAGCCTGGATGGACGACTTGAAGCAGCACTTCAACCAAAGTGGAGGTACATCTTGTATTTCATTCTTACTGTTAAAGTGCTCTGTATCTTAGCTGTAAAGTAAAGTGACCCACCACAAGACTGGGAGGATAGCAGAGCATCACACAATGTACAATATGTTTAAGATCATCTTTCCACTGGAGGTATCATCTGTACATCACTGTTAATTACAGACTCTGTTTCTCAGATATCCACATTTTCCAGAGGCTGAATGGCTGTGAGTGGGATGATGAGACTGGAGAGGTTAAGGGTTTTGTGCAGTATGGTTATGATGGAGAAGACTTCATGTCATTGGACCTGAAGACACTGACATGGGTCGCTCTGAAACCACAGGCTGTCGTCACCAAACTGACATGGGATGCTGACAAAGACAGACTAAAACACCATGAAAACTACTTAACTAATATTTGTCCTGAGTGGCTGAAGACTTATGTGGCCTTTGGAAATAGCTCTCTGCAGAGAAAAGGTAGAATCACATGACCTGATGTAGTTTCATTAACATAACAATGTTCATACAACCTTCTCAGAATGAACTGCTGTTGTATTTTCACTCCAAACTGTCTGACATTAACTTCTGTTTGACTTTTTTCTGTGGCAGTAAAGTTTGATTTAGCTCTCATCAATCAGCAGAGACTGACATGTTGGAGTGCTCCGACATTTCTGTCCATCAAAGCTGAGACTGTGATAGTTAGTGCACAGTTAGCATGAGTTAAGTGAGTTTACAGTGTTTTAGAATAGACATATTGCTGTTTCATTGAACATTGCTATGAACTGCTTTGCTGTAATCCACAAAAACAGGCGGATCCTTCTTCTCTGACTGTAGTGAGTTCTTTAAGTGGTGCTGTAATTCCTTTTTCTGTCTGTACACAGACAGTGTGGAGGTAGCTAAGGTAGGTGTAGCTGATGGGTTGTTGAATACTTACTTATTCATTTATTTTGCCCAGAAGAATTTTCACACCTTCTGTTGTTGATTGAGATCAGTTTTAGATTGACCAGCAACAATTATTTTCCACTGGTATGAACAAGTGTCGTTTATTAAATAGCGATAATGTGAAGGTGATGAAGGACACTCCGCTGACACCGTCTTGCTTGTATATAGAAAGGTTTATTACAAGAAGTACAGCATCTATCAAGCATCTAGATTGCCTGAGAGAGAGTTCGAAGCCAATATGAACTACTCTGAATAACAGCTCCAAGTACTCTGCCTATATAGGGTTCAGTTGTTTTGTGAACTTTGAGACAAAATGTGACAAGTGACAGAGAGACAATTTAGATGGAATCCAACCTTTCACCTAGCTTATCTATCCTTGACCTGAGCCATAATAAAATCTTAACCTGGGCCCCTAACTAATCATATAAGACCCCGGTCATCACATAACATGTGGCACGTCAGACACTACACAAGCATTGAAATGTACTGTGCAAAAAAAGGTAGAACTCACATATGTCTTTATTTGCTTCTCTCTGTCTGCAGACCTTCCCTCAGTGTCTCTCCTCCAGAAGTCTCCCTCCTCTCCAGTCAGCTGCCACGCTACAGGTTTCTACCCTGACAGAGCCATGATGTTCTGGAGGAAAGATGGAGAGGAGATTCATGAGGACGTGGAGCTCGGAGAGATCCTCCCCAACCACGATGGATCCTTCCAGAAGAGTGTTGACCTGAACCTTTCATCAGTCCCACCTGAAGACTGGAGGAGGTACGACTGTGTGTTTCATCTCTCTGGTGTGAAGGACCACATCGTCACCACACTGGACAAAGCAGTGATCAGGACCAACATGGGTAAGAGTGAGATCAGGAGTGACAGATGTGAAAAGGATACATTTAATTGACTTCAGTTGTCCTGCAGTTCATTATTCATTGATTATTCACCTTTTTCATGCTGGAGGAGACACAGAAGCAATACCCTTAACTGCCAGTTAGCAAGCTGGCTCCCTCTGTCGCTAACCTGATAATAAGTTACAGATTGCAAACTATACTTTTTCATAGAGCAGATGAAGCAAGTGGAATAACTTCTTCCATTTCTCACTCCATGGAGCTCGAGACAAGAGATTTATGTTGGTTTAGCTTTTGTCATCCAGCTCAGTTTGACATTCATCAGTCTTTTTTTTAGCTTTTGTTTAATTTCAGTGTCAAACCAATGCATACAAACTGTTGTAGATTAAACCAACATCACATGTAATGAGATCACAACTACACTGCTCAAAAAATTAAGGGAACACTTAAATCACACATCAGATCTTGATGAACAAATGATTCAAGTTGAAAATCTTGACTAATGAACAGTGTTTAATTTGTTGAGAACAAAATTACGGAACAGCGGCCAATGGAAACCAAACAATGGTTTGACATTGACAGCTGGATTTAAAGTCACACTGGAAATCAAAGTACAAAAAAATACATTCACAGGCTGATCCAACTTGTGTGAATTTTATCAGAGCAACTCATAATGTGACTCAGTGGTGTGTGTGGCCCCCGCATGCCTATATGAACTGATGAGTGTGGCCATGCTCCTGATGAGTCGACGGATGATGTCCTGGGGGATCTCCTCCCAGACCTGGATCAGGGCATCAGTGAGCTCCTGGACAGTCTGTGTCAGATGCACCCATACATAACGTCCCAAAGGTGCTCAATTGGATTAAGGTCAGGGGAACAAGAGGGCCAGTCAATGGCATCAATGCCTTCATCATCCAGGAACTGCCTCGACACTCGGGCCACATGAGGCCGGGCATTGTCCTGCACCAGGAGGAACCCAGGGCCCACTGCACCAGCATAAGGTCTGACAATCGCTCTGAGGATTTCATCCCGGTACAGCAGTAAGGGCTATGACTTGGAGGTGTGTGGGACCCTCCAAAGATATGCCTCCCCAGACCATCACTGACCCACTACCAAAACCGGTCATACTGGATTATGTTACAGACAGCAAAACATTCACCATGGCATCTCAAGACTCTTTTACACCTGTCACGTGCTCAGTGTGAACCTGCTCTCATCTGTGAAGAGAACGGGACACCAGTGGCGGACCTGACAATTCTGGTGTTCTGTGGTGATGCCAGTCGAGCTCTCCTTGTGTAATGGCCGGTCTGCTGGTATCTCCTCCATGCTCTTGAGACTGTGCTGGGAGACACAGCAGACCTTCTTGCAACCGCACATACGGATGTGCCACTCTGGAGGAGCTGGACTACCTGTGCAACCTGATTGGGCTGCAGGTACCGCCTAATGCTGCCAGTAGTAACAAGGACACTAGCAGAACACAAAATGAGAGAAGACTCAGTGAGGAAGGATAAGGAAAGAGCAACTGTCTGTGGCCACCACATGTAAAGCCACTGCTTTTTTAGGGGTTGTCTTGCTTTTGCCTCTCCATTGAACCTGTTGTCACTTTCATTTGCACCAGTTAAGGTTAACTCACTGGGTGTTACTGTACTGTGATCATTAAGTGTTCAATTAGTTTTGTAGATGAACATGTGTACAGTAGGTATTAATAAATGGATGGATGGATGTACTTCTGCTCTAACCTGCTATGGCTATATGGTCTTGGACATGTTCTTGTTTTGGTTTAACAGTGAAGCCTTCTGACCCGACCATTCCCATCACTGCCGCAGTGGCTGTTCTTGCTCTCATCGTCACCACTGCCACTGGATTCATCGTATGCAAAAAGAAGAAAAGTGAGTTTTTTTTAAGTGGTTTATTTTTTTTTTCCACTATGGGTTAAAAGGTAAAAAAAAAAGGGCATCAATCACTGTTATGAAGCAACCAACAGAAATACTTTTAGCATGATGATGATTAGACAGAGGGTAGAAAAATAAAAGATATCTATTTAACTTGAGTTAAATAGATAAAAAAGGGGGATCAGAGTCAGTGGGGAAAAGGTGACAACTAAAATGATTTGTCGTCTCTTCTTCCTCTCTGCAGAAGCACAATCTTCACGCTGTAAGTAGACTTTGTTTTTATGCTATTTTATCTGACATTAACCTATTCACCAGAATGAACTTTGTCATTGTACATGTCTGCAACGTTTCTTTACATTTCAGCTGTGACAACTCTGTGGTTAATGTATGGTTAGGTTTAAGCACAAAAACCACTTAGTTAGGGTTAGGAAAACATCATATTTTTGCTTGAAATACCCAGTTTGGTCAATGTAAACACGGCTGGAAATGTCACGCCGTCTCGTTAACAAAATATCCACTTACGTTGGTCTTGAACAGTGGTCTGTGGCAGCCATCCTAGGTGTCACAACACCCATCCCATCCTCCTCCTGATGGGAGCTCATACACATTTAGTATAAACAACAGCATGCATATGAAACAAACAAAATGGATCATATCCGTAGTTTGCAGACACATAAAACACAAACTTTATATACAACAGTAGCAGCTGTTTGTTGAAGGCAGTTCAGTGCAGGATGAGTGGAATAACAGTGTCTTTTGTCTTACAGCTCCTGAAAACGGCTCTGAGCTCTCCGAAAGACTGAGTCCAGAAACTTGATTCACAGACTCATTCTGCACACAATGAATTACTTCTAATGGTAGGGCAAAGCAGTAATTGCTGTGACTATTCACATCTCCAGTTAAACATCACCTTAAGCTTCCTACAACAAACCTTTATATAATAAAGCCATTGAAAGCTTGCTTTCAAATCTCAGTTCAAACTGTTTTTCCTCTGTAAGATTACAGTCATGACACAAAGCAACAATTAACTTTAAAGCATCTCATGATATCATTTATCTGTTTCATCAGGACTTTGTTGGTGTGATATAATATACACACACACACACACACACACACATATATACATATATATATATGTATATACATATATATACTGTCTTAAACAAAATAAATTTATGGCGTAGGTAAAACACCACGTTTTACAACTTACGTTTACAAAAGCAGTAACTGATGGTGAAATGTAAAAAAAACCCCAAAAAACATCATGGTTTAGTAACATTTACATGTAAAGTGAACAGCGGGCTCCCAGGTGAACATCCAGGGTTTATTGCACCCATCCACCTCCCCTCCCGCCATTCCTATGACACCACTGACACATACTGTACATGGGTATTTCTGAAAATTGGAATTTTCCTCCTAAGTTTGCAAAAGAAGAAAAAAAAGAAAATTTCCAAATGTCCAGTGCTGTCCATTGAAATGTTTTTTCTTTTCATCAGAAAAGGTAAACGTTACATCTTCTGAATTATGAATAAGATTTTAAAATTATTAGTCAAACTTTGGCGCAAGTCAGATGTTTTGTGGACACACTGTCTAATCTTTCAGTACATTTTAAACCAGCAGTGTAAAATTCATGTAAGTTCATTGGTCACATGCAGCCCAATTAGATCCCCAGTGAGCCGGAGCAGTTAAACCATTGCACAATAACCTATAAATAACAACACCTCCAAATGATGAGCAGTCTGACATGTCTTAAGGAAAGTAAGTGCAACTTCAACACTATGTCTCAGTTTTTCCACATTCAGTCAGTCTTATGCTCACTGTCATCACTTGTGCATTTTTCCATTCACTTCCACTGCTGTGTAGTAATGCTGGCATCACCACACCAAACTAAAGTGGAAGCTAAAGAAGAAGCACATGAAGTTCTGTTTGATTTCGCTCTATAAACAGAAATATTGTCTTTTTCAGAATAAGCAAAAAAAAAAACAAACAGAATATTTTGTACATGTAAACATAGTCACTGTCACTTCAGTGAACTTTGGTGTGAACAATAAATTCACACTTCAACAGTCTGACTTCTCCTCTGACGTTCTCAAAGCTTCATTCATAAATACACATTACACATTTTGATACAAAATATATTTTTTAAAAAAGGCGTGCAATAAGAATCAAGTGCTCTTTAAAAAAGAAAACAAATTTTGATGCCACAATAACTTCACTGGAGTCATCCTCTAATCTTCAGCAGTAGCCTGTTGTGACAGATTCACAAAAGGACAGATTGAGTAACTGACCAACACTTACTAGACTTCATAGTTGACTTATTATTAAACTTTCATATGCAAACAATGTATCTGTTTCTGGACTGTACTTAAGTGCAATTCTGAGGTACCTGTAGTTTACGTGAGAATTTCTGTTTCCTGCTACGTCATATTTCTTCTTCAGTACATTTCAGAGGAGCCTGTTGTTCTCTTCTTGCTTTTCTTATGTGATCAGTTTTGTGTTTTCCTGCTCAACCCTTGAAATAAAAGTGTTTCATTTAAGTTCCTGTTGCCTGCAGTCTCCTGCGCTGGGGTCCACCTGCTCCACACAATGACACTTTTACTTAAGAAAAGGATCTAAATATTTCTTCCACTGTTGATTCCTAGTCTAACAGGCATCAGATGTGCATATAGCCACATTTCCACCAGACACTGTCTGTTCCCTTTAGAACTTGTACAACATGGACATAAACGTTAGATCTTTTTAGTGTTTCCACTACAGACACTACTCCTTGGGCTCATTTCTGCTCAATATTAGAAACATACACAGACACGGATAGAGCCTTCTGTCTGTACCCTGCCTTCGTTTTGTCTGTGTTTGTACATGTTTTGTTAAAGCTTACAGGTGCCGATGAAAGAGCAGTACCACTGGAGATTTTGGGGGCAGTGTCATGTGCGATACGACTGTATAAAACGACAAAGACGTTTAAAAAAAATGGAACAAACCAGTAATATAGTGAAAAGAATTCTTTGTTAACATGTCACAATGTAAGCCTCCATTAACATGACATAATGACTTCTACATGCATATACTCCTATTAACATGCCTTAATATGTTGTTGATCATGTCAGATATGGAAAAGGGAAACAGCTGTCACTTGTGCCATTTTCTTGGCATCAGTATAAGATTCTTTCAGAGTTTTCCACAGGTGGCGGGCTTGTTGGACGCACACAGCCTCCTCTTCCATTCCTTCAAACACCTTCTGAAAAAGATCGATGTTGCGATATTTGTGCATATCTAAAACCTGTTAATATCCTAGTCTTTCATGTATGTAGGTGTGGTGTGTTTCTCTTGTGTCCAAATGTGTGTGTGTGTGTGTGTGGGGCTTAGTGGTGGAGCTGGTGCCCCACGTACAGGGCTGTTGCCGCGCCGGCCCGGGCTCGGGTCCAGCCTGTGGCCCTTTGCTGCATGTCTCTTCCTCTCTCTCTCCCCCCTTCACGCTTCATTGTCCTGTCGATTAAAGGCAAAACATGCCCAAAAAAATATCTTTAAAAAAATAAACAAAGAAATGTAGGGGGTGTTGGACTAAGAGTCTCATCCTACTTTCCTCTCATGTATGTGTGAGCTCAGTCCTGCGTGTTCGTAAATGAAGCAATAGGAGAAGATATTCGGTCTTAGTCAATGCAGTTTTATTAAGCTGTAAAGGAATAAAATTACAGAGCTCTGGGTCTTTCTGTCGGTCCCTGACAAGCAACAAGTGTGTCAGTTCACAAAGTCTGACTATCTCTCCCTGACCCAGCATGTTTAAGTGTATGAGTCATGAGTCATTGTGCACGCAAGGCGTCGTCCTCTTCTCATTGGTTGTTCCATTTCCTTCTCTGCTGCACCATGCCCCCACCTCATGTTAAGCTGACTCCTTCCTGATGACGGATGGGGCATGGTTCCTGTTTTGTGAGACAAAAGAACAACAACACTTCCCTCCACCTGCAGTACTCTACTATCTGTACATCAGTTCTGTTCTTTTTACTGTATATGGAGCTAATTATCTAAGCATTGCGATATGCACTCATCTGCCTCCATGTCTCTTCCTCTCCTGTACTTCTCCACTTCTGCAAAGCAAGCACATTTTGATTAGCCGAACTCATCACACTATTTAACATCAAGCCATTACCTAAAGTTCAAATAGCAAACACATTAAAATCATTATATTCCAACAGTCCCCCTTTTGGCCTCATATAGATGAGGCCATTACCCTTAAGCACCAATGCACCCAGGTCCCCACCCCCTTTCAGGTCTTTTAATTACTGTAACTTTTTGTTTTTCTCAAAAACAAAAAGTTATAACTCCCCCTTTTGGTCTCATACACATGAGACCACTCATACTTTGTCTTCTGAATCTGAATCTGAATCTGAATCTGTCGGCGGTTCCCCCAATAGGGTGGCCGTCTCCATTTGAGTCATCTGATACGGTGGGGGTTGTGGATGTTTTCTCTCCACTGCTGACACTATGATCCTTTCACAGAGAGACTTGATGCATGGGATGCAACAACAGCCACACAATGCTAACACCCCGAGCATTCCCACCAGAGACAAAAATACCGATACCACTAGATTCTTCCACTTACCAAACCATTGTTTGAACACTCTGCCTATGGGGTCATCGATACCTGAATGCTCATGCATCTCTTCGGACAGTGTACGTAGCCCTTCCAGTGCTTTAGTGACTGACCCATCTGGAGCTGTGTTATTTGGGATGAAAGTGCAGCAGGGATCCTGGAACATAGAGCAGACACCCCCTTTCTCCGCCAAAAGCATATCTAAGGCAATTTGGTTCTGGATTGTCATTAGGGAGGTGGCCGCCAACTGCTCCGAGAGTCCCCCAACTGCATCTCTGGTGCTGTTAGCCAATCTGAGAACATTGTAATGAACATAATTAATTCTGTCAACATTCTTGTTAGGAGTGATGGAGAACAGAGCAGATATTATGGGCAGGTTTTCAAAACCCGCAGCTACCTGGTCAGCCAATTTATATTGATCTGGAACCCCGCGAGGAACGCCTATGGCGTCTATATACGTGGTGGAGTCAGAGCCAATGTCAAACATGTCTCTTTTCTTTCTGCTAGAACTGGCCTGGGTGTCCCTCAGCCCTAAGAGAGGCACTGCCAGTTGGACCAGTGTGCACGTGCCGGTCCAGGTAGATGGCAGGGATAAATGGAGAGTTTTATCTCCACAGTTTATCACAGAACACAGGTCAAATTTAAATCCCATGGCTGTTCCCCTCGTATAGTTCAATGTGATGCCAACATACTTATCTATGCAGCTGTCGGAAGGTCTGCCTGTTCCCGCACTTCTTTTGGTTCGGTTTCGTGGTTGCTTTGTGGCTTTGTCTCTGGGGGAAGACTCAAAATATAAAAAAGGTAAATGTAGGTGTGAGTGAGTTGTTTTTTTTTTTTTTTAGTCTTTATTGTCTCTTATGTCTTCCAGTGTTCGGGCAGGTGTCTCTGCCACTGCACACTGACTCCAGTGATACCATGTGTCACCTTTTCCCTGGAGTTTGATGGCGTGGGACGTCCGTTCCATGACTTTGTAGGGGCCAGTCCACCTATGTTCCGACCACTTTCTTTTAATCACCTTGAGCAGGACCCACTCTGATGTTGGGGGGTCTTTCCCTTCTGCTCCCTCCCGAGCTGCTGTCACCTGTTTGGAGAAAGCTGACACCAGTGCTGTTAGTTGGTCATAATACGGTTTATATTTTAGAGGACTTTCTTCCTCTTCTGTAGTTTGAATCCCAGCTCCCGGTCCCGGGAACTGTTGCCCTGTTTTCAGCTCATATGGAGTAAAACCTGTCAGTGAGTTAACAGAGCTCCTGATTGACATTAGAGCTAGGGGTAGCGCATCCATCCAAGTAATTTTAGTCTGGGCACAAATCTTGCCTATTTTTCCCTTAATAGACTGGTTCATTCTTTCCACTCTGCCCTGTGACTGAGGATGATAGACTGTGCCAAATGTGTGTTTTGGCCCCAATGCATTCTCTACCTGCTGTAGGTCTTTGTTTTTGAAGTGAGTCCCGTTATCAGATCTAATTCGTTTGGGGAACCCATGCCTGGGGATATATTGATTTATCAGAAATTTGATTACTATCTTTGCATCCTGTGATTTGGCAGGTATGGCTTCTGGCCAACCAGTGTATGCATCCACTGCCACCAGAAGATACCTGTATCCTCCCACTCTCTCTAGCATGTCTGTATAGTCAATAATGACCTCTTGACCTGGGAGTTTGGGGAGGAAATCTCCCCTGATGTGGTTTCACCGTGGGTCTAACATTGTATTCTGTACATATTTTACATTCTCTGATGTGATTCTCAATCATGGCTGGCAGAAAAGGGTGCCACCAATGAGTGAGACCTCGCACCATTTGCATCTTTCCACAATGAGTCACCCGTGAGCCTCCTGGAGGACTGATCTCATCAGCCCTGGGGGTAACACTGGTCTTCCGTCCGGAGACCTCCACACACCCTCTGTTCTCACTGCTCCTCTCTCTTTCCAGACTGTAAGCTCCTCTGGAGAGGCTTTCTGCTGCTCTGCTATTAACATATTTACATCACAGGGCGGCAGGAGGTCATGCGCTGTTCTCTCTGTTTGTAGCATTACATACTGCTGACTGTATCCTGCCTTTCCTTTGGCTGCCACATCTGCTGCGTCATTCCCTCAGGAGACAACTGTCCCTGCTTTGTCATGACCCTTGCACTTAATCACTCCTACCTGTGTCGGCTTCATCAGAGCCTCCCGTAGTCTCCTCATGTCCTTCTCATGCTTAATGGGGGTCTTTGCTGCTGTTAAAAAGCCAGATCTGATCCACTGTGTCATTTCCACATGGATCGCTCCTACGACATAGGCAGAGCCTGTGTAGATGTTCACTCTTTTCCCTTCTGACCATTCTAATGCTGCAATCATTGCTTGGAGTTCAGTCAATTGAGATGATTCTTTTCCTGTCACACTTTCTGTAATCACTTCCTCAAACCCTGTCTCTGTCTGTCTTACCACTGCATATGCTGCTTTGAGTCCCTCCGTTGGATGTCTAAAACAACATCCATCTGTGAATAATGTTTTTTACACATAGGGCCTAAGTCTTTAGCTTGATGTTTTGCGTGGACTGCCAAGGATTTGTGAGGGGAGGCTTCCTCCGCCCCCTCATACCGCTGCAATTGCTCTGAGGTCAGTTCAACAGCTGCAGCCACTCCCTCATTTCCCAGCGGACTTATTTTCCCCTTTCTTTTTTTTTTTTTTTTTTTTTTCAAATAGATTTTATTGGGTTTTTTTCAAACAAAACACAACATAACATAACATACAAGTGCTCCCTGTGTTCACGCAGACATTGACACATAAAGAAAAACACGACACCATCCATACCCAATCACCGCAGCCCACGGTCACCCCTCCCCCACAAATCAGAAAACACCGTAGACACTAAGCACATCGTGCCCTCTCCTATCCACATGCAGTGAAAACAAAAAATTAAAAAAAAACAACAAAAAAACAAAAACATAATAATAAAATAAAAGAAATATATATATGTACACAGTATACCTGAGTATATGGTAGTCAAATAAAATTAAAACTAAAACAGAAGCAGTGAATTAGAGACTGGCAATAACCAATATGATAGCATAAATCATCCAGTGGAAGTATTCCAGTCTAAAGCATATTTCCCCTTGTTTACAGTATCACGGAGGAGTGGGGGTAAATACTTCAAAAAGGCCGACCATGTTCCTTCAAACCAATTATCATCCCCTTTCATTCGTGCAGTAAGTCTTTCCAGGGGTAAGACTTTATATGCCTCTTGGTACCATTGTGTGACAGTTGGAGGTTTGTCACTTATCCACTGCTTTAAAATACATCTCCTGGCCAGAAACAGAAGTTTGTCACAAAGTTTGAAATCTGTTCGACTCAAAGATAATGTTTTTGAAGGCAAACTTAATATGAAGAGGCCAGAATCCTTTCTAACTTTAAGTGAAAAAATCTTACTCAGCTCCTGGGCCACATTACTCCAAAACCTTGCAATCAAATGACATTCCCAGAAATAGTGAATGTATGTACCAACAGACATTTTACATTTGATGCAAAGAGGAGAGATCTGGTTGTCCATCTTGTTAAGAATGAATGGTGTTATGTGGGATCTATGGAGTATTTTGAACTGGGTTTCTCTCATTCGGTTGCAAATAAATGTGGTTTTGGCAGAGACAATTGCTTCATGCCAGTCATCTTCAATAAATTCCCCCCCCAGATCTCGTTCCCACTTCTGTATCACTTTCCTTATATCTGATGTATCTAAGGAGTAGAGCAGCGAGTAAGAATGAGAGAGAAAATGTCTTGCTTCTTTTCGGTTCAGTACAAATAAATCTATATCACTGGCAGAGGGAGTGCCTGTGTGGAAGTTTTTCACATTTGACATAATAAAACTACGGAGTTGGAGATACCCAAAAAAGTGTTCAGATGCAATGTTGTATTTGTGTTGAAGCTGTTGAAAGGACATTAGTGTATTGCCCTGGTATACATCCCATATGAGCTTGATGCCTTTCTTATGCCAGCTATCAAATAAACTATTATTAATTCCTGGGACAAACTCCTCATTTCTGGTTACAGGTGTTAATGCAAGAGATGAAACATCTTCCCCAAAATACTTTGTAAGGTCTCGCCAGACTCTGAAAGTGTTGTAGACAACAGGATTGCGCTTAATGTGCGGCGACCTCTTTTTTCCGTAACTAGTGAGTTTACTCAACATAGAGTAGGGGGAGGAGAACCATTCATCGATATTCACTTCAGATTTTAAATGAGATTGGAGCCAGTCCCAAACTATCCGGGTGTGGCAGGCCCAGTTATAATATCTCAAATTGGGTAGGGCTAACCCCCCTCGTTCCACTGGTAGTTGTAGAGTCTTAATTTTAATTCTGGGTTTTTTATTGTGCCAGATAAATTGTGAAAAGGCTTTTTCTAGATCTGAAATAACCCTCCTAGGAATCCATAATGGCAACATCTGCAAAGGGTAAAGCAACCTGGGTAGCATGTTCATCTTAATGAGACTAATTCTGCCCATCCAGGAGAGGAAGGTCATGCCATCTCTCAAGGTCATTCTTAACTGTTCTGATTGTAGGCACAAAATTAAGTCTCCTCAGGTCCTCCACATTAGGTGACACTTTAACACCAAGATAAACAAAGCCTGAAGTGGCCCATCTGAATGGAAAATTTGTGTCCAAGCCTGTGCTACCATAATTTCCCAGGGGCATGGCTTCAGATTTTGTGTAATTTACTTTATAGCCAGATATGGAGCCAAATAAATTGATAATTGACAGAATGGCCAGGACTGATACCTCAGGCCTTGTAAGAAAAAGTAAAACATCATCAGCATATAGTGCTATCTTATGCGTGGTCTTGCCTAAAGTAACACTGTGTATTTCCTTACTATTCCTGATCGTTCTGCTAATGGTTCTAAAGTAAGGGCAAAAGGAGGGGGAGAGCGGGCAGCCCTGTCTTGTCCCTCTGCCTAGCGGGAAGGAGAAGAACGCATCCCATTAGTTAAGACACAGGCCTCTGGTGAATGATAAATAAGTTTTATCCAATTTATAAACTCCTCTCCTAATCCAAACCTGCTCAAGACATCCCACATAAACCCCCACTCCACCCTGTCGAACGCTTTTTCCGCGTCCAATGATATAGCTAATGCCCGGTGCTGCGTTTCTGTGGAGTACTGTACTACATTAAGAAGTCTTCTCACATTAGAGCACGATAACCTCCCTCTGATAAAGCCCGTCTGATCATCATTTATAAGTAAAGGTAAACAATTCTCCAATCTTCTGGCTAATACTTTAGAAAGTATCTTGCTGTCTACATTTATAAGACTGACAGGCCTATAAGAACCACATTCTTCTGGAGGTTTATTTTTCTTCAGTATTAAAGAGATATTGGCTAAATTTAGAGAGGGAGGGAGACATCCATTTCTAAAGGAGTCCAGAAACATATCGGTCAGAGGGCCCACCACAACTCCACTCATTTTTTTTATAATATTCAGGCCCATAGCCATCTGGCCCTGGCGCTTTCCCACTCTGAAGTGAGCGAATAGCATCCAGGATCTCTTCCCTGGTAACCTCTCTATTCAGGAGCTTCCGTTGTTCTTCTGTAAGAGAGGGGAGACTAATTTGATCCAGGAAGGATTTTCTTAGTTCATCTGATGTGTTGCATTCGGAGGAATATAACTTGTGGTAGAACTGTCTCATGATATTGTTAATTTTTTTTGATTCATGAAATTTTTCACCATTACTATCTTTAAGTGATGATATTAAATTAATGGCATTTCTGCCCTTTGCCAGGCGGGCAAGAAAGCGGCCAGGCTTATTGCCGTGTTCATAAAGCCTCTGTCTGGCATATAGGATAGACGCCTTTGCTTTGCTTGTTAAGAGTTGATTAAGCGCCGATCTTGCTGCTTCTAAATTTTTAAGATTATATTTAGATGGAGACTCTTTAAACTTTTTCTCTAAATCTTGGATTGACTGTTCCAACTCCAATTGCTTCCTGATTGTTTCCCTCTTATGAGCTGCTGTGTAAGATATAATCGACCCTCTGATAAATGCCTTAGCAGTTTCCCATAGCAGGGAGGGATTTATACCTGGTGTGTTATTTGTTGCCATAAAAAGTTCCCATTGTTTCTCCAGAAAGATCACAAATGGGGGGCTACTCAATAGTGAGCTATTAAGTCTCCAATGGCGTGACGAGGGATTGGGATGGGGGGGGATATTGTCATAAACACCGGGTTATGATCTGATAATGTACATATTCCAATTGAGCATGCTTTGACTCTGTCTACTACCTCTCTAGACACTAGAAAATAATCAATTCTTGATAGAGATTGGTGGGGGTGCGAGTAAAAAGTGAAGTCTTTTGCTGTCGGGTTTATAATTCTCCAAACGTCAAAGAGACCTAGATCTGCACCTAGCTCCTTCAGCCTTGCTGCCTTTTTTGATGTAAAAGCCGGTTTAGATGGAGATTGGTCAACACTAGCATCCTGAACGCAGTTAAAGTCTCCTCTGAATAATGTGAAGGGGGTTAAATGTGAGGATGCTGCTGCCAGCAGCCTAGAAAAGAAAGAAGGCTCGAATGCGTTAGGGCCATAAATAGAGCCAATAAGGATTCACTCCCCAAAAAGGAAGCCTGAGATGATAACAAAATGTCCCTCATCATCCTTAATAATCTCTTCCAAAGTGAACTGTAACTTCTTGTGGATGAGAATGGCTACTCCTCTACTATGTGAGTTGTAAGATGAGTAGAACACCTGACCTACCCAACCCCTCCTTAGTTTAATGTGTTCTGAATCTGTCAAATGTGTTTCTTGTAGGAGGGCAATTTGAGCATTCTCTTTCTTTAATAAAGAGATAATCTTCTGTCTTTTAACTACATGGCCGACCCCCTTGACATTTAAAGAAATAATCTTAATATCACTCATGGTTGTTAGATGAAAATAAAATAAACCAATAATGCAAAAGCCATATTACGCTTGAGGTTGTGAGCAGTGACAGAATATATATAAGTATATAAGACAGGGTATTTTGGTGGCAAGTAGGTAGTCTTACGTTTCGGAGCACTGTGAGCAACAAATCTGCCTCTGAACAACGGGCATTGAACACTGAAATACACCTCAACAGGTCTAAGAAAGAACAATAAAAAAAACACAACCATAATAACCAGATTTGTAACAGTTACAAGTAGGTTGTATGACGCTGAGAGCGCAGGTAACCCCGAAGAAGAGCAACAACCTCAGTCTCTTCAAGAAACTCCCGCCCCCATGACCCAGATTCACATCCCTTTAGAGCCTAACAATAATAATAAGAATTCTGACCCCCTGTCCTCAGGGGTCATGATGCTCTAGCCAGTGTAGCCACAGCTCTAAATTACAGACATCCCCTTTTTTTTTTTTTTTTTTTTTTTTTTGTTGTTGTTTTTTTTCCCCTAGTATATATATAAATATATATATATATATATATACACACATATTTATTTATTTTAACAGACCAAGCTTAATTCAATGTCTAACCTTTCAAGTTAACATCACCGCCTGTTGCAGCCCTAACCTATCCTGTATGTACAGTATGGCTGTTTTAGTTAAACATTTTCCCAGTTTAATATGCCCAGCTTAATTTACACTTTAATACAGTAATTCAAACTGGAATCACCAAGTGACATCTCATCACAAAAATACTGTATTTACCCAGTGGTAATCCTTGCACAGTTCACATCAGTCCGTCCACAAATTCCTGCGCAGCTCGGGGGGACTGGAAAGCATGTTTCTCTCCGAAGTATGTGAGGCTTAGGACAGCGGGGAACCGCATGACGAAGCGGATGTTCAGTCCAATCAGACGTTCACACACCTTGTTGAAGCTGCGCCGCTTCTCCTTCACTGCAGCTGAGAAATCCTGCTGAATGTACAGTTTCTGCCCCTCATGTGTCAGCTGCCGTCTCTCTCTGAGTGTTGCCATGATCCGCTGCTTCTCCCCGGAGTTGTGTAGCTTGATGATGACGGGTCTGGGGCGGTCACCGCGAGCGGGACCGAGCCCCCTGTGCGCCCGGTTGATTTTAATTATGCCCCGTTTAGTCTCCAAGTTCAATATCTTCGGCTGCCAGCGTTGAAAGAAAGCAACAGGTTGCTCACCTTCGGCTCCCTCCTTCAAGCCAATAATCCTGATGTTGTCTCGTCTCGACCTGTTCTCCATGTCGTCTGCTTTTTCAGTGAGAATGTGTAGTTTCTGCTCAACTTCCCGGAGCTTGTTTTCGGTGGTAGCTAGCATGTCCTCCAGTGTGGACACTCGGCCCTCTGCTTCGTCCAGTCTTTTATTGTTGCCTTCCACCCGGGCTGTCAAAACTTCCAGTGTGTTCGTAAATGTGGCCAGCTTCTCCTCTAATAACTTGCCGATGCTCTCAGTAACTTCCTGAGTTAGCTGTGTGGATCTGAGCATTGTTAAGCATTGTTGGAAGTCTTACGGCGATCAGCGAGGTGTAAAAAAATGTCGGGCTGTGGTGGGTAAAATTTAAATTACGGTCGATGGGAGCGGGAGCTCAGTGCCAGTCCGACCTCTCAGCTCGGTGACGTCATACCAACCCCATTTTCCCCGTTCTACCGTTGTGATTTCGCTGCTTAAGTTCCACCAAATGCAGGCCGACACTGTTTTGAAAGACAAGAGAACAACACAACTCCCTACACGTGCTGTACCTTACTATCTGTACATCACTTTCTATTCTTTTTACTATATATGAAACTAATTATCTAAGCATTGCGGTATGTGCTCCTCAGACTTCATGTCTCTTCCTCTCCTGTACTTCTCCACTTCTGCAAAGCAAACACATTCAGATCAGCTGAAATCATCTCAGTATTCTCATTGTTCACACATCTAAAACTTATATAGTGAAACACAACTGATAGTAAAACACATAAAATCATTCTATTCCCAACAATGGATGGATGAATGGATGCTCTGACCTGCTTTTGTACCAGTCTCATTTTTCATTGTTGTTGTTGTTGTTGTTGTTGTTATCAGAGAAGCCCAGTGACATCACCGTCCCCATCACTGCAGCAGTGGTTGTTCTCGTCCTCGTTGTTTCCACTGGATTCATCGTTTACAAAAAGAGGAAAGGTGCTGTTTAACTGGCTTTTCTAGTTCTTTGATTTTGGTCTTTCAGTTGATGCTTTTATCCTGGTTGCATTTGAATTGAATTGAAACAAACATCAGTTCCCTGAAACTCAATTTTATACAACCAACAGTAAGTGCTGTCAGGCTCAGAGCCTGTCCGTCACAATAATACGACTAAACTACAATGATGTAGTAGAAAAGAGATAAGTAAATAAAGTAAGGACTAATCAGAAGGCTGGAATGGATTTATATATTCTGGCATTTCTGACTGTAACTGAAATTATCATTTCTTTTTTTTAATTTCAGCCAAACTTCCCCCGTCTCGTAAGTAAAACTTACTCTTATTCTATTTCTACTGATCTGATACACACTTAATGCTGCAGATTAAAACAGGTTTCACATTATTGTGCTGATTATTTCAAGTGTGTTTCTGCATTTACTGTTTATAAAAGTTCAGAGCAGGATGAGTGGACTTCACACAGTTTCACACTAACAGTTTGTTTCTGACCTCACAGCTCCTGACGGCAGCTCTGAGCTCTCTGAGAAAACCCAGTCTAGAAACCTGACTGACTGATTATATTGGAATATTTTATGGCTTCAGAACAAATGAATTACAGGTTTCTGTCAACATGTAGAGACTGAATGCAGTGCTGAAAATCACCTCTTGTGGTGGATTAGACAGGACATGTATTATGGACATGGATTATGTGTATGTGTGCCTTATGATCTGTGTGTTAATTATGTGTATGTGTGCCTTATGATCTGTGTGTTAATTATGTGTATGTGTGCCTTATGATCTGTGTGTTTATTATGTGTATGTGTTTATGTCTATGTAGGCTATATACATTTGATCAGCATGTTTAGTGGAGAGTTAGACCTCTCCTCTTTCCAGAGATCTTGTGTTTTATGTTAACAGGTGTGCAGTTGTTTCGCTAGACGATTGTGACGTTGCTCCGACGTCACCGCTGCCAGATTGGTTGGGCAAGGGGCTCGGCCTTCATAATGCCGGCCACACGGAAGCTGCGAGACCACTTTCTGACATGGCAGCAGCGCATCGTTTCTCTGATCTGGTGATAAGGGATTTCTCGTGTGTGACCATAGTGTGTATGTTCGTATTTAGCTTGTCTTGCTAAATATTGTATCTTTTTGTTAAGACCAGTGCCTTAGGGCCAACTGAGTCGTTTGTATATATTGTAAATAGTCACTACCACATTGTTTGCACGGAGTGTAGGGGTGAGCTGCTATTTCTGTTGGATCTGTTTTCTCCTGTTTTTCTTTAGCCTAGGGAGTTAGGCCTAGTATTGTACTTTTGTTTCTTTTGTTTTCGTTAGGAATTAGGAATATCGCCGGTCGGTAGACAGGTTGCTTTTTGTTTGTTGTTTTGGCCTGGGTTCACCCTGACGCAATTGCTCCATTTGTGAGCCATATTGTACCGTGTGTTTTTTTGAAGTGTGTAGCAATAAATTGCTCACCTGTACATTTATACTCGTGTTCCTGTGTGTCCTTATGTTACGCACCCACACCCCTAGACCAGGGCGTAACAATTGTCTTTGATTGTAAAGTGTCTTTGGGTGTCAAGACAGGCGCTTTTAAATAAAAATGTATTATTATTATTATGGTGGTTGCACCGCTGAGCAGACCATGTCATTTATGAAATTATCTGTTGTGTCAGTTGGGCCAGCCACTGTAGTTTAGCCTAGGGCTGGACGATTATGGCAAAAATAGTAATCACGATTATTTTGACTGATATTGAAATCACGATTATTAAACATGATTATAAGTTGGTCATGTTGCCTTGGGGGGCAGACACCACAGCGTGACAAACTTTGCAAACAATTTCTTTTTGCTCGACGTCCGTCAACTTGAAGCCAAAATGTTTCCAGATGACTGAAGTTGTCCTACCTTTCTTCTCAACCAAAGGCTGCCTTTCTGCCATGTTCTCAATCGCTCGCTCCACATATTATTGATCCACACACGTCACATGCTTGCTGCTGCTGCACGTAACACAGGTGCATTCACGGTGCTTTTCCAGCACAGGAACTTACATACAGTACACGATTAAAATTCGATTAATCGTCCAGCCCTAGCTTAGCCTGAGCAGATATGATAAAGAGAAGAGTTTCAGCTCTTTGCTTGGGTGAGTGAAGGATATAAAGGCAGCTTAAACATACATTAGGTCAGGATCAGAGAATGGTGTCGCCTGTCAGAGGGCTCAGATTTATAACACCACAGCTAACCTAGGACCTAATGAAAGGTCAATCATTATTTATCGTGAATACTGGGCATCTATAGGAATCCACACAACCTTTGGCACATTTTCCTGTGTACTGATAACCATAAATGAATGTGAAAATCTTTGAGTTGAGTTTGAACGATGCTGCGCTTTAGCCAATCACAATGGAGGGGGCGGGGCCAAGACGTGCAGGTGTCCCCAGGAAATGTGTATCTACAGAAACAGCAAGCTCCGCGTCCATGGCGACTGCTCCACCCAAAATGCCGTCTCGTCAACGTGAAAAAAATATTTTTTTTCCAGCGGATGTCTTAGTTACAACATGATTGAGCTAACTGGAGTAGTTTCATGTCGTATCCGACAACGGGAGGTTTTAAACAGATGACGTCCTCACGTTAGCTTTGCTGCTGATGTTAGCTGACCCTGTCAGCTGCAGCCACCGTCGTGATCTCCCAAAACTGAATAAATACCACACATAGCAACACAAAACTGCTTTGCTAGCTCAATCATGTTGTAACCTAAGTTAACAGCTAACAGTTAGCCCAGCTAATCTACGATGGCAATGTTATTAATTACAAAACGTGCACACAGAAATAGTAACATTTGTTCAGTCATTGGGTTTATAGACTTTACAAACATCAGATTAGTCTAAACAGTGATATAGTGACGTGAAAAATGTGAGATATATATCTATATATAGATATATAGCTCAACTCTGCTGGTTTTCTATCCAGAAGTATTTGTAAACAACAAGGCGATTCCCTGGGGGCACCGCCGGAAGTGAAGGGCGTGAGCCATCGCTGAGGCCCCTGCACTTCCGTTATTCGAAAAACTCCGGGGCTGCATCCCAAGTCTCTTAATTGTATACTGCTAACTCCTAACTCCTGACTTGAACTGGAAGTCGTTCGGGGTCTGCCATCTTTAAGGCTGTCTCATGTCTCTTATTCCTTCCAGTAAGGAGTTAGCATTAGGAGGTAGGAGGGATCTGTTAGGTGCGTGACGCTTCAGAGTAAGGCCGTCTCATGTCTCTTAATAAGCAATCCTCGCTTCTCACTCCTAACTCCTGACTCCTTACATGTTTTCCTAAGTGGGAGGGACTAAACAGTTAGGTAAGGTAGTTAGGTAATGTGGTTAGCAGTAATTTTAAGAGACTTGGGATGCAGCCCGGGCAGTGCCTCCAGGGGTAAAGGACGAAAAAAAAAGTTGTGTTTTTTTTTTTTTTTTTACTGGTGGATTTCCAGATTGACTCATCTGTGACTATAGCTGCAGTAATATGAATATTACCTGAGCATTCAGTGTTCTTACAGAAGAGTTGGATTAAAAGACTGATATGATTGTCAGCTCTGAGCAGAGGAAGCTCCCAGACAAGCTTAGCTTAGTATGAACACAGAGTCAGGAGGAAACAGCTCACCAGTAGCTCTGTGAACTAGAAAAGTGCACTCAGTAGGAGATATCCACCAGGCGGTCACCTGAGCTGATTGTGGTCACTGTAGACAGCAGATGTGCTGCAGTGAGTTTCAGAAGGGTCTCAGAAGCTAATAAAAATACACTCTTCATCTATTGTTGACAGAGCTGCAGCGTATTTGGCAGAGCAGTTTGGTTTCTCCTGTCAACAGGCTCTGTGTGTGAATTATAGGTAAAATAATTATTAGGATGAATGATTTTAATACTAAAAAAAAAAAAGAAGCCAGAAATCTTTGATCCATGTCGTTCATAACTAGACTTTGAACAGTATCAACTTTTAACAACATAACCTTCTGTGGAATAGAAATGTAATCCCTAATATCCACTACATCTATCATTATTAATCTTTAGTCTGTAAATATCCACGTTTTATTTTACTATTATTGGTTGTTAGCATATCAACTTATAGTTATGCTTTAAAAGACTTAACCCTTAATATACCTCATATTCTTCTGATATACCTCGTCCTAATAAACCTCATATCCAGCATATTAAGTGTGTGATTTATGTTTATTTGTATGTCTTGTGCTTATATACCGAGCATGTGTGCCATATAATTTAATGCTTCTCGTATGACTACTCTTTAAATATAGATATGTTCAGTGTCCAGTGCATGTTCATTACCTCAGCAAAAATGGCCTTTCAGCCTACAATAGAACTGTTGGTCACACAGCAGTGTGTGTGTGTTGCAGCACCTCCTTGGCCTTGAATGTTGACATAAGAAAAGACAAATAGCTTGTGGTTCCTGAGTATTTGGGTGAAAGACAAAGAACAACTGTTTACCTTCCTGTCTACTTTTCACCTCTATTCTACCAAGTATGTACCTAACTGTATGAGACCTTCTGTATGTACCAGCCCAGGTTTGAACCATTATGCGCGCATGTAGTTTCCATAATTTGCAAGACACCATTAGACTCGGCCAAGGGAAGAGTGGTCAAAGGGAAGGAGGGGCCCTCCAGCCCCCTGAAAACTGTTTAAAAAAGTGTGCTGTGTTCACTGTAAGTCAGTCTGCTCCCGGGACCAGGCTCAGGTTTGTTGGCTTTTGCTATAAACTCTGCTGTCAGCAAAGAAAAAATACAAGCAAGTCAAAAGCTATATAAGAATCACAAAACAGATATCAAACAGTGGAAAGCTAAGGCTCATGGCACAAAGACAATCTGGCAGACTGACAGTGAAAGTGTCCCAGTAAATATAGAAGGGAGCTAATGAGAGGATGAGGAAGAGCTGAGTGATGATTAGCAGGTGGAGTGAATCTACTGATGGGAGGGCAGCCCGACCATGGAGAGCCACACCTGGTAGAATTGTCCCTCCTGGCTCTCTTACAGTCAAGGTGGCACCAAAGATAATAAAAAGGAGGAGGACTGATGAGGATTTATTCATCGTGTATCATGCCTAACTTTAGTGGATCATGACATGTTGGGTTTTGGAATGAATCTGCAGATGTTCAAAATGAGACCAAACTTTTCTATGGATGTCATTTTGAAAATACTGGGGTGCACAAGTTCATTATTAGCCACAAAACTGTAATAACCATTTATCAAACAGCTCTTTAGTCAAAAATAGAGTGGCTGCATTTTCACCATTTGGTGCTGACTGTTTACTGGCAGTTACCTTCTTTATGTGCTCTGATCTTGTTCCTCTCATACGGAATCAGAAAATGATTTCAAGCATGACCTGGCTTACTAGTTTTAAATATTTGTCAGAAACATTCCATGAAATAATTTGTCATTGCGTTAATTTGAACGTCCGATAGCTCAACACTAACATTTTAGTGTACAGTCTCGTTTCGTCAGTGAAAATAACACATACAGTTTGTCCTAGATTTTATCAAAGATCTTTCTTTTAGCTCCTCAGTGTATCATCTTTGTCATGAGAAAAAGGCTGTTGGCAAATATTTGTTGTCAGTGTATTCATCAACAAAATGAACACTGATGGCAGATCATTTTAGTAATAACACATATTAAAACAACCATTCATACATACCATTATTTCTTTTCACTTTAAAAGAGAACCTTATACCTGCCTATTTCCTTGTTTGCTTTGATCATTGAGGTAAATTTGCATCTCTACAGTCTGTGCATTGTTTTTCTGTCTGCTCCTTTTAATGCAACAGCAGATTTTTTTTTTTTTGTAGAATTTTAGAGATTTAGAAGGTTTATTCTGTGAACAGAAAACATGTTGTGTGACTGATAGTGAAGTGTAGTCATCACAGACTGAATACATTCATCATAAACTATACAGAGTCTACTGTATATTAACACTGGGCTGTTTTAATTATTGAAGCATATAGCAACACAGAGACTTGTGGTCAGTGGGATGTGAGGATTCTTAAACTAACATCTGTACAGATGTGAAGCCCTGACTGTATCTGACTGAGCCTTAATGAAAGCTGTTGTCTTGTATAAAATATGAACCTTATAGTCAAACACAGTTTATTCAACCTGTGTAGTTGAGGGGACAGGTCAAACTGATATGATGCTGATTTACAGGAGAATTCACGTCAAATGGAGGATAAACCATGAACATAAACTACAGATCACCTGTAAAGCATTTTAATAAATTAGCCCTTGGATGCATGACCTACCAATACCTACACTCTTCCATAAGTGGGGTCAAAAATGACCCCAATTAGAATCAATGCGTTTTATGTGATAGACTTAAGCAATTTCTTTAATTTTGGTTAAAGATGATGATTTGTATTATATTTTGGTCAACAAAAGAATGATTTCATGTTTGACATGTTCATTTATCACTTTTTATTAACATTTTGACAACTAATGACATCATTGAATAATCAGTAATAGTATAATAGGCTACCTAACGGGAAGGAAGCTATAAATATAGTAAGTCTTTTTTTTTTATATATATATATATTTTGGGGCTTTTTAGCCTTTAATGTATAGGACAGACAAGCGTGAAGGGGGTAGAGAGAGAGGGAGTGACATGCAGCAAAGGGCCACAGGCTGGAGTCGAACCCGGGCCGCTGCGGCAACAGCCTTGTACATGGGGCGCCTGCTCTACCACTAAGCCACCGGCGCCCCATAAATATAGTAAGTCTGCTTATCTCTACACAACGAATGCAGTAATGGACTACACACACACACACACACACACACACACACACACACACACACACACACACACACACACTTACTAATGACATCATTGAATAATCAATAATAGCATAATAGGCTACCTATTACATGCGCGCAAGCACACACACAATAATGGTAAGATTTTATTTCAAGGAAGCTATAAATATCATAGTAAGGCTGCTCATCTCTACACAACAAATGCAGTAATGTTAGCTAGCTAACATTACAGTACTAACATTACATAGTAGTTAGCTAACTAGTGCCTACTAGCTAGTGTTAGCTAACTACACTACAAAGTGGGCTAATTTGATGACAATAATACTATACTTTATCACACAAAAGTCATGGATGTGGAAAATAAGTTCATATTTTATAACGTCATATGTATTCCAAGATATAAAACGAATATAATACTAACATGTCTGTTGCTGTATAAAAATACTCCTGGGTGGTGAGACTGCTGGCATTAGATGTGTAAGTGCAACAGTAAATGTATACCTGACAGTCACAGTCGATAAGAATCAAAGATTCCTAGGTCTAACCCTTGATATTCCATAGGAAATGCTTGAGGTCATTTTTGACCCACTTATGGAAGAGTGGGGTAGTGTTACAAAAACAACAATTTCTTAAAATGTATATAATTTAAAAAAAGAAAAAAAAAATGTAAATGGCCTCATGTCAAAAACATGTTTTATGAGGAATACCTGGAATATGAAATGATAAAAACTTTTAATTCCATACATATTGAAGAAAAACAACCCCTGGGGTCATTTTTGACCCCATTTATACATCTAAGGGTTAATCTATCATAATTAAAACAACTGGAGACTGAAAACAAACTGATATAGGGTGAATTCACCTAATGTGGGACATTTTTTGCAATTCAGACTTCTGGTCTATATTGTGATATGAAGCAAACACTTTCAATATACAGCCAGTACCATTCTGAAATCCCCAGGTTGTGATCTAATAAAATCAAAAGAAAAAATACTGATATTACATTCCTAGAGGAAATGCTATACATATCAAAATTCTGATTGCCAAGTTGTCTCGGGCAGTCAGCATTTCCTAATGTGGGACAGTCATTTCCCTAATGAGGGACACTGAAAGGTCTGTTTAAAAGTCATCTTAATTCACATAATAAATGCTAATTTTCAAACGTGTCTGTTTACTAAAATGACCTTTAATGTTATTGCTGTTAATGGCAAATCAAACAACAGCAAATAAAATAGATAGGGCTGTAATAGTGCTCCATGTTTTATTCCATAGTAGTCTACACGCCTACACACCTTTATCCCTGAGTTGTAGCATGGATTTTGGGCCATTCCAGGCCCTGCAACCTCAGTTGTGGACTCCACCAGCCCCAGCAATCTCCTGAACTCTGCTATGGCTCCCCCCATTCTGTCTTCCCTCCAGTGGTTCAGCTTTCTTTCCCTTCTTTCTTTCTTTCCCTCGTTTCATCTCCCTGCCTTACTCGCCTTTGCCACTGTGATCTGAAATACATTCCATTTAATTAATCAATAATGTGATATCCTGTGCTAACTTCTGAATTTAAACATTTATCATGAACATTATTAAAAAAGTCTAAAGTTAGAAACAAAAAACTCCTAAACCATTTTAGCATTTGATACAATGATACAGCATCTCCCAGTTATTGAAAAACGTTTGCTCTTTATTTAAAGTATCCTAAATAATGCATTATAACAATAAAATCATGTAAACAACCATTGCTAATGCTCAGTATATTCAACTACACACAGTTTTGCCTAACAGAAGCACATTTGGAGCTGTCCCACATTAGGCAAACCATCCTGTCCCACTTTAGGGAGACATGTTTCCTAAAGTGGGACAGTGGGAATTTTGATTGAAATTCTAAATATTAAGAATATTTACACCACATTAGGATATTTTGTGATGCATAAACATATTACAAACACATTCTGATAAACAATTAGCAATATTGTTGTTGTTGTTTTTTTAAGAAATGTATGCCCTTAATATCAACTTTGCCTGAACACTATGTCACTAACCTCTTGGTGGTCTTCACACAGAGTGCTTCCTGTTTGAAGGCTGCCCTGCCCCAATAAATGATTGGACATTTCAGATGTCATGTAATTTTGATCATGTGATATCACAGCTTGTGTGAGCCCACAGTTACATTAACTTTCTTTTGCAAGGAAGACCTATACCTGCTTAAGCTTAAGTGTCCCACATTAGGCGAATCCACTCTATGGGTCTGATCACTTTTTTAATGAATTGACATCATTCCAGACAGGATGTCAGTGTGTCTGTGACTTCCTGCACGGACTGAAGGCTGCTGGAAACTGTCGGGAAACTGTCCGACTTCACCGCAGCTTTTTGTCACCGCCCCTGCTGCAGCCGCCTGCTCTCGTCTACTTTCCAGGCGAGAGCAGTTCATCTCCAGCGAGCCTACTCCCTCCTCCCAGTGCCAACTGGCAAGAAAATGCGGAACAAACAGCTACCACTTCTTTATCAAAACAAGATGAAAAATCTACTTTTGCTGCTTCTCTTGTGTCACGTGTCGTCATCAGGTGAGATCACACTGAATATGTGCTTCACTTTCCACTGGGCTCTGTATTTTGTTTGTATTTTGTTCCTGTAGCTCCAGGACACACTTGTTTAGTTTTACTTTTACTTTTACAGTACTTTAGAATTGAGTAAGACTAAAAGTTTAAAATTGACCACAATGAATATCAGGCACATGCACACATAGACCCCAGGTGGTTCTCATGCACCTGCCCTTTTGCCCTCTGACCAGGCAGCCAAAGTGCCCTTTTTTGTGAGACATTTTGTTTGTTTATTTTTCTAATATAATATTTAGCCACATCGAGCAGAGTAAAACACCAAATTACTTTCTCACTTCCACATGTCTATAAAATCCAAAACTCCAGTCAAAATAATGCTATGATCTCCCACACTGTGGCTCTTATTTATATAAAAACAAATCTGAAATGCGGCTTGTTGCTGCACATGCCTTGTGCTAAGAGCACAGAGAGGAGAGGAGGAGCCCAAAGGTGCAGTCCCTGCAGGCACCTGTTCTCTAGGATTCTTTATTAATATTTGAAGTGTTTTTATAAGATAATTATAAGAATGAGTGGCTATTATGACTATTTAATGAAATCACGGGGAGATTGAATTTTAAAAAACATGAATTTATTCTTATTTCTGAACCAACAGGAAATAAAGCATTTAGATGGATCGCAGGTTAAATTAAAGGGTTCTGATGGGAATGTAACAACAACAAAAAATAAAAACTATAATAAAATAATACAAGCCAAAGGAAAAGAACCATGTTTGTAAGAAGCTGAATTTGATGTAAATAAACCAAACTACTACCTCAACAGAGTCTTTTCTCTTCAGCACTCTGTTAACTTCATATTTAAAAACTTTGAGGCAGAAATCATCCTCAGTGTGTCGCTGTGTCAGAGCAGTTTCTACTCTGTACATCCAGAACCACTGAAACCTCTCTGCAGAGCACGCTCCATCATTTACACACAGTAAAATGAGTTGACTCAGCACACAATATGAAATAAGACTAGTTGATCTACAGGAGAATAAATATTTGAAAGCAGTACAGAATGCCTGAGAGTGTGACTGTCTTATATTCTATCATATTTTTTATTTTGAATTGTTACCTGCCACCTGAATTTTGTTTTGTTTTGCATAAATAAAATACATTTCCACCATAAATCAATGCAGAAATTATTACCGGAACACAGGAAATTAAGTGTTTGAGACCCCTAAAAGCTCCCCCCACTTAATATGTGCCCCCAGCAATGTTTCAATCAAATGACACCCTTGTCTGCACCACTGTATATGGATTCAAATAAATTAAAAAATATGTAAGTAAACAAAATATGTTACTGTATATAACTTTATTTTTTATTTAATAATTATCAGAGAGGTGCCCCTTTTGTTTTACATGAGCACCTGCCCCCAAAAATATCTGTGCACGGGCCTGCCACATATATCATATTTATGATGAAGGTGATGATGATGTGTATATTTAAACTGAATGTACCTCATTTGTCCTGCAGTAAAACACTCCCTGAAGTTTCTCCTCACTGCATCTTCTGGAGTTCCAAACTTCCCACAGCTTGTGGGTACTACAATGGTTGATGACATTCTAGCTGGTTACTGTGACACCGATATAAAGGTCGTAGAACCAAAACAGGACTGGGTGAAAACAGCATTAGAAAACAATCCGCAGCATTTGGAGTGGTACACTCAATACTGTTTTGAGATCCTGCCACACGCCTACAAAGCCTGGATGGACGACTTGAAGCAGCACTTCAACCAAAGTGGAGGTACAGCTTGTATTTCATTCTTACTGTTAAAGTGCTCTGTATCTTAGCTGTAAAGTAAAGTGACCCACCACAAGACTGGGAGGATAGCAGAGCATCACACAATGTACAATATGTTTAAGATCATCTTTCCACTGGAGGTATCATCTGTACATCACTGTTAATTACAGTCTCTGTTTCTCAGGTATCCACATTTTCCAGAGGCTGAATGGCTGTGAGTGGGATGATGAGACTGGAGAGGTTAAGGGTTTTGTGCAGTATGGTTATGATGGAGAAGACTTCATGTCATTGGACCTGAAGACACTGACATGGATCGCTCTGAAACCACAGGCTGTCATCACCAAACTGAGATGGGATGCTGACAAAGACAGACTAAAACGCCATGAAAACTACTGAACTCATGTTTGTCCTGAGTGGCTGAAGACTTATGTGGCCTTTGGAAATAGCTCTCTGCAGAGAAAAGGTAGAATCACATGACCTGATGTAGTTTCATGGACATAACAATGTCCATACAACCTTCTCAGAATGAACTGCTGTTGTATTTTCACTCCAGACTGTCTGACATTAACTTCTGTTTGACTTTTTTCTGTGGCAGTAAAGTTTGATTTAGCTCTCACCAATCAGTAGAGACTGACATGTTGGAGTGCTCTGATGTTCCTGTCCATCAAAGCTGAGACTGTGATAGTTAGTGCACAGTTAGCATGAGTTAAGTGAGTTCACAGTGTTTCAGAATAGACATATTGCTGTTTCATTGAACACTGCTATGAACTGTTTTGCTGTAATCCACAAAAACAGGTGGATCCTTCTTCTCTGACTGTAGTGAGTTTTTTAAGTGGTGATGTAATTCCCTTTTCTGTCTGTACACAGACAGTGTGGAGGTAGCTAAGGTAGGTGTAGCTGATGGGTTGTTGAATATTTACTTATTCATTTATTTTGGCCAGAAGAATTTTCACACCTTCTGTTGTTGATTGAGATCACTTTTAGATTGACCAGCAACAATTATCTACCACTGGTATGAACATGCAATAAAATGTATTGTGTAAAAAAAGGTAGAACTCACATATGTCTTTACTTGCTTCTCTCTCTGCAGACCTTCCCTCAGTGTCTCTCCTCCAGAAGTCTCCCTCCTCTCCAGTCAGCTGCCACGCTACAGGTTTCTACCCTGACAGAGCCATGATGTTCTGGAGGAAAGATGGAGAGGAGATTCATGAGGGCGTGGAGCTCGGAGAGATCCTCCCCAACCACGATGGATCCTTCCAGATGAGTGTTGACCTGAACCTTTCATCAGTCCCACCTGAAGACTGGAGGAGGTACGACTGTGTGTTTCATCTCTCTGGTGTGAAGGACCACATCGTCACCAAACTGGACAAAGCAGTGATCAGGACCAACATGGGTAAGAGTGTGATCAGGAGTGACAGATGTGAAAAGGATACATTTAATTGACTTCAGTTGTCCTGCAGTTCATTATTCATTGATTATTCACCTTTTTCATGCTGGAGGAGACACAGAAGCAATACCCTTAACTGCCAGTTAGCAAGCTGGCTCCCTCTGTCGCTAACCTGATAATAAGTTACAGATTGCAAACTATACTTTTTCATAGAGCAGATGAAGCAAGTGTGATAACTTCTTCCATTTTTCACTCCATGGAGCTCTAGACAAGAGATTTATGTTGGTTTAGCTTTTGTCATCCAGCTCAGTTTGACATTCGTCAGTCTTTTTTTAGCTTAGCTTTTGTTTAATTTCAGTGTCAAACCAATGCATACAAACTGTTGTAGATTAAACCAACATCACATGTAATGAGATCACAACTACACTGCTCAAAAAATTAAGGGAACACTTAAATCACACATCAGATCTTGATGAACAAATGATTCAAGTTGAAAATCTTGACGAATGAACAGTGTTTAATTTGTTGAGAACAAAATTACGGAACAGCGGTCAATGGAAACCAAACAATGGTGTGACATTGACAGCTGGATTTAAAGTCACACTGGAAATCAAAGTACAAAAAATTACATTCACAGGCTGATCCAACTTGTGTGAATTTTATCAGAGCAACTCATAATGTGACTCAGTGGTGTGTGTGGCCCCCGCATGCCTATATGAACTGATAAGTATGGCCATGCTCCTGATGAGTCGACAGATGATGTCCTGGGGGATCTCCTCCCAGACCTGGATCAGGGCATCAGTGAGCTCCTGGACAGTCTGTGTCAGATGCACCCATACATAACGTCCCAAAGGTACTCAATTGGATTAAGGTCAGGGGAACGAGAGGGCCAGTCAATGGCATCAATGCCTTCATCATCCAGGAACTGCCTCGACACTCGGGCCACATGAGGCCGGGCATTGTCCTGCACCAGGAGGAACCCAGGGCCCACTGCACCAGCATAAGGTCTGACAATCGCTCTGAGGATTTCATCCCGGTACAGCAGTAAGGGCTATGACTTGGAGGTGTGTATGACCCTCTAAGGATATGCCTCCCCAGACCATCACTGACCCACTACCAAAACCGCTCATGCTGGATGATGTTACAGACAGCAAAACGTTCACCATGGCATCTCAAGACTCTTTAACACCTGTCACATGTGCTTAGTGTGAACCTGCTCTCATCTGTGAAGAGAACGGGACACCAGTGGCGGACCTGACAATTCTGGTGTTCTCTGGTGATGCCAGTCGAGCTCTCCTTGTGTAATGGCCGGTCTGCTGGTATCTCCTCCATGCTCTTGAGACTGTGCTGGGACACACAGCAGACCTTCTTGCAACCGCACATACGGATGTGCCACTCTGGAGGAACTGGACTACCTGTGCAACCTGATTGGGCTGCAGGTACCGCCTAATGCTGCCAGTAGTAACAAGGACACTAGCAGAACACAAAATGAGAGAAGACTCAGTGAGGAAGGATAAGGAGAGAGCAACTGTCTGTGGCCACCACATGTAAAACCACTGCTTTTTTAGGGGTTGTCTTGCTTTTGCCTCTCCACTGAACCTGTTGTCACTTTCATTTGCACCAGTTAAGTTTAACTCACTGGGTGTTACTGTACTGTGATCATTAAGTGTTCCCTTAATTTTGTAGATGAACATGTGTACAGTAGGTATTAATAAATGGATGGATGGATGTACTTCTGCTCTAACCTGCTATGGCTATATGGTCTTAGACATGTTGTTGTTTTGGTTTAACAGTGAAGCCTTCTGACCTGACCATTCCCATCACTGCCGCAGTGGCTGTTCTTGCTCTCATCCTCATCGCTGCCACTGGATTCATCGTTTGCAAAAAGAAGAAAAGTGAGTTTTTTTGAAGTGGTTTAATCACTGTTATGAAGCAACCAACAGAAATACTTTTAGCATGATGATGATTAGACAAAGGGTAGAAAAATAAAAGATATCTATTTAACTTGAGTTAAATAGATAAAAAAGGGGGATCAGAGTCAGTGGGGAAAAGGTGACAACTAAAATGATTTGTCGTCTCTTCTTCCTCTCTGCAGAAGCACAATCTCCACGCTGTAAGTAGACTTTGTTTTTATGCTATTTTATCTGGCATTAACCTATTCACCAGAATGAACTTTGGCACTGTACATGTCTGCAAACCTTGAATATGTTGCATGTGTACATTTCATATGTTGCAAAAATATTGAAACAATGTTTCTTTACATTTCAGCTGTGACAACTCTGTGGTTAATGTATGGTTAGGTTTAAGCACAAAAACCACTTAGTTAGGGTTAGGAAAACATCACGTTTTTGCTTGAAATACCCAGTTTGGTCAATGTAAACACGGCTGGAAATGTCACGCCGTCTTGTGAAAACAATACCCACTTATGTTGGTCTTGAACAGTGGTCTGTGGCAGCCATCCTAGGTGTCACAACACCCATCCCATCCTCCTCCTGATGGGAGCTCATACACATGTAATACAAACAACAGCATACATATGAAACAAACAAAATGGATCATATCCGTAGTTTGCAGATACATAAAACACAAACTTTATATACAACAGCATTCTCCATTCTGAATGACCAGCCTCTGCAACAGTTTCAACCTGATCTCACAGAAATACTTGAAATGCCCACGACCTCTGAACACCGCATTCCGTGGTGGCAGCACGTAATGGGTTGAAATTACATGCTGGTACCACGGAAACAATGCCAATGTAAAGTCAATTAGGATCCATTGTCGTGGTGGACACATGGAGTCCCTGATTCAACAACGTCCTGTATACACACAAAAACACGGAAGTGTTCTTGATATTAAAACGGCAAATATATTCCTCTGTTATAATTTCCCACCAATAATAATAATAATGATAATATGATAGTTCGGTTGTACTAGATATTTGATATATTCAGTAGATTTATTGTTTTTTCGACACTATTTGACAACTCTAAAACCGGAGTCCCAAAAACTGTTTCTAGAGAACTTGTTAAAATATCTGAAATTAACCATTCTTAACATATTTCATCTAGGTGCAGTGTCATTACTAGTTCGGCTTCACTAGACATTTGATATATTCAGTAGATGTATCTTTTTACGACCCTATTTTACAACTCTATTTTACAAACCGCAAAATCTTACTGTCTCAAAAACGCCGTTTCTAGCATATTAGCTAAAATATCGAAAATTAGCCGACATCTTTACTTTTTCTTACCATAGTTCATCTAGGTGCAGTGTAATAACTAGTTCGGCTTTACTTGATATTAGATATATTCAGTAGATATATCTTTTTACGACCCTATTTAGAGCCCTACTTTGCAAATCAGAAGAACTACAACTATGTTGCTGCTATGTATCAAACTGCATGGCGCGGTCCCAGGGAACTGTAGTTTTTTAAAAATCTAGGTGTTTTTCCCAGATTTGGAAGTTGTAAATACTGAATTGAGAGTACACTGTGGACTTTAAGGGGATGGTAAACACACTTGTGTAATCAGATTTTAAATATCTAATTTCTAAATGGGTGAAAATTAATTTTATCCATATTTTACCCATATCTGACAGCACCCTCAGTTGTTGACTACACTCACATGATAGCTGAGGTCAAGAGCTCTCTATAACAGTTGGTCCCATGTCTGTACCCCCTTTAGTTGCTGAGACATATGTTACTCTCCAGGTTGAGACCTTTCCAATGATGTATTTGGTTTAGCTCTACGACAAAATTTAGATTTTTTCATTTTTTGGACACAAGCCATGCCAGGTGTAGTTTCAGAGAGCACTTTGAAGGCCCAGTGTATAAAATGAGTTTTGTTTGTTTCTTTGCTTGTTTTTATCTTTTTTACTGTAGATAGTTACTAACATGAGTCATCCTCAGACAATACAATACTACTAAAAAGTAAACCAATAATAACAATAATGAAATAAGCACAAATAATATGGTTCTGTGGCGCTGGCTTGGGGTCCGTTCTCCCTTGGTGGAGTGGAGGGTGGCCGGGTTGCTGGGGGACGCCTCCCTCCATGTGATGGTGTTTCCTCTCTGGTTCTTCCGTGCTCAGCCTTATTTTTCTCTTCTTATTTATTTATTTATTTATTAGTGGCGTTTGGATTCGGTTATGGCAGACGGACGGCAATTTGAAATGGAATGAAGCCCACAGACGGCAGACAGTAGCTACAAAACAGTAGTCGAACGCGTCCCATCCGCCCACAGCACAATGCTCTTAGAGCCGGCACGGAATTTCAGCCCATTACGTGCTGCTACCATGGAATGCAGTGTTAAGAGGTTGTGGTCATTTTACGTATTTCTGTGAGATGAGGTTGAACAGGTTGTAGCAGCTGTTTATTGAAGGCAGTTTAGTGCAGGATGAGTGGAATAACAGTGTCTTTTGTCTTACAGCTCCTGAAAACAGCTCTGAGCTCTCTGAAAGACTGAGTCCAGAAACTTGATTCACAGACTCATTCTGCACACAATGAATTACTTCTAATGGGAGGGCAAAGCAGTAATTGCTGTGACTATTCACATCTCCAGTTAAACATGACCTTAAATTTTTAAGCTTCCTATAACAAACCTTTATATAATAAAGCCATTGAAAGCTTGCTTTCAAATCTTCAGTTTTTCCTCTATAACATTACACTGTCATGACACAAAGCAACAATTAACTTTAAAATTAACTTTGTAGATGTGTAGGTTAACAAGGAGGAAGTGGGTATACTCTCCTGTATATTCCAGTGTATCTTTGGCTGATAAATGGGTACACTGTAAACAGCCAGAAAAACAGATGGTTATACCCCGTTGACCTGCGTATACCCTCCACAACATGACTGGTGAACACTGATGTCACAAGCCAAAAACTCTGTTTTCCCTGTTTCTACATGTCAACACTGGAAACAGAAAATTACCCCAATATATGTGGACTTTACCCAAGTTTTCAGGGCGTTTAAATAAAGAGAGGTGATTACGAGAAAAAACAAGATGTTTGAGGCACAGATACTACTTGATAATAAATAAATAAATAATAATAAATAAAATGCTGAACACAGAATTAAAACAAAGAATGGCACTTTCAGAGCAGCTGACATCCTCGGCCTAATCTTGAGGATGTGTATTTATGGTTTTTGGTTGGTTTATATGTTGTTAGTGTATATGTGTGGTCATCCTTTCTGTATTTTAGGTTTGTGCACACACAGTCAGTTCAAGGTACCCATCCACTTCACTCTATCTGTATTCTATCTGGACATGTCTATAGTTTGGCTCTTATGTGCAGAGGGTTTGAGATGTACCACTGTAAACATTTCTGCCAATAAAGTAAATATAATTTGCTTTGTTTGAAAACTTGACTGCCATGTCCTGATAAAAAAATGTCAGTGTGTTAATATTCAGTCTGTATATTTCTTTGAAGTGTTGTAATACTTTTGCTGGAATCTCAGCTAACACTAAGTGTGTAAGGATGTGTGTTTGATAGCCTAATACATTGTATTTTAGTTTAGAGTCATTATTTCAAATAAAATTACTCCAAATCTTAAATAGATTGATGCCTGTATTTTTTCTTTTCATCAGAAAAGGTAAACGTTACATCTTCTGAATTATGAATAAGATTTTAAAATTATTAGTCAAACTTTAGCGCAAGTCAGATGTTTTGTGGACACACTGTCTAATCTTTCAGTATATTTTAAACCAGCAGTGTAAAATTCATGTAAGTTCATTGGTCACATGCAGCCCAATTAGATCCCCAGTGAGCCGGAGCAGTTAAACCATTGCACAATAACCTATAAATAACAACACCTCCAAATGATGAGCAGTCTGACATGTCTTAAGGAAAGTAAGTGCAACTTCAACAATATGTCTCAGTTTTTCCACATTCAGTCAGTCTTATGCTCACTGTCATTACATGTGCATTTTTCCATTCACTTCCACTGCTGTGTAGTAATGCTGGCATCACCACACCAAACTAAAGTGGAAGCTAAATAAGAAGCACATGAAGTTCTGTTTGATTTCGCTCTATTAAGCACAGGATGTTTGTGTTACTAACACCTTTCAAAACTATGTAAAGTAACTTAAAATAGCTATTTGCAACATGCAGCTCATCCCAAGTCTCCACATGTTGCTGCTTGGTCAGTGGGCCTGTCATGTCTACCTGTTACACATTAGATATCTGGTATGCCACTACAAACACAAGAACTTCAAAAAGAAAAATGAAAAAAAGCACGCAGTTAGGTTAAAAAAAAAAAAAAATCAGTTTGGTTCTACATTCATAGGAGAAGTGAACAGCAGGCTCCTGGGTGAAAGTCTAGGGTTTGTTGGACCCCTCCACCACCATTTCATCTTATGTTGTTACCAGCAGCGTTTCAACCTGACACTGTCCTGTGGAGTATCATACTGCTGCAACAGGTACCTTCCACCGTGTTACAAACTGATGCTGCCCATCTTACACTGACAAAGCTGTGGTATTTGATGACTTAAGAATGAGAACAGGCTGGTATTATATATGATTCATTCATTCATCTTCTAACCGCTTCATCCTCTTGAGGGTCGCGGGCGGGCTGGAGCCTATCCCAGCTGACATCGGGCGAGAGGCAGTGTACACCCTGGACAGGTCGCCAGACTATCACAGGGCTGACACATAGAGACAAACAACCATTCACGCTCACATTCACACCTATGGACAATTTAGAGTCACCAATTAACCTAGTCCCCAATCTGCATGTCTTTGGACTGTGGGAGGAAGCCGGAGTGCCCGGAGAGAACCCACGCTGACACGGGGAGAACATGCAAACTCCGCACAGAAGGGCTCCCACACTCGGGATCGAACAGGCAACCCTCTTGCTGTGAGGCGAGAGTGCTAACCACCACACCACCGTGCCGCCCTATATGATTCATATGTAACCATATATAATCAAATCAGGAAAACCATAATGTGGTGTGACCTGTAAGTGCTGTCCTTTTGTAGTTATTGTAAACTGGCCACATTGTGCTCATTCTTCAAGACACTAAAACTAATAACAGGAATAGGGCTTCGGTATACTCCTATTCTTTATTGTTTAAAGACAAAATAAAATCCTGTGCTTAAGCTGACGACAGTTATTCAGCATAATCCATGACCTGAAAATCTGTTTGTACAACTGTGAAAGACCCTTAAAGGGCTTTCTTCACTGCATCTTCTGAGGTCCCAAACATCCAGGCGATATACACTGAACAAAAATTTAATGGCAGCACTTTTGTTTTTATCTCCTATTTTTCACAGGTTTAAGTAAAAAATCTATGACTTTTTCAAATCGCTTTTGGATCTTGTCATTGAACTTCCCTATTTGCATGAGCCATGACTTAAAATTTCAAATGCTTCAGATGTCAAAGTCACATGATATCGCAAAGTGAGGAAAAACGCAAAAATATAAAATATAAATAACATCACGTAGCTCCATATGGCATCAGTAAGATTATGACCATTTTCTCATACAGTCAGGTCCATATATATTTGAACACTGACACAAGTTTTGTTATTTTAGCTGTTTACCAAAACATATTCAAGACATATAGTCAAAATGGGCTTAAAATACAGACTCTCAGCTTTTATTTGAGGGTACTGACATCCAAATTGGAGGAAGGGTTTAGGAACAGCTCTCTCATATGTAGCCACCTCTTTTTCAAAGGACCAAAGGTAACTGGACAATTAACTCAAAAGCTTTATCATGGGCTGCATGGCAGCACGCATTTCACTTGCTTAAGACAAACCTTAAGGCAGAAAGACCCACAAACAAGCCACAACTGAAGAAAGCTGCAGTAAAGGCCTGGCGAAGCATCACAAAGGAGGAAACCCAGATTTTGGTGATGTCCATGCAAGGAAAAATGTTTTTACTCTTTGCATTAAATAAGTGTGCAAACTCACTGTCAGATTCATGACAGTCCCACTCGCGCTGGCTAATTTTCTTCTCACATTGTGTGTATGTTGCTGAATCAGAATCATTCTATAGTGACCTGACGCTAAGCCCCGCCCCTTTGTGATCGTCCAACAAGCTGTCAGAGTAAGCGTGGAGCCCACACTGTAACTAACTGCACTCCCTGAAGAAATATTATCATATTTTTGTAAAAATGAAATAGTGATTCCAGAGAGAAGCAGACAGAGGGGTCTAAAGTCTGTGTTTGAAGGATATATTCATATATATATATATATCATATATACATTCATATATTCAGGATGTCAAACTGACTCAGCAGCAACAACAGGTTAAAAAGACAACAATAGTTAGAGGCTAAAGCCAAACTACTGTATAGGCTACAGATCACAGTGTAAATGTGAACCACCACATCACTGGTGATCGCCACAGAAGACAATGAATATTGAGGGAAATGTTGCAGATACTGAACCAGCTGTGTGGCATTGCAGTGTGTGCAGATTAACAGTGAACCAGTTTGCTTCAAATGAACATTTGTGGAATTTCTATAAAATACGAATTTGGAAACTCGATTTCATACCTGAATTTTTGTTTTTAATTCCTGATGAGGATGACAGAGTGTCAGTTTCACAGTTATTTAATACATCTGACCAATGCATTACTAAAAAAAACCCCTGATGTTAACAGAAGTGACATCATCACTCAATTCCAGTAAGAACAGAGACACTCCCACCATTATGCCAAACTTCAGTAACACTTTATATTCTGTAATAAGCGTTAATGCTTAATAAGCACCAATTAACAGTTAATGAGCACTTATAAGACATAATAATAATAATAATAATAATAATAATAATAATAATAATTACCATTAATAAGACTGCAAATGGTGGCCACTAACTTGAGGAACCGTCCACTGAGCACCACCAACGTGACCCTCCTTGTGCAGGTCCCTCCTCACCTTGTACCACAGCCTATTTTATGGAGGTAAATGTCGCCATCTGTTGGTGAATTTGATTCATAACAGTCAGCTTTTGAGGAGACAGAGAAGTACTGATTGAAATGAGTGTGTAACTGATGCATTTGTTGACAGAGGGAACTAAACTTGAATGTAAAGTTTGAAATATTAGTCTGTTTGATCCTGAATTAGTATGTTTTCTTAGGACTGTAGTCTGTACATAATAATACTAATAATGATAAAACAACAACAACAATAATAATAATAATAATAATAATAATGTAATAATAGATAGCAATAGTAGTAGTTTTTTGTTAATATTAGTAGAAGTAGTAGTACTACCAGACCAGTACTAATAGTAGTGGTAGTAGTAGTATTTGCATTATAGTCTATAATAATAGATAGTAGTATAATAGTAACAGTAGTAGTTTTTTTTTATCATGATTATTATTATTATTATTAGTTCTAGTAGTATTTGCATTAATTGCATTTTAATCTTATTGAGGCTAGTTTTTATATTAATTCCATTATGTAGTTTACCATTAGACCAAAACATATCTTAATCTGCTTGTATGATGGATTTCTTGTCTGGATTTCTACCATAACAGGGTCAGTGCTGAAATTTGTCATCATCAGGCAGCATCAGGCAGCATCTCTACAGATGCAGCTGCACCACAGCACATCACCAGTAATCTCTACAGGTACAGATGCTACTATCACTACTCCAAGTGCACAACCATTTGATCCTGCTCTTTGACCAGCACACTTATCAGATACTGAACGGGTTGTATTTGTGCAGCGAGGGCCTTTTAAGGTAGTGTCAGATTTCCCTTTCCCTAAGACAGATGGAAGTTTTCATAGTAGTCTGTCCTACCGGTCACTTGCAAATGGAGACAAGGTAACAAGAAGTTGGCTTGTGTATTCAAAGCACAACAACTCTGTGTTTTGTTTCGCTTGCAAACTTGTTAGTGCTCCAGACAGAAAACTGACTACAGAGGGCCTTAGTGATTGGTCTAATATTAATGTTGCTCTCAAGAGTCATGACAACAACCCAGAACACACAAAGTCAATGCTTAAATGGAGGGAACTTGAGCTTCGTCTGAGGAAGGGGCAGACAACTGACCATCAGGAACTAACCCTACTAGAGGCAGAGAGGAACAGCTGGCGAAATGTCCTCACACGTCTTACTGGTATTACACTGTCGCTTGCCTCAAGAAATCTGGCTTTCAGGGGCTCTTCACAACACCTTAATGAGCCAGATAATGGCAACTTCTTGAAGGAAGTTGAGCTGCTAGCAAAGTTCGATCTTGTGATGGAAAATCACCTTGCCAGAATAAAAGATGAGAGCACCCGCACTCACTATCTTGGCCAGAGAATACAAAATGAACTGAAACAGATAATTGGTGACAGAGTCCAGCAAACCATTGTCTCCTGTGTGCAAGAGGCAAAATACTATTCAATTATCCTTGACTGCACCCCAGATGCAAGGCACAAGGAACAGATGTCATACTGCGCAGTGTGTCATTGAAACCCAAGCCAGGAGTTTAGGAATACTTCTTCTATACTAGAAGAAGGATAGAAGAAGAGGTCAGGCCTACGACAATGGGGCAAACATGAAAAGAAAGGACCAAGGTGTACAAGCAAGACTGCTCAAAAGAAAAAAAACAAGAGCCCTGTTTGTCTCTTGTGGAGCGCATACCATGAATCTTGTAATAGCAGATTCAGCAAAGTCCTCCAAGGATGCTGTAGGTTATTTCCTATGTGCAGAAGCTATTTACATTCTTGTCAGGAGCCACACAGCGATGGAGCATCTTGACTAAGCATGTCAACGTGACACTGAAGTCCTGGAGTGATGTTAGATGGGAAAGCAGACTTCAGAGTATCGCAGCTGTCAGACATGAAGCCAAAGAAATCCGGGATGCTCTCCTTGAGGTTAGGCAAACTGTGAATGACCCAGCTGCTAAGGTAGAGGCTCAGGCTCTGGCAGAAGAAGTGGCTTCCTACAGGTTTTTGATCAGCTCAGTTGTGTGGTTTGACATTCTGACCACCATAAACCAGGTGAACAAGCTGCTTCAGTCAAGTTCAATGCAACTTGACACTGCTGTCAAACTCATTGAAAGTGCAAAAACCTCTCTCTCCGTGAACAGACAGTCTGGGTTTGCTGATGCTCAGACATCTGCCAAGGAACTCTGTGAGACCCTTAACACAGAGCCAGAACTTAGAGATAAGAGGCTGAGGAGTACTAAAAGGCAGTTTGCCTATGAGGCTGCAGATGAGCCCATGAGTGATGCTCTGAAAAAGCTTGAAGTGACATTTTTCAACACTGTTGTGGACTCTGCTCTCACATCACTGCAAGACAGATTTGAGACATTTAGACAGGTTAAGGAGAAATTTGGTGTGCTGCTTGATTTCAGCCAGCTTAAAGGGATGCCCAAGGAGACCTTGCAGAAACACTGCACCAAGGTAGAGAAGACATTGACTGCAGCGGGAGAGTCTGATATTGATGGCGCAGAGATGGCCCAGGAGATCAGGAACCTTCCGGAGCTGCCACCACAAACAACTGCTCTGGCAATGTTGTCTTTTCTCCATGAAAATCATTTGCAGGAACTGTATCCAAATCTCTGGATTGCCCTCCGCATTGCAATAACTCTCCCTGTTACAACAGTTTAATTTTGCTTAGGGCCCCAATTTGGTCAGGGGCAGCCCTGGAAACACTGTTCAGTATTTTAGCCCTATCTTATTACTTTGAAAGTAAAATGACACAATAACTTTGTCGTTAAAGTGCAACTGCCATCACTTTGAGTTCATGCATGTAGAATCATCAGCTAAAAACGGCAGCCCTTTTTGTTTATGTTTCCCTATTTAATATTATATTCATAAAGTAATATTTTTTATTTTGTCAATAATTCTTTCATATGCACAATACTTTATGCTCAGGCCATACTGGCTGCTTGTATCTGTGTGTGGTGACTCGCTGAATTGCTGTGGCTTGCTTGCCTGTGGTGTTGAAAAGACAGTATTTCCCTAATTTCCCTGAGGGAACCTGCCCAAAGGGATTAATAAAGTTCTATCTTATCTTATCTTCTGCTGTCTACTGTTCCTTCCAACCTTATCTTTTTACGTTGAGTTTTCTAAAGAGTTTCATGGATAGAGAGTGAAAGAGTAAAACTGTAGTGGGAGGTGTCATATTTCTGACAATGTTGATGTGATTGTCAACACATCATTTTTAATGCGTATGCATGAACCTGAATCTCTGGATGAACGTGTGTCACTTGCATGTAAGCCACACTCCAGCTGTTAAGAGCTGTCTATCTGTCTCTCTGCCTCTCTCTCTCTCTCTTTGAACAAGGTGAAAGCTCATATTGTTTTCTGGTTACAACTGTTTTTTTTCTCTTCAGTACTCTTCTGCAACTGAAACACTGTCTGTGTGGGGGAAGCAGCACTTCAGCAAGCTATCAGGCACAGGTACAAGCAGGGTATGTTGCTGACTAGCCTGTCAACTGGACCTCTGCATCTCAGTTGCCACAACACACCTCTTGCTCCTCCATGAGTGTGAGAGCCTCCTCTGGGACCCCCCGATCTCGTAGGAAATCTGTCACGGTGATTGACATTTTGGCCAGGTCCAAGGAACCAGTGTTCTGGTGGATTGTAGTCCTTTAAAAGTGTCACATGTTACATAATTGATTTAGTCAAACACCTTTGTTTTAACAATATTGTAGGGATGGTTATTGGCAATTTGTAAAACATTAACTAAAATGTTTTTAGAATTTCAAATTAAGTTTTTGAATGAATAATCATCAGTTATGTAGATATAATGAAAAAAGAGTGGGTGATAGTGATAAACAGATATTAGAACAGAGCTGGAAGAAGTTGTAAACAGTAATAAGTGTCATCCCTTTTCAGCAACAGTCTGCCTTAAAGGAGCTATATGTAAGAAATCTAAAGCAAATATTTGTAAAATCCTCCTAATATGTCACAGAGACTAAGGAATAATGTTCATATAACATACTGATCTCACCGACAACAATAGTACAGCCAGAATATTTGCATTTAAAAAACATTCTTAAGTCTGCAAATCATGTTTATGTTTTGTATTTGTGTTTTGGCCTGTTGCGCCACCCACCGCCATCTACCAGTCACACAGTCAGTAGAGTCTCAGCATCAGTTACAGTTACGACTGAGCTACAGCAGCATGGCTAGCAGCATTAGCAGTGTCCCGATACATAGCATTAGCAGCCAGCTCCTCCTCAGCTGTATCCCGGCAGCAGCATTAGCAGTGTCCCGGTACGTAGCATTAGCAGCCAGCTCCTCCTCAGCTGTATCCCGGCAGCAGCATTAGCAGTGTCCCAGTACATAGCATTAGCAGTGTCCCGGTACATAGCATTAGCAGCCAGCTCCTCCTCAGCTGTATCCCGGCAGCAGCATTAGCAGTGTCCCGGTACGTAGCATTAGCAGCCAGCTCCTCCTCAGCTGTATCCCGGCAGCAGCATTAGCATTGTCCCAGTACATAGCATTAGCAGTGTTCCGGTACATAGCATTAGCAGCCAGCTCCTCCTCAGCTGTATCCCGGCAGCAGCATTAGCAGTGTCCCAGTACATAGCATTAGCAGTGTCCCGGTACATAGCATTAGCAGCCGGCTCCTCCTCAGCTGTATCCCGGCAGCAGCGTTAGCAGCTCGGCAAACTGCATTAGCAGTGTCCCGGTACATAGCATTAGCAGCCGGCTCTACCTCCGCTGTATCCTGGCAGCAGCGTTAGCAGCACGGCAAGCAGCATTAGCAGTGTCCCGGTACATAGCATTAGCAGCCGGCTCTACCTCCGCTGTATCCCGGCAGCAGCGTTAGCAGTGTCCCGTTACATAGCATTAGTAGCCGGCTCCTCCTCAGCTGTATCCCAGCAGCAGCGTTAGCAGTGTCCCGGTACATAGCATTAGCAGCCGGCTCTTCCTCAGCTGTATCCCGGCAGCAGCGTTAGCAGTGTCCCGGTACATAGCATTAGCAGCCGGCTCCTCCTCAGCTGTATCCCGTTAGCAGTGTCCCGGGGGGCACGACTCAGTAGACGCAGTATTTTGAATTTGAGTGCAGTAACCGTTTTGGCCACATTCTTACATACAGTGCCTTTAATGGTTCCTTGAAAGCATCACATTTCTTATAATTACACACTGTTTTAGCATAAGCAGACACCTGGTGATAGTTGAGAAGACATAAGCAGGCGAGTCCATATTGTAAACACATTCAGCACAGTATTTAACTCTGACTTTAAACAAACATTAAAAGCTATGATATAAGAACATGTTTCTACAGAAAGGTAGGAGAGAATAACATTAACATTTAGCTTCACAAGCCTAAACAGCAGCAACTTCGTAATACTTACTGTATGTTTGCTGTATAATGTGAAAAATAACATTGACGTCACGGAGCGTTGAGACTCAGCCACTGCTAACCCCAGCACATAGACAGCACCCTAAATGAATGAAACGGCTGCTTTACATCTTGTTTTGATCATTTAGCAACAAAAATGTTACAACAAAACAACACTGCTCTGAGGTAACATTTGGGCGTTATTTCATATTGATTTTGAGTCTTTGCATCCCCACTAACCCTGGAAGTAGTGGTCAACAGTCAGGAGCAACATTAAAAACAGCATATCACCGTTTTAACTGGCTTCATATGCTTTAGTGTTGACTACTTGAATAATGTTAGGTTGGTAACAACAAGGTTAATAATACTTACGATTTGAAACACATATCAATCAAGTATGCAGTTGCATAACTTCAGAAACTTACTCTTAACGTTACACTCCATGCTGCAGCGTGCAGCTCTCGGTCACTCTCCTCACTGGATTTACAGAAGAGTATTAGGGATGGACCAGAGGAGACATTTCAACTTTATTCTCTACATTGTGTTTTGTCTTTTTTCTGGACATTTTGACTTCTGTAGTGCATGATGAAAATAAAAATCTACCTCCCCTTATTTTTTTTTTTCCTCATGAGTGGCCCTAATACTCTTCCATATTCATAATACAAGGACGAGTTCATTTTTGGGGCTTGAACCACATTAATAATATTAAATGAAAATAAGGTTTTTCACAATAAGACATGTTGTTTTAAAGTCATAAATGAACCAGCTTTAATTAGTCCAATCACGTTGTGACTAATGTTTTTCTTTTTTTCTCTCTCTTTTCATTACACTTGCACTTTGAGCACTCTGGATGTTCTGAATAAACTGACGTTTGGCACTGATCGCCTGTAAACATCTGTACGTCAGTATAGGAGACTCTGGTGGTGAGCAGGTAGTACATGATAAACTATGCTTTGCATCAAGGATGAATAAAGCAGTTGTGTTCTTGAAAGACGAGCCTCTCGCTCATCAGCTGATACAGAGGAGTGTGTTTATCAGAGATTTGTTTGTGCAGGTCTCCCTGCTGTCAGCTCCCTCCACATGGATCACTGTTTATGGTGTTCTGCTGTTTATTCCCAACCAGCTATTGGAGAATGAACTGCGGAGGTTTGAACATCTCGCCAGGTGACAGGGTGAAGTCCTACTGGTCCTTTAATAACAAGCTCCTGCAGGACAGAACTTTTTGCCAGAGTTTTAAGTGTTTTTGGAAACACTGGAAACTCCAGAGAGCAAACTGCAATCTGTGGTGGCAGGTGGGTAAGGCACAGATTTGTGTTGTTTGCCAACAGTACACCTCCCATTCAACTGCTTGGATCAAGGCAGCAGCTCAGGAGCTTGAAGCTAGCATCAAGAGGGGTTATATAGAGACTTGGACTCCTCTATGGGTCACCAGCTGCAGGAGAAGAGGTTGGCTTTGAGCACCTTCTTGCATGACAGAGTGAATGGAGCTCTTGCATGGTCTGTGTTTGCTTTACTAATTGAGGCGCCATCTTGTGGTTACATAAAAAAAACAGCAATCCAGGCAACAGAACAAACCAAAAAATTCAAATCAAAGCTTAATACTTAAAGACAGGCTTTATTAAAAAGTTTATCTGTAAGCAAAAGATAAACTAAGCTTGTAAGGAAAAAAGTAATATTTGTTGTTCTTTACATGCTTAGTTTATGTTATTATTTAGCTTAGATATAATTTGTTGGAGATACTGGAATTTGATTTTTTTGGTTTGTTCTTTGCCAGGTGTGTTTTTATTTAACCACAAGATGGGGCCTAAATTAGTAAAGCAAACACAGGTACAGGAAGGGCCAGAGCCGTCTCTATTTTCTGAGGCAACTGAGGTCCTTCAACATCTGCCGGACTATGCTCAGGATTTTCTATGAGTCTGTGCTGGCCAGTGCTATCCTCTATGCTGTTGTGTGCTGGGGCAGCAGGCTGAGGGTGGCGGACGCCAGCAGACTCAACAAACTGATCCGCAAGGCCAGTGACGTTGTGGGTAAGGAGTGTGACTCTCTGATGGTGGTGTCAGAGAGGAGGATGCTGTCTAAGCTACGAACTATCTTGGACAATGTCTCACACCCACTCCACCATGTGCTGGTCAGGCACAAGAGTACTTTCAGTGGGAGACTCATACCACCAAGATGTACCACTGAGCGCCACAGGAAATCATTCCTGCCTGTGGCCATCAAACTGTACAACTCCTCCCTCTGAGTGGCCCTGAGACTTTTTCCACACACACTGCAATAATCCAATATAACTTGTGCAATAACCCCATTTCACCCTGACTGTATATATTCTGTTTGTGTAAATAATCTTGTTCAACTTACTATATATATATATATATATATATGTATATATATGTGTGTGTGTGTGTGTGTATATATATATATATATATGTATGTATGTATATATATGTATGTATGTATGTATGTATGTATATTTATTTACGTTTATGTTTGTTAATAATTCCTGTTTATTTTATATATTTGTAAATACTATTGTTTAAATTTCTTATAGTTTCATGTACCTTTCCTCTCTTGCAAGGAGCACCTGTAACATAAATAATTTCCCCTCGGGGATCAATAAAGTATTTCTGATTCTGATTCTGTAACAATACAGGTGACACAGATGATGGCCTGATGACTGAATAATGTCATTCTATAGGATGCCTTATGATGTATGAAAATGTGCAAAAAGTGGTTTTCAACCCAGACAGTATTCATGTCCAAGGCCCTGATGAAAACAACAGAGAAATCAAACAGCTCGCACACTGCAGGGCTCCACCGCTCAGTCAAAATTTATTCAGGTAAGTAACGTTTCGAGCGTCAGGCTCTTCATTAGACTTTTTTAAGACAAAGGGTGCCGCCATCTTATATACACACATGACGTGGTCACATGACGCAATGATATGCTACAGGCCCAGAGAAAAAGGAGGAAAAACAATGACCTCCTGTCAGAGATGTCCGACATAGTATAGATAACACATAGAAAAATCAACATGCAAAAAATAGATGTACATGTGCCAGTGTGTACACACAGACACACACAACCCCTGTCTGTGAATGCACAATAGAACATACACATATCAGCAGACCGACAAATACACAGCAACAGTGTACAGACACCAGTGCTGTACAACAAGAGATACATCATATCAATCAATCAGTCAATCAATTTTATTTATAAAGCCCAATATCACAAATCACAATTTGCCTCACAGGGCTTTACAGCATACAACATCCCTCTGTCCTTATGACCCTCGCAGCGGAGAAGGAAAAACTCCCCCAAAAAACCCTTTAACGGGGAAAAAAAACGGTAGAAACCTCAGGAAGAGCAACTGAGGAGGGATCCCTCTTCCAGGACGGACAGACGTGCAATAGATGTCGTACAGAACAGATCAGCATAATAAATTAACAGTAATCCACATGACACAATGAGACAAGAGAGAGAGAGAGAGAGAGAGAGAGAGAGAGAGAGAGAGAGATGCAGGACAGACAGTAATGACAGTAGCTTACAACAACATTATTGAAAGTAATAATATTATAGTTATAGTTCTGACTACTGTGGTACAATATGTTGAAAGTATATATTAATATCTGGCAGTATACATGTGTGACAATAGTCATATGTGTATAATAACAGTAGAAGTATGACTAATGACTAATGATGGCAGCAGCAGCAGGAGGCATCTGGCAGGACCACGGCAGCAGCACAACCACACACGTCACACTATCCAGGCACCGCTGTGATATGACTTAACCTGAGAGACAGTGGAGCACAAAGGCTCCGGAGAAGAAGCCGAGTTAGTGACATCCAGAATGGCCGAGTTAGCAAGATGCAGTAATAGAATACGAGAGAGAGAGAGAGAGAGAGAGATGGACAATGGTCAATGGTCGGGTAAGAGGGGACTCCTTTGGCCGTTACACCTACAGTTCTTCTCTTGGCAGTAGCACAGTAGATTATGCATTAACAGATTTGGACCCTTTCTCTTTTAGAGCATTCACAGTTAGTCAACAAACCCCCTTTTCAGACCATAACCAGATCAGACTATATCTAAAAAGAACACACTCTAACCAACCATGCCCAAATCCCAGTAAATTATACAATATAACAACTCACTACAGATGGGAGCAAAACAGACTCACTGAATACCAGGAAGCAATGAGTAGCCATGAAACTCAAGAGTATTTAAACTCTGTCCTGGCCCATACATATCCATGCAGTAAAGAAGGAGTAAATATAGCCACAAACCACATCAACAATATATTTTATCATGTGGCACAACAATCTAACTTACCCTTCCTAAAACCAAAACAAAAAAGGGGACAACAAGAAAAAATGGTTTGACTCAGAATGCAAAAATATGAGGAAAAACAAAGACAACTATCTAACCAAAAGCACAGGGCTCCAGAAAATCAGGAGCTACGTATACACTATAGTGACCTGCTCAAACAATATAAACAAACATTGAGAACTAAAAGAAACACCACCTTGAAAACCAGGTGAACTTAATTGAAGAATCAATAAACTCAAACAGTTTCTGGGACCACTGGAGGACCTTAAACTATAATAAAAATAATAATAATCTAGCCATTCAAGATGGAGATATCTGGATAAAACACTTTAAAGAATTATACCAACAAACAAGTAACACACCTGAACAAGACCAAATAGAAGAAAAATTAAGCCAATTGAAACAATAATCAAAGACTACCAAAACCCATTAGACTATGAAATTACTGAAAAAGAATTAGACCATAAACTGAAAACCCTAAAGTGTAAAAAAGCCAGTGGACCTGATGGCATTCTAAATGAGATGCTTCAACACACAGACTCCAAATTCAGATCAGCCATTTGAAAATCTTCAATTTAGTACTCAGAGTTGGCTATTTTCCTGAGTCGTGGAGTGAAGGACTGATAACCCCCATATTTAAAAGTGGAGACAAGACAGACCCTCAGAATTACCGTGGGATCTGCATAAATTCATGTCTGGGAAAGGTTTTATGTAGTATACTAAATTCACGAATCATAGACTTCATTACAGAACATCAGCCATTAAGTAAAAGCCAAATTGGATTCCTCCCTAAATTCAGAACCACAGACCATATTTTCACACTGCACACTTTAATTGATAGTTATGTGCACAAAAATAATGAGAAAATTTATACTTGTTTCGTGGATTTTCAAAAAGCCTTTGACTCAGTCTGGCACAAAGGCCTTTTCTTTAAATTAATTGAAAGTGGTATTGGAGGAAAAGTATATGACCTGATAAAATCAATGTATACTAATGGAAAATGCTCAATTAAGATTGGAACCAAGAAAACAGAATCTTTCTTCCAGAGACGTGGAGTAAGGCAGGGCTGTAACCTCAGCCCCACCCTATTTAACATATATATCAATGAATTGGCAAAACAAATAGAAAAGTCTCCTGGACCTGGACTGAAATTACAAGAGACTGTAATAAAGTGTCTCCTCTATGCTGATGACCTGGTCCTGTTGTCTCCAACAAAAGAGGGGCTACAGCTACACTTATCAGAACTGGAAAAATACTGCCAAACCTGGGCCCTGACAGTTAACCAACCCAAAACCAAAGTGCTTATTTTTCAAAAAAGATGCAGATTACAGAGAAACAATAACTGTTTCAAAATTGGAAAAAACTTCATTGAACAAACAAACCATTATACATATTTAGGACTAAACATTTCAAACACAGGAATTTTAACATGGCTGTGAATGATCTAAAAGACAAAGTAAAAAGGGCTTACTATGCCATCAAGAGATCAATAAACACTGAACTACCAATAAAAACATGGCTCAAAATATTCAAATCAATCATCGAACCCATTGCATTGTATGGCAGCGAGGTGTGGGGTCCACAAACACAGCAAGACTGGACAAAATGGGACAAACATCCAATTGAAATCCTGCATGCAGAGTTCTGCAGAAGTCTCCTCCAGGTGCAGAGAAGAACTCCAAACTCTGCATGCAGAGCTGAACTAGGCCAATATCCTCTACTGTTAAATATTAAAAAACGAGCCCTAAATTTCTGGAACCACATTAAAACAAGTGACCCACTCTCACTTTCCTATAAAGCCTTATGCTGCCAGGAGCTGAACCCACAAGGGAGTCCTCTACCTGCTTGTCCAGAGTCTGACCGAACCTTCAACCACTCAGGTCACTACATCACAACCACCTCAGCATCAGGACACATGTCCCCCGAAAATTAGACCCAACCAAATTATGACAAAAGAAAAGAAAAATACAGAGAATATTGGACAGAACTAATAAAATCCCAGAGCAAAATGGAAACGTATAAAGCCCTCAACAGACAGTACTCTGTGGCAACCTACCTGAGCACAGTGCCTGATAGGAATATGAGGAAAACGATGACTAAGTACAGACTGAGTGAGCACAACCTGGCAGTAGAAGTCGACAAACAGAGCTGGCTGCCCAGAGAGGAGAGGTTGTGTTCTCACTGTGACCAGGGAACAGTAGAGACTGAGCTGCACTTCTTAACTCAATGTGACAAATATCAATGCATTAGAGAAGAGTATTTTGCAAAAATAATAAAGATATTCCCAGAGTTCTTGCACTTGAATAACTTAGAGAAACTTCCGGTCCTACTGGGAGAGAGGGAGGACTGTTGTGTACTGGCAGCAAAATATGTAACAGCCTGCCATCAACTTCACATCACACATGATGATTGATAATTGTTTATATACTGATAATTAATCTGTTGTATAAATTCATTTCTTTGTGACTTTTACCCTGCCATAGCCACCCATGCTCTCCATGTTTGTTTGTTTGTTTTTTAATTGCAATTATTACAAATGTATTGTTATTGCTTATGCTTGTTATATTTGTGTTAATATGCTTTGGCAACATTGTTTTGAATGCAGTCATGCCAATAAAGCAGCTTGAACTTGAACTTGAACTTGAACTTGAGAGAGAGAGAGAGAGAGAGAAGGTGCCCGGTGTATTATAGGGGGTCCTCCGGCAGACTAGGCCTAAGTCAGCCTAACTAGGGGCTGGTACAGGGCAAGCCTGAGCCAGCCCTAACTATAAGCTTTATCAAAGAGGAAAGTCTTAAGTCTAGTCTTAAATGTGGAGACAGTGTCTGCCTCCCGGACCGTAACAGGAAGATGATTCCACAGGAGAGGAGCCTGATAGCTGAAGGCTCTGGCTCCTGATCTACTTTTGGAGACTTTAGGGACCACGAGTAACCCTGCATTCTCAGAGCGCAGTGTTCTGGTGGGATAATAAGGCACTATGAGCTCTCTAAGATGTGACGGAGCTTGACCATTTAGAGCTTTATAAGTTAACAGTAGGATTTTAAATTCAATTCTGGATTTTACAGGGAGCCAGTGCAGAGAAGCTAAAACAGGAGAAATATGATCTCGTTTCTTAGTTCCTGTTAGTACACGTGCTGCTGCATTCTGAATTAGCTGGAGAGTTTTTAAGGACTTACTAGAGCTACCTGATAATAGAGAGTTACAGTAATCCAGCCTAGAGGTAACAAAAGCGTGGACCAATTTTTCTGCATCTTTTCAGGTCAGGATAGGCCTAATTTTCGCAATATTACGCAGATGAAAAAATGCAGTCCGTGAGGTTTGTTTTAAATGAGAATTAAAAGACAGATCTTGATCAAATATTACTCCGAGGTTTCTTACGGTAGTGCTAGAGGCCAGAGTAATGCCATCTAGAGAAACTATGTCATCAGATAAAGAGTCTCTGAGTTGTTTGGGGCCAAGAACAATAACTTCAGTTTTGTCTGAATTTAACATCAGGAAATTGGTGCTCATCCAGGTTTTTATGTCTTTAAGGCAGTTATGGAGTTTAGTTAATTGATTACTTTCTTCTGGCTTCATCGATAAATACAACTGTGTATTATCCGCATAACAATGGAAATTTATAGAGTGATTTCTAATGATATTACCTAAAGGAAGCATATATAGAGTAAATAGGATTGGTCCGAGCACAGAACCTTGCGGAACTCTAAAACAAACTTTGGTACGTAAGGATGATTCATTATGAACGTCAACAAACTGAAAACGATCAGATAAATAAGATTTAAACCAGCTTAGTGCTGAACCTTTTAGGCCAATTAAGTGATCCAGTCTCTGCAGCAGAATTTGATGGTCAATTGTGTCCGCTGCACTAAGATCTAATAAAACAAGTACAGAGAATTCCTTTGTCTGAAGCAATCAGAAGGTCATTTGTAATTTTAACTAGTGCTGTCTCAGTGCTATGATGCACTCTAAATCCTGACTGAAATTCCTCAAATAAATTATTATCATGGAGAAAATCACACAGCTGGTCTGCGACTACTTTCTCAAGGATCTTTGACATAAAGGGAAGATTAGATATTGGTCTATAGTTGGCTAACACCTCTGGATCCAGGGTGGGCTTTTTAGTAGAGGTTTAATTACAGCTACCTTAAAGACTGTGGTACATAGCCTGTTAATAAGGATATATTGATCATATCTAATATATGAGTGTTAACTAAAGGAAAGACCTCCTTAAGTAGCCTAGTTGGGATGGGGTCTAAGAGACACGTTGATGATTTAGATGAAGAAATCACTGCAGTCAATTCTTGAAGAGAAATTGGGGAGAAGCAATCTAAATATATATTAGGTTTTACAGCTGTGTTTGAGGTTAGATAGGTAGGCCTACTATCTGAGGACAGGAGGTCATGAATTTTGCCTCTAATAGTTAGAATTTTGTCATTAAAAAAGCTCATAAAATCATTACTGCTAAGGGCTAAATGAATACAAGGCTCAATAGAGCTTTGACTCTCAGTCAGCCTGGCTACAGTGCTGAAAAGAAACCTGGGGTTGTTCTTGTTGTCTTCTATTAATGCTGAGTAATAGTTTGCTCTGGCATTGTGGAGGCCCCTCTTATAAGTTTTGAGACTGTCTGCCCAGATTAAACGAGATTCTTCCAGTTTGGTTAATCACCAATTCCTTTCAAATTTTCGCGATATTTGTTTTAACTTACGGGTTTGAGAGTTATACCAAGGAGCGAACCTTCTTTGCTTTTTTAACTTCTTTTTAAGAGGAGCTACAGAGTCGAGTGTTGTTCGCAGCGACAAAATGATCAATTCGGGAGAGGTTAAAGTCAGTACAGGAAACCTCTGTTACTGAGGGACTTGGTATTGAATTTAACAATCATATATATATCACAAACAAAAACTACTTGGAGCATCAGTGTGAATATAAACACCACATACAAGGATGCTGCTGGAAAAATATTTTAAGATGACTCTCTTATGAGGCATACCAGAGTCAGGCATGTGTACCAGACATCAGGCTGTCAAGCCGTCATAAAGGACAGAAAAATGGCAGAAAAATGACAGAAAAATGAACTGCCTTAACAGAGGGGCCCCTCTATGTACAACAGTAAACAACCACACGTATTGTAAATACACCCATATAGAATGTCAGGTAAAGTATGGCAACAAGAAGCAAAACCACTAAGCACTTGTACCAGAGACCATCACAAATAAATCACATCACAAAAAAGGTTGAATGTCCATCTCCTCGTTAAGGCCCTTGGGCGACATAGTATCTAAGGTGTAAATCCAAAGTAGTTCACGTCTCAAGAGTGACTTATCATGGTCAGGGCCCTGATGAAGGCATAAATTGAAACGTTGGCTTGGATTATAATCCTAAAGGGTTAAGATGCTTCTTCATAAATTAACTTACGAGAAATGTACATAAACAATTGTAACATAAACCAAACAAATCTTAACTCCAAACAAAGTATATACTATAAAGTAATGTTATGTAAACCTTCAAACTCTCATGAACAATAGAGGATTCTAATAATACTAACAAAGTGCAAAGCAACAAAAGTGCAATAGTAACAAACCAAACAAACCTTAACAACAAAAAATAAGACCACAAGACAAATTCTGTGTTCATCCATCTTACATCAGGTAAGTTCTCCTGTTTTGGTGATTGGTGGCAAAAAGTTTAATAAACTCGTCCATGTCAAGTGACTTTGCTCTTCTAGCCTCAATGCTGAGGACACCCAGGTTGCTCAGTCTGTCATCTGTCATTGTTGTGCGCAAATGGGTCTTGATGAGTGTAAGAGCTGAGGGAGGGCTATGGCTATCTTGCACAGACGAAAGAGCTCGTGAGAAACATCCTTATATGGTTCAAGGAACACTGCAAGTTCAACAATACCAGACAAGTTCAGCATTCCACTTTGCTGTTTCCTTTGCAAAAGCCTCCTTGTCTGGTGGAGTTCATGACTGAGATCTTCAGAGTCACTTTCATAAATTTCTCCCAGGCGAAAGACTGCTTCCTCTTGAAGGAAACTTGTGCTTTTGGGGGGGACTCATTACTGATGCTCCGTCACAACCTTGTCCAACAAGATGGGACCTGGACTCAAGTCCATATCGTTCCAAACAGTGGATGATTTTGTCCTTCAGTCCTTCTGCATCTAATCGTGTGGCTTGTTGAAAGTCAAGAAAACTTTAGTGCACTGCACAATTGTAGTAGTACCTAAATACCAGTGAGAGCTGCTCTTCTTTTTCAGGTCTTTGGTTTCATCAGCAATCACAGAGAACACTTCACTTTCCTTCACTTCCTGAATTATCTCCTCACAGACCATATTTGCCAAGCATTCTAGCATTTCATTTTGTATTACACTGTTTGTGTACTTGGCATTCTGCTTTCCCTTCATTTTTTTCTGTACCACTGGATCATCCTTTGCAATCATTTCCAAAATTTCTAAAAAGTTTCCTCTGTTATCTGCCTCTTCTGTCTCACGGTGACCTCGCTGTGCAATGTTTTGTGTTGCGGTCAAAATAAGTACTTCAGCCACTGTTTTAATATATATAAAAACACACACAACCATCAGACCACTGGTCCACAACATGCTACATTGCTGCAGTTTATAACACTATTTTTCATGAATGTGTACCAAAACAGGTCTCCTTTTTTCTTAATGTTGGACAAGATTACATCAGAATTAGATTGTTCATTATTTTTCCTTCTCAAGGTCAGTGGTGGGTGAGGAGCCAGGGTCAGTGGTGGGTGAGGAGCCAGGGTCAGTGGTAGGTGAGGATCCAGGGTCAGTGGTGGGTGAGGATCCAGGGTCAGAGGTGGGTGAGGAGCCAGGGTCAGTGGTGGGTGAGGAGCCAGGGTCAGAGGTGGGTGAGGATCCAGGGTCAGTGGTGGGTGAGGATCCAGGGTCAGTGGTGGGTGAGGATCCAGGGTCAGAGGTGGGTGAGGATCCAGGGTCAGTGGTGGGTGAGGATCCAGGGTCAGTGGTGGGTGAGGATCCAGGGTCAGTGGTGGGTGAGGATCCAGGGTCAGAGGTGGGTGAGGATCCAGGGTCAGTGGTGGGTGAGGATCCAGGGTCAGAGGTGGGTGAGGATCCAGGGTCAGTGGTGGGTGAGGAGCCAGGGTCAGAGGTGGGTGAGGAGCCAGGGTGACAGGGGACAGTCACATGGGTTAATCTGCTGATTATTTTCTCCATTAATCGATGGATTGTTTGGTTTGTAAAAATTCTAGAAATAGTGTGAGATAGCGTCACACTTCACCAGAGCCCAAAGTGACACCTTCATAGTGTTGTTTTGTCCAACCAACAGTTCAAACCTCATCATAAAAATGATTAAATAAAAAGCAGCAAAAACAAAGTGACATTCAGCACCTCACAGTCCAACTGTACTTGAATATTTTCACATGTTTTGAGAACCAAATCTTAATTTGTAAACTGTCAGATAAATGTAGTAGAGTAGTGGCATGATCTGATGATTGCAGAGAGACATGAGTGCAGGTATAGCCCAGGGCAGAAGTCATCATATACATTGGGGGACAAGTCCCCCCCAGTGTTCAGATATGCCCAAAATGTCCCCCGAAACTGAAAAACAACAACAACAACAACAACAACAACAAAAAACCAACAACTTTTTTTCATTGCTATTCTACAATAGGCAACCACATACCACAATCCGAAATGTAGATTTGGTCCCTCCCAATGTTGACTCCATGGCTACAGCCTTGAGGTAGCCCCACCTTTGCTCTTGCTCTAAACTCCGTGGTGGTTCCAAAAAGAGGAGCAGCTTCAGCAGTGTGGAATAAACTGTGGCGTCGTTAGGCATCATGAATGTTTATGAACAGCTCCAGACTTCTCTTGCAGCGAGTTACCGCTCACACGGAACTCAGCATATCTCCCTCTCCTCTCTCGCCGTGTGCATATGGGAATCGATGTCGTTAAGTAATTTGATTATAAACCTTTGGCTCGACAAAAAAGCTACATATATGTGAATGTGCAGTAGTTCTGGTAGCATAACAGCCTGTCACAGGTTACAGCGTGATGATTAGAGGAGAAATGGCAGAGCATAAAGGCCTCACCTGTTCATTTATATATGTGGATCCCAGGGTATATTTTTTGTATTGGGGAGCTGTTTAAATGTGTAATTAGAGGCAGATTTTATTTTGTTGAACTATAAATAATCTATATACAGAATCTGAATCTCACTCAGAGTTAATGAATATCTGAAGCTAAACTGTTGGGTTGACATGTAAAACTATATCACTTATTTTGTTGCAATACTGTTTTCCAAAATTATATATATATATATATATATATATATATATATATATATATGTGTGTGTGTGTGTGTGTGTGTGTGTGTATACATATATATATACATATATACATATATATATATACATATATATATATATATATATATATATTATTATTATTATTTTTATTTATTTATTTTTTTCATATTGTTAAGAATATTGTTGTCACAAAAATACCCTATTGTGATATTATTTAAGGGCCATATCACCCACCCCTATGTCGAACTCTGGTGTTGACTCTGAGCTCCTCAACTTTACTCTTTAAGAAGCGGATACAGAGAAGCATGGAAGGCAGAGGTGGTCTGTCTGCTCTTCTCCGAAGTTTAGGCATTTCTCAGTACTCAAGTTCAGCAGTTCGGACTTGTGGACTTGGCAAGTTCGGACTTGGCAAGTTCACGCGAGAGTCCGGACTTCCCAAGAACGGGAGGACGGGAGTACAGTCATTTCTGCTTTTGGAACAGCAGCGAACTTGATGATGTCACCACCTCCGCTCACCTTGGCTGTTGTACTGTGATGTATACATGCATTTAGAATAAAACAATATAAACACAGCCCAGCCCTGCGGCTTTTCATTGTCATTGTAAGAAATTAATATATATATAAGGTTTCAACATATATAACTGACACACAAAAACATATAAATAGCCAAAATATTTTCATAAAATGTCTTATAAAGCCTTTTCCCCCGCAACTGGCTTTTGATCATATTTAATCTACATCCAATTCCCGCACCTGGTCTCTGATTATGTGTAATCAGAAGCCAGGTGTGGGGGGAAAAGTTTGTGGAGAGTTGGTGGTTAGTGTGATGGTGAGCATTGGTGAGTTGGAAATCAAAAACTTACAACATATAAAACAAACTATCTGAAAAGTATAGCTATCAAATAAATGTGGCTTGAGTAAAATGTACAGTATTTATCTCTAAGTAAATGGAAATACCCAAAATACATCAAATTTGTACTTAAGTACAGTAGCTACTTGAGTAAATATACTTAGTTACTGTCCATCACTGCATTTGTCTCATCATTATGCTTTCAGTCTACATTTTTATGGAGACTTGACAGTTTACGTGGTACACCTAGGAAAAACAACAGCAGTTTAATATTCAGTCTAACATTTTATTGAAGTGTTGAGTTGTAGATTGTGGTGCTGTTGAACTGTACTGGATTATACTGACAGCAGTTTCTCATTTAGTCTGTCCTCACCAATATAAATGGGATCAAACAGGTCAGATGTGAAGAGGAAAAGTTTATTCAGCCACACTTCAGACATCAGGTATACAATTCATATCAGATAATCAATATTTAAAATGCTGTTGAATAAATACTACAATAAATACAGTTAATCTTTAAATACAATAAATAAACTAAATTCTTAAATTAAAATTAATTAATTAATTTATTTATTATTGTATGGTAAAAAGACATAAAAAAGCAAAAGAATACATACAAAGAACAATTAAATGTTACAACATTTCTAAAAAGAGATTCATGTTTTTAATTTTTTTTACTTTTACAAATAGGAACAGGGCCAAAGTCCCATGTGGCAATATGCACAATTGCATGAAGATGTGCCTATCCTTGCCGCATTCTTTTCTGGGGCTGACCTGAAGCCAGACTTCAGGCTCTCCAGGGAGAGCATCAACATGCTCATCCAGATGCTCATGGCTCATGGATGGAGCCATGAGGTGGAGGTGCTGGTGACAGTTTACTGGCTTGCAGATTGAACAGACAAAATAAGTTATGCACCTTTGCCATTAACAAAAACTATTTAACCAGGAACAAATAATATATCTTATACACTGAGACTGAATGTTGCCCATTAGCCATATCCCAAACAAATTACATTTCATATTTAACCACTACAGAGATATCAGCCACGAATTTTGAAAAGACTACCTGAGAGAGGCTGCTCTCAGTGGGGCAGCCTGAGCGCTCATAAACACGTGTTTATTATCTATGAGCGCTGACACCGCTGTCATCTAGCGGGACCTTACATTCAAGTGGGCTCCATATTAATACATCGACCATGGGTTTGAAGATTAAACTACGCATAAAAACACTACATTCCATGACAGAACAGTAAAATATCGGTAATTACGACTTACAATTGTGCGCCTTTCCCTCACTCGCCATTTCCGATGATAGTTGCGAAATGCATGCTGGGATACCTGGCTGTCTGAAGTCCACACAGGTCTGCTCCGATGCATCCCCAGTAAAAGGGGCCTGGCAGGAACACATCCGGGCATTTGGACTGAACTTGGTTAGATGTGAACTTTGAACTGGAACAGTACATGGGCCGTGACTGATGACGTGTCACAAGTCCACAAGAACACAAGTCCGCACAAGAGCGCACACTGAGAAACGGCTACTGTCTTACTTCAGTGCATCTTCCTCTCATTTGCATCAGTCCCCCACAGCTCTCCACCGGATTTCAGTAGCTGGGGTGGAACAGCAGGAGTCGGTCTCGAGCGTAGCGCAAGAGCACTGCCGGCATGATGTCCCGGCCCTCTGGCATCGAGTGGCATGTTGTGAGCCAGAAAATTAAGTTTAAAAGCGAGATAGCATTTTAGCCATTTAGTTCAGTTCATTAAATTTTGACAAAAAAGTTCTCGTGTTGCATTTTAACTCAAACAAATGGAATGTCCACAACATCTCAGGTTCTGTCAGAACACTTTACTATTCAGGAGTGTGGCATACATGGCATTTACAAGTCCCGTAACATTCTAGCAACATGAGCTTCCAGACCATGCTCTCTGATTCTTCTTCTGGTCCAGATTATACACACGTAATCGCCACCTAGTGGACCTTTTAGGTATAACCCATATCATAGTCAACATCAGGATTAACTCAGGCATGTATTTATCATTAGGAAATAACAGTATGAATGTTAGGATACCACATCTCCTCCACCTTTAAGTCAACAACTCGTTACTTCTAGAAAATAGGCTCATTTGAGATGAACAGCACCTCACCTGGAAAGTAGACGAGAGCAGGCGGCTGCAGCAGTGGGGGCGGTGACAAAAGGCTGTGGTCAAGTTAAACAGTTTCCAGCAGCCTTGAGAGAATATACAGGAAGTCACAGAAATACATACATCCTCTGGAACAGGTCTGTAGGCTTGTAGTTTTCAGACAACAATCGGATATTTTTCAGTATGGCTGAAGATATTGCATACACGTTCATCACAGCGGATGAAATTGAAGCAGAGGAGTTACTTTTCCACGAAGATCAAATTGAACAGAGAAGGTGATTTGTTTTGTCTTAATATTTAAAACAAACCAGAGCTTATGGCCACTGTTAGGCTACAGGTCATATAGTCTAGTGCTTTGCATTTTTTTATAATCCACACATGTTGAAAACCACATTTTGTCAAGTTATTAGGTAATAGGTTTAGAAATTCTCCTACATTTTAGGCAAATTAACACACTAATGAAAAAATCAAACAATCTGGCAACTTTATTGTCCAAACTTGAAAAGAAGGTTGTATTTTTATTATTTCATGGACAGGTGCCATTGTGGAGACAGGCCTACATGATTTTCTTTTGTCAGCAATTCATTTAATAACTGCTTTCTGCAAGCCCAATGAGTTCTTTAGAGTTCTGTATAGAATAATACGCATTATATTTCTCCTAGACTGGTTCCCAAAGTAGCCTACCACATTTCGTCGAGGAGGTTGTAACCTTGTACAGTGTGACTGACTTCAAAAGTCATTTCAGACTTTCAAGGGGACAAGTGGAGGTAGGCTTATCTAAAGCATGTCAAGGCCAAAGTATCATCACTGATAGCTGCATGTTTTTTGAATAATTTTCTCTGTTAACCAGGACCCTACGACCACACTGGGACCTTTCTATTCAAACACACAACAAACAAAATTACCTGTGTCAACCAGTGTTCTTGCCTGTCTATGCACTCTATCCAACCAAGAGTCATATAAGGGTGTGGCAGACAGATTCAGTATCTCTAAATCTACAATGTCAACCCATCTCAATCAGTTTTGCTCCCTGGTGAATCCACATCTGTAATTCATGGCCCACAGGAGAAGCAATACACTTATCTCAGTTACAGTTTCAATCAGCCAGATTTCCAAATCCAATCTGTGCTGTCGATGGATGTCACATTCCCATCATAAAACCCCACTGCAACAACCCCATAGCCTATTCTAACAGGAAACAGTTCTATTCAGTCATCCTCACCGGCTTCTGTGATGGTGAGTGGCGTTTTTGACATGTTAATGTAGGTCACCCCAGGAGTTGGCATGATGCGAGAGCATTTCGACACACAGATGTTGGGCGGCTATTAGAGGAAGATCCCCAGGCCCTGGTCCCACAGGGAATGCACATCATTGGTGATTCAGCGTACCCTCTATTGCAACATCTAATGAAGCCCTACAGGGATAATGGGCACCTAAAGGCTGGGCAGAGGTCTACACATGAAACAGTGGCACACATCAGTGCAACTGTCACAATATATTCTCCATAATATCTGTTTGAATTCTGGTGACCAACTAGATGAAGAGGAGCAAGGTCTTCTTCAAGTCGGAGTGGACATTGATGATGTACACCCACCACAACCCAACAATCACATGCATCTCATTATAGAGACAGGATCTGTGCACTCATTTAAAGACAGGATACACCTTTACATTCATCCCCTTTTCTTTGCAGTCTTTTTTTTATGAGCTGTGTGCAGTATGCCACAGGGTGATGTGAGGCACCACAGATCAAATGCCAAGTTTATCATAGAAATCAAATACTACAAATGTCACAATGTCCTAAGACATTAAGTTAGTTACCCTTTGACTGAAGTGCCTCTACATCATCAAGACTTCTGCTGTGCCTCCAAGTGGCAGCTCATGGTAACTGGGTGGTAAGAACCCAGGCGAAATCACCAGGGGATCTGGGAGTATCACTGGTCCCCAGAGGCAGTCATTTCATGGTTGTGAATTTGAACGAGCCAACCACTGCTTCCTTTGTGGAGTGTTTCAGTTTACAAACATTTTTTCAGTTTCTTCCCAACATATCAAAAAGACAGACACATAAATTTTATTCAACATTTTTATTTGGTATTGCTTTCTGTTAGTAAGTCAATTATTTGTTCTTGCTGCCTTCCAATGTCTTTTAATTGGGTAAGTATTTGTCCCATGCACGAGATATTTTTTTCCTCAAACTTTCTTCTTCATCTCTCCTTCAGTCTCTTCCATCTTGCCAATTCTGGCCTCACGAGTGAGTCCAGAGCAGCTGTCCTCCACTCGGCATGGGACTCGTAAGTGTCCTGAAATGATTATTTAGATTGGGCTTTTTTTGGCAGATGGGGTTGTTGTCTGCATGGCAGTCACGTTGTTCAGGAGTTGACTGACTGAGTTCAGATGAAGTTTGACTTGGAAAAAGTAGTGTGGAAATGATGGTGCCTGGTGGTGCACTCCCCACCCAGGAGCAGAGTTGGGTAAGGGTTACTTTAAAAGTAATCAAAGTACTTTACTGCGTTACTTTTTTAAAAAGTAGCCAGTTACTTTACTGCGTTACTCCCTGAGTAAAGTAACTCAATCATTTTTAAAGTACCTTTGAGTATTCTACATTTCCTATTGGGCAATGGACCACAGGGCGTTTAGCCTAAAGTTTTTGTCTCCAAAATTAAAGTTATGGACCATTTGCCCTTCACTGAGATCCAGTTCTCCCATCACAGCCGTCACTTTGACCAGTAGAAACACAGAACGATCTGCTGCCATAGACAACTGTATGACAACAACATCCCAGCATTTTTAATATTTCCTCTAGGGATGTTACCACACAGAGTAAAAGGGGGAAATGATGGTGTGAAACAGCAGAGGCACTTTGTCAACCCGCTGAGTTAACTTTACTGTCATTAGCATCAAGCTAGCAAACAATGGTACATCCTCACGGTCGGACATAAAGTAATAACATTAACAAATAGCAGCGGGGCTTTTACTCACCACAACTGCAGAGGCTCCCAGCTTCATTTAAAACAGACTACATTATAGACGGTCTGTTATTTATTAATCCCTCTGTGTGTTTATATATTTACTTTTTATCAGCTCCGTTGTCTTTGTAAAGTTAACATATCGCACCGTCATTTCAAACTCAACACTTGTTTCAAATTAAAAGCCCCTTATAACCTCGGCTAGAGAATCCCTCCATTTTCTAAATAGGCTTTTATAGTGAAACATTTGTAGGAACTTGGTTGTGGAGGATACAGTAGCTTGAATGTTTGCGTATGGTGCTTCAAATGTAGCTCCTGCCATCTGCTGGCACTTTTAGGTGACTACAACAACATGTCGGCTGGCACATGAACACACACAGTGACTCAGATGATAGTAAAAGTCATGAAAATAGGACAAGAATAACCTGATGACATCACACACGTCGTGAAAGACGACCCGGGATAATTAGTGAGTACCAGCGTGTAGTGTGTCATGTCTGTCGGCCAAGTCATGGCACGATTTTATGACTCCACAATCGTGTAATTCAGAATGGGCAGAAAAGTCGTGTAGTGTGTACCAGGCATAATGCAAGTCCTGAGTCTGACCTGTCTGTCAGTGAGTCCTTCTCCACCTTTTTTATACTCCATCTTAGATAACGGCAGCATTTCTTCTACCACGTAGCTAGCCACAAGCTTCATGACTTCTTTTGGAATGATGGGTTTGACATTATCTCCGTTATTAGAACCAAAAAACAGTCATTGCTGTTTCAGAGCTGAAGGACCAGCGTTCTAAAAGTAACGGAAATAACTGATGGCTTGTAGAAAATGTACTCAAATATTTGATTACTCAAACAGCAAACTAACGCGTTAGGTTACTCGTTACTGCAAAAAGTAATCAAAGTTACTTTGTAATGTGTTATACCCAACTCTGCCCAGGAGCCACTAAATATTTCATCCATTTGCTGTAAGAAAGGAGAAAATTTCAGTTAAAATAGAAGAAGCACAAGTGTCCCAATGTTTTGAAGTCATACAAAGTGGAATTTCCTAAAACAACATATTTACTTTACACAGTGGTCACAAGTTTGTTTATCATAACTTGGGATTTGAACTTGAACTGCTAAGGAGAGAATAAGAGAAAAATTTGGCAGACTGTAGGCCTTGGAGGTCATATTGTCATATGACCCAAAGTGTAAGAAAAGGAATCTGGACGCACTTTGTGTCGTTCGGGCCCATAGGGTTAAACCTTTATTGCACAGCATAAGACTAATGGCCTACAGTGTTAAATATTGCAGTAACACTGAATGGTCTGATTTAATGAAAAAGATGGTGTTTGTTGTCTCAATTAAGAGCCAGTCATGGTGGTAGCCTATCTCAAGATTCAAGATTCAAGATTAACTTATTGTCCCACCAGTGGGAAATTTGCCTTGGGCCTGTTCACCCCTGCTGCAGCCATAAAACACACTGGTGGTAACACAACATAAAAACAGGTACTAAATAAATAGTGCAACATAGTAAGTAGATAAATAGTGCAGCAGGCAATAAATAGTACAACATAGTAATAAATAGGAAATTAAAACAGTAAAGAAACGTTATAAAATAAACAGCATACAGCAATTTAAAACAGCAGCCGTAGTGCTTGCATCTTGGCTTTATCTGCCACTGCTAACAATTTTAATAGAAGCAGGGACAAAGGATTTTTTGAATCTATTGAATGTGCACCGGGGAACTCTGAACCTTCTTTCTGAAGGTAACAACTCATACTCTGAGTGCAGGACATGAGACACATCATCAATTATTATGTTTGCCTTGCACAATGTGGCCTGTTCGTAAATGCTCTGCATGGATCAGTGTTCTCTGACGCCCATAATTTTCCACGCAGTGTGGATTAATTGCAACAGCTTATTTCTCAGATGTGCAGAGAGGTTGCCAAACCGAGCCGTAATGCCATATCTGATTAGGATCTCCAGAACTGCCTGATAGAAGATCAGCATGTCATCAGAAAATTTAATCATGTGATTTCTCTGATAGACACACACAAAACAGTTCAGTGTTAATATACAATAGACTATGTGCAGTTTATGATCTGTGATATGAATCTCAATTAAACGTCACCATCAGCCACAAGTTTTCAGTGAACAGACTAGACCTTCAGATCTGAAAATCAAACTCTCTCCCATTCATCAAAAATAGAGAGTTTATATGAATCGTCATCTTGTTGAGTCCACATCTAAACCAATCAGCTGTTAGACCAGGTGAGAGCCAGGCATTTCCCATCATGCCCTGGGTCTTGCAGTCGGTGGAGAGCAACTGCAGTGCCTGGCTCTAAAAACTGCGGCTGCCTTGCTCTCGTGATTTTATCGCCGCCCACGTTTGTAATACATCAGAGCAAGTTGGGATGAAGTCGGATACAAGACTTACCGGCAGCAATGTGCGCCGATCACTGGTGATCGAATCTGCGCAGGCCTGGCTCATCTTGAACGAGCCTAATGTCAAACAATCATATCTGTTTAACACAAAATATACATCAATGTTACAATAGTCATGAAACTGGAACTCTTTGATTTTTTTTAACTTGGAAGGTTCATCGTTCCAGTGAGATCAGAGCACATTCTCTTCCTGGAAAAGATCACACTCTAACTAACAAAGTCTCTGAGGTGAGCAGGTTTATGTCGTTCACAGACTGAACAGATGAGTCTGTCCTGGCCGGGACATCCGGGGCAGACTGCTGCTCAGGTGGCTTAGCTGAAGGAGATCCGTCTCCCTCGCTCATCACTAGAGGCACTAGGCCTACAGAGCCTTGTTCAGTGTGCTCCAACAGCAGCAAGTCTTTCTTGGGCTCCAAGTTTGGCGCTGCTTCTGTCAGTGTAGCTCTAACTTGACCCCCATGTCTCTTCATGGTTTGACCACTTCCCACGCTGACTGTGTATGACACAAGACCTGAAGAGCTCTGGATGACTGCTGGGATCCATTCAGGGCTGTGAGAGTAGTTTGTGATGAGAACGTCATGTCCGGGTGTGAAACTTTTCAGTTTCCTGTTTGTGTCATGGGTCTGCACCCCCACCCACCTGAACAACGGCATCATTAAGTTCGTGGATGATACCACCATAGCGGGTGAAAAGGCTGTCAGTATGGTACTCCATGAACAAGCTCATCCTCAACATCAAGACAAAAGAGCTGATAGTCGACTTCAGGAGGAGGAAATCTGACATTCAGCCTATTGTCATCAATGGGGACAGAGGGGAGATGGTCTCGGACTTCAGGTTCCTGGGCGCTTACATCAAGGAGGACCTATCAATGGACAACAAACACCACAACACTGCTGAAGAAGGCACAACAGAGACTATATTTCCTAAGGATACTCAGGAAGAATACCTTAACAGTTTGTCAGACTAGTTTTCAGCCTAGTCAGACAAGCATGAACTGATGAAGCCTCTTGGATAAGAGGTGAAACGTCTTCTAAAACAAAAACTAAGTCCAGTTGCGTTTGATTCAATTGCCTCGAGGTAACTATGACCTGGATGAATGAGAATATCCACAGGCACCTGCCGTGCAGCTGGTTTGCCAGCTGCATGGCAGCAGACAGAAAGGCGCTGCAGAGGGTCATTAACACTACCCAAAAGCTCACTGGCTGCCCTCTTCCATCTCTTGAGGACATTTACAATACACGCTGCCTCAGGAGAGCCCACAGCATCCTCAGGGACCCATCCCACCCTGGTCACCACCTATTTGAACTGTTGCCCTCAGGAAGGCACTTTAGGACCATCAAAGCAAAAACAAACAGACTGAAAAACAGCTTCGACCCCAGAGCTGTCATCACACTAAACTCTGCACAATCCTGCAAACACTTGAATATTCACTAAATACTCTACTGTGCAATATACAGGCCTCTGTGCAATATTATGCTGTCTGTGTAATATTCCTTTGATGATATTTCTTATTTATAGTTTCTTTTATCATATTTCTATAGCTTTTGTTTTGCTGCCTTGTTTTTAACTTATACCTTTATTGCACTGAATCTAAGAGCTGCTACCTCAATTTCATTGTACTCGTACAATGACAATAAAGAAATTCTGATTCTGTTTCTGTTTCTGCTTCAGTTGTTTTTGCTGCTCTTAAGTTTTAGCATCAAGCACAACAAAATCCAGAACAGATCTGAGTCTCTGTGACATCATCAGCTCTGCAGGTGATGCGATAACTGAACAGAAACCTAGACAGTCTGGTTGGCAAAGTCTTTCCTTTCATCTTTTTCATTCCCTTCTTGAAGGTTTGGATCGCCCTCTCCACCAACCAATAAGAGAATGGGTGGAACGGTGCCGACCTCACATGACGAATGCCATTTTTCTTCATAAATGACTCAAACTCTGCACTTGTGAAACAGGTACCATTGTCAGACACTAACATTTTTGGTTTTGCTTGTATTTGACTCTGACAAGAGCTGCACCAATCACCTAACCAGGGTCTCCTGTATAAGTCTCCAACTTAATCCTGACTGGCCTCACCTGAGGAGCTTTTCCCATTCATTTTCATATTCACAGTATATGGGTCTATTTTTCTCAGAAGCACTTCACGCATGTGACCCAGTTTGCACTTCATGCAGTGTTAATGTGCCTTCTTCTGAGTGATCAGTGTTACTGTCCTCCTGCTTCTCTTGCACTTTGTGGGAACGGTAGTTTGAGGTCCGTCCCTTTTTACTCTTAACATTAGCTGATTTTGTATTCCCTTTGTTTTGCATTGTCTTCTTACAACATGCTCTGGCAATGTGCCCCACTTTTCCACATGCATGACACATTCAGATGCTGTGAGATGTACTTTGCAACGGTAACACTCCTTCGTAGCTCCCTTGAACTCTCCAGCCTCATGTGAGCCTTTGTTTACCTTAAAGCACTTTGCTTTTGCACGGGGGTTTTGCAGATCCTGAGCATTGTTGTTCACTGTCTCCACTGCTACAGCAGTTTGACAGTGCTTAATCAAAAGTCAAATCCACTTCTGCCAGGAGCCGTCTTTGAATCCGGTCATCATTAATCCCACAGACAATCCTGTCTCTCAACATCTGCTGGAAGGTGTCACCATAGTTACAGTCCTGTGACAGCCAACGCAATTCTGCCGCGTACTCCATTACTGATTCATTAGCCTTTCGATTTCTGGAATCAAACTTGTACCTTTGCACAATTTTGCTTGGCTTGGGATCAAAGTGTTTTTTTAACAGGCTCACCAGTTCCAAGAAGGCTCTCTGCTTGTCCCTGTTGTCGATGTCATTGGCTGCCATAAACATCACTATTATTTCAAAATACTCTTTCCAGGTTTGATTTTTTGAGTCATACACTGCAAGCATGCCAGTTGTAGCCATTTCTTCACTCTTTGTTTCCTCTCCCCCTTCTCACACAGCCGTCCCCTGCCCCACTGTTGACCGCAGCATGGTGTTAGCTTTAGCAACTGCTAACTGACTCGTCGCCAAAATGATGTTGCATCTTAACTGAAATGGAATGTCCACAACATTTCAGGTTCTGTCCGAAAACTTTACAGTTCAAGGAGTGTGGCATACATGACGACATGAACTGCCAGACTACGCTTTCTCAGATTCTTCTTCGGGTACAGGATATACACTCCAACAACACATCAGGATTAACTCAGGCATGTATTTATAATTGGGAAATAATAGTATGAATGTTAGAATACCAACCTCAGGGACAGATGGTTATTTATCAACTAATAGTTCACGCAGTTAGTCCCTCAGTCATTCCTAATTTGTTCCTAAGTAAGTACTCAAAATGTGTCCCTTATTGTGAAGTATCACCTGTCAGGCTGACATGCTAAACTTGTATAATTTACATACATAGCCCGACGTCCATGCAAAACATATAATGTATTATGTCCCTTGTACTCATCAAGATGTTCTTTTGTCAGCTGATTTTCTTTTATTCCACCTGTGCAAGCAGGTTTGTTCTTGTGATGAGTAATCTATTTATTATGGGATCTTTGGCCAAGACAGCTGCAGTGACAGATACTTTGTGATAAACATGTGTCATCAGTGGGCCCACAGGGAACCTGCACCTGCAGAAGTCTAGTGGCAACTCCATAGTTCTCCCATTTGATTTAAAATAAACATGTATAATTAAATGCATACACCTATTTCTTAAATGATTATTGTTTATGACAAGCAAAACTAAAAAACAAGCCAAAAATCAGCCACATTCTGCAGATTTTCATTATTTATCACTGTAACAGTAAAAAAAAAATTGGTTCTAGTCATCACGTAGAGGGAACATCTGACCTCATTTCTTGCTAAATGTGTCATCTTAAACTGTTTTGTCTTATGATCTACAAGGAAGATGAAATGTAAATCAAAATAAAAGCTGGTTGTGCAGGTTTTTTTGTTTCGTTTTTACAATGACGGAGTCAGAGAGGGAGATAAAAACAGAACACAGAAGTACAAATCTAACTGAAACACCTTTAGTTTGTGTGTAATTAGACAGACCTTTATAATCCACAGTTCTGGTATTATCAGGAGAATATTAACAAGTTGTCACTGAAACTACTGCTGTGCTGCAGACAGTGCCCTTTGTAAAGCATGCTGTACTCACTGACAAGTGCTTTATAAATAAAGCTTTACAGGTGGATTGCATCAAGTCCAATGGGTCAAATTTTGTGTGTTATATGATACACTGCCTGCTTCTTCTAAAGGTCTGTCTGTGCTTGTCTGCTGCTAAAGACACATGAACACATAACAGAGGCTCAAACTACCACACAGAGTCAGGACAAGGAACAAGTCTCTGTTAAATAAACTGTGGAGAAAATATGCTGTCATGCTATTGATAACATCTGTGTGTGTGTGTGTGTGTGTGTGTGTGTGTGTGTGTGTGTGTGTGTGTGTGTGTGTGTAATGGGGAGGAATTTTTTTCGTGGTTACCTGTAGGAAGTCATTCACAGGTGAACACGCATTAAAATATTCAGAGAACGAACACACAACCAGGAAATGTCTTTTGACTCAGTGAAAAAACAAAACTGACAGACACACAGCTCTACTCCTCTCTAAACAAGATGAAGAAGATGATGATGATGCTTCTCCTCTGTCATGCTGCGTTTGCAGGTAAGGTCATGATACATGCTAAGATCAAAAACTGTATTTTTAGTTTGCTTTATTGGCATGACTATAATTACTGTATATGTGCAGGAGAGTACTGTATGTGTTCACAGATACTTGTGTGTTGGCTGTCAGGTGAAATTAAATAAATGTATGAGCTAAAGATAGCCTAGATGATGTGTTCATTGAGATTTGGTTACATTAAATGGACTTATCAAAATTATATCAAACAGCATTTACAATCTTTTCCTTGGGTGTCCTGTACTGATAGTAACTGTAGGCTATTTATACACTCTGTATCTGCTGTGTGCATGCAAGGCAGTTCAAGTTTAAGGAATGCCATTTAAGGTGTGTAGCCTACTGGTATTGTTACCTTTTTAAAAAGGTCTTGGAAGGTGACAACATAATACAGATAACAGGCACACATTTACAGTGGAACTAAATAGGGCTAATTTACAATGGCATGCAAAAGTCTGGGTGTCCCCAATCACAATTAAGTTTACTGTGAATAGTTAAATAAGCAGAAGATGAACTGATCTCCAAATTCTTAATTAGCTTGTTAGGGCTCTGACTTGCTCACGATCATGTTTAGGAAAAGCCAGGTGATGCAAATTTCGAGGCTTTATAAATACTTTGACTCCTGAAACCTTGTCCCAACAATCAGCAGCGATGGGCTCCTCTAAACAGCTGCCTAGCACTCTGAAAACTAAAATAAAAATAAATAAACTGATGCCCACAAAGCAGGAGAAGACCATAAGACAATACCAAAGTGTTTTCAGGTAGCTGTTTCCAGTTCATAATGTAATAAAGAAATGGCAGTTAACAGGAACTGTGGAGGTCAAGTTGAGTTCTAGACAACCAAAAAACTTTCATAGAGGGCAGTTCGTAGGATTGTTGGAAAGGCAAATCAAAAACCCCTGTTTGACTGAAAAAACCCACAGAAAGATTTGGCAGACTCTGGAGTGGTGGTGCACTGTTCTACTGTGCAACAACACCTGTACAAATTTGATCTTAATTGGAGAGTCATCAGAAGGAAACCTCCCCTGTGTCCTCACCACAAAATTCAGCAGCAGGAATTTGCAAAAACACATCTGAACAAATCCTGATGCTTTTTCAAAACAAGTCCTGTGGACTGATGAAGTTAACATAGAACTTTTTGGAGACAATGAGCAAAGGTATGTTTGGAGAAAAAAGGGTGCAGAATTTCATGAAAGAGACACCTGTCCAGCTGTTAAACACGGGGGTGGCTCGATCATGCTTTGGGCTTGTGTTGCAGCCAGCGGCACAGGGAACATTTCACAGGTAGAGGGAAGAATGGATTCAGTTCACTTCCAGCAAATTCTGGAAGCAAACATCACAGCATCTGTAAAAAAGCTGAAGATGAAGAGAGGATGGCTCCTACAACAGGACAATGATCCTAAAACTGAAGGTTTTGCCATGCCCCTCACAGTCCCCCAACCTAAACATCATTAAAAATCTGTGGACAGACCTCAAAAGAGCAGTGCATGTAAGACAGCCTCACAGAATCTTACAGAACCACAAGCCTTTTGCAGGAAGAAGTGGGTTTAGAAGCTGTGATATCTGTGCTACTAAGCACTGACTATGCAGGGTACTCAAGCTTTTGCTTCAGGCCTTTTTCATTTTTGTTATTTTGAAAGTGTAAAAGATTGAAATGAAAACGTAATCTTGCTTAAAATATTGCGGAAATCTTTAACTTCATGCCTGGAAATCAGTTAATCTTCCACTTACTTATCTAATTGCAGGGAGCAAAGTTTTGACAATGGGTTCCCAAACTTTTGCACACAACTGTAATTTCTTCCTGTCTTGGCAAATAGTGGATGGAAAAAAAAAAAAGATTCTCTAGACATTGAGCAAAGCGACAACTATCCAAACAAAATGTCAAAAGTAAATGGAATACATCTTGAAAAAACAAAATCCAAGGCAGCTCTTCTCTGGTGCAAAAGTTAAAAGGCCTTTATTAAATGGCTAGTTCATGATGAACATTAAAAACACCAACATGTTTCGGCCATGCTCACTGGCCTTCATCAGGGCATAAAGCTGCAGGGTTCACAGGTGGCCTAAATGAGGCCCTACTCAGACATGGGTGGAGCCAATCAACAAACTCCTGGCATATAGGCAAAACTCCCTGTACACAGTGCACTCATAAATAGAAACCTGCATTATAGGGCCAGTAGGTAAACAATGAGAATATAACAAATATAATTAGAAAAAATCACAATAAACCATCAATAGGTCAAATTGTTGTCTTCACGTAAATGTAATACATTTAAATCACTTACATCCTGTTTGTCCTACAGTGAAACTCTCCCTGACAGTTTACCTCATGGTATCTTCTGGAGTACCGAACATCCCAGACTATGTGGCTGTTGTAAACGTTGAGGGAGTCATTATGTGTTACTACGACAGCAGCATGACAACACCAGAACCAAGGCAAGACTGGTTACAAAAATTAATCAAAGAAGAACCACAACGCTGGGGAAAGAGTGCTCAGGACATCGTGGATTATCAACAGCTCTTCAAAGCTCAAACCCACAGTTTCAAGCAACACTTAAATCAAACTGGAGGTATGTTAAAGGAACAGTGTGTAAAATTTAGGGGCATTTAGTGGCATCTAGCAGTGAGGATTGCAGATTGCAACCATCTGAAACTCTCCTGGTTAAATTTCCTTTAATGTTCATTGATCAGGAGGTTTTTACCAGGAGCCTGATTATTCGCAGAGGTCTCTTTCTCTCCAAAACAAATGGACCAGGTGATTAAAACCAGCAAAAGCACTGAATAAAGCAGTATCACATTAGAAAGAAATCTGTGTTTTTTCAACACTCTCATTGCGGAGGGGCTGGTAACTCAGCACTTTGTAACTGTGTTTTGAGAAGTGCTATAGTACAACTAAAGTATATTATTATTATTACAATGGCCGGCCGACCATTCTGTCCTCACAGTTGGATTGGATCCTATCCCAGCTAACTTTGGGCAAGAGGCTGGGTTCACCCTGGATAGGTTGCCAGACTATCACAGGGCTAACCCACAGGGACAGACAACCATTCATGCACACATTCACACCTACAGCCAATTTAGAGTCATCAAGTAATCTAACCTACATGTCTTTGGACTGTGGGTGGAAGCTAGAGAACCAGGAGAAAACCTACACTGACACAGGGAGAACATGCAAACTCTGCACAGACAATGGAACAAAAATGTTCCTGTCACTGAACTATTTCCTCCTAAAAGCATTTATTTAAACAATATTTCACATCTGTGCTTATGGACATATCCACTCCCAGGCTTAAACATGAGGAGGACACTGGTTTAAATGCACACTGTAGGCTGCTCTTTGTTCAACTGAAAACAACATTAACAATGCAAAGTGAAACTTAAGGAAAAAGAAAGTAAGAAAAGCAACACTACCAAAATGTCCACTAGATGGTAGCGACTGAACAGAGAGAGAACATCTAGAGTAATTTTTTTGGTTTGTCCACTCTGGGATACTGTAGGAACATGGTGGTGCAACATAGCGATCCCCATATACATGGACAAGCTCCCTATGTACATATCAATGGCTCATTCTGAGGTTAACAAAAATACAACATTTCTTATTTTGAGGTGACCATACATTAAAGAAAACATACTTATTATATTGTATTTCATGCCTGCCAATATATTCCTGTAAGTCCTACACACTAGATGAGATCAGAATAACTCTTCAGTAGAAACTAAAGTATGACAACAGTTTTATAACACACAGCTGAAAGAGGTGCATTACTGCCTGGTTTCTTAAACTATAGAGCAGAAGCAACAGGACAAGACAGTTTTCAGTATTGATATCACCAATACTCAAGACAGAATTAAGTATTGATACTACCAATACTGTTTTTAGTATGATACTTACATCAGCTGGATCAATGCAAGAAAAAAAACCCCAAAACCCAAACAAAACTAATAAACTAAAATAACCACCTCGTAGTTGTATGCCTCTGCGAACCAAGTTTCTCTTACAGATTATATCAATGTCTGTGAAAACATGCATGCTCCAAACACGTCTTGTGCCAACAGCTATACATCTAAACAATCAGCACAGTTTCAAGGTGGGCACCCAAGATAAGTGTCACCAGTTCAGTATCTGACCAAATGTCTCACCTTCTGTTCCTGAGATAAGATGCTGAATAATGGCCAGAAAAGTGTTTTTGCAGGACATTATGATGTCACAGTGAAGTTGACCTTTGACCTTTTGGATAAAAAAAAGTCCCCTCTTCATCATTTTATCCTATTAGACATTTGTGCAAACTTTGTTGTAATTAGTGTATGGATTCTTAGGTTATGGGCATATCTATGTTTTGTGAGGTTACAGTAACCTTGACCTTTGATCTTTCACCACCAAATTCTAATAAGTTCATCCTTGAGTCCAAGTGAATGTTTGTGTGAAATTTGAGGAAATTCCCTCAAGACCTTCTTGAGCTATCATGTTCACGAGAATGAGACAGACACAAGGTCACAATGCCCTTGACTTTTCACCGCCAAAATCTAATTCGTTCATCCTTGAGTCAAAGTGAATATTTGTGAGTGACCTTGAACCTTGACCTCTGAGCACTAAAATCTAATTAGTGTATTACCAACTTTAACTATACATTTGTGCCAAATTTGAAGAAATCTCTTAAAGGCGTTCTTGACACATTGCATTTAAAAGAATTGGACAACCTGAAAACAATGCCTCCGGCCACAGCTATTGGAGGTATGAAAAAGATCCATCTCTTTCCTCTACTATTAAGCCACAGTCAAGATTCTTGGTCCAGACTGAAATATTGCAATAACTACTGGATGGATTTTTTGAATTTTGTACAAGCACTTATGGTTGTTGGAGGATGAATCCTGGTGATCATCTGACCTTAAATCGAGGGCCACCAGCTGCAGTCAACTTGACCTGACCTGACCCCTGATTGTTGTTCTCTGTAAACTTGCTGACTGTCATGCTGCTTCATTTAAAATGATGCCAGAGATGCTGAATGTGTCGCTCAGTATTAATTGATCAGCACAAAAACAAATGCTCCCTCTACTGAAACTGGAGCACTAATCAAGTGGAAATGTTGTCCAATAATTAGGCAATGACACTGTATCTCTGGTAAAGATGTAATATCAAATACAGCTGACTGAGCTGGAATCTCACTGCAGTCTTTTCTCTCCCTCTCTTAGGTGTTCACGTTAACCAGCAGATTGTCGGTTGTGACTGGGATGATGAGACTGAAAAGGTACATGGTTTTAACAAGTATGGTTATAATGGAGAGGACTTCCTCACATTAGACATGGAGACAGAGACATGGATCGCCGATAACCCGCAGGCTGAAATCATTAAACAAGAGTGGGATGGAAATAAATTATATAATGAGTTTTGGAAGAACTTCATCACAGAGTGTATTGCGTGGCTGAAGACGTTATGGACCTATAGGAAGAGTCTTCTGCAGAGAACAGGTACAGTCACAACCTCTGATGCTTTTTAAGTGACACAAAAGTGTTCATTCAACTCTCCTGTTTTTAATGTATTATAAATATGAACAGCCCATTCTCATTTAAAATATAAAAGTAATGCACTCCAAGAATTATAGTGAGGTACTAATCACTGGCAATAGACTTGATTATAGAAAACAAGTGTTGCACACTCTGTCTCCATATGCATTTTTCTTACTTTGATGACGTTTTGGCCTTTGCACCTTTTTCAAGATCAGCAAGTATATTCAGACACAGGTACACTGATCTGTTACAGGGACCACACCTTCGTCACACACCTGATTATGATTAGGTGATCATGCTACACCATTACATTGAGCAAATCACAGTCACATACACAGTCACACAGCTGACGGTAGTTAGATAATCATGTTACAGCATTAGGTTGAGCAAAGAAACCATTTTGAGGCCCTCAAAAATGCAATACCTTTAAACCAAAATGTTTTCAGGAGCTGCAGCTAATCACGTCATCAAAATACATGACAACAGCCACTACACATTTCAGTATAATATACTTTTTTGCTGTATTCAACAATGTTAAAATACAAAAGTATTGAACAGATTAGTTATAGACAGCAAAAGTTAAGGCATCACCTCTAAATGAACATCATGAACAACTTCCACTATATATCCAATCATTAGACACACATCACAGAAAAGATTTACAATCATAATCTATATTCAGTCCATGGGGTGACAGTTTTCTCAGATCCAATAGTGTTCTCTCTTGGAAAGTAACACATCCAAATCACCTTGTCATGTGGGGAGGGCTACCTTCTCAATCCCATTGTATCTTAAAGAGGAAATGAGATGATTCAATTCAACAAATTAGCTGCTACTGGATAATTCATAATTACCTGTGTGGGGATGTTTAAAACGATTACAACGATAAGTAAAATTACATTAACTGCAGCAACCACAGCAGTGGTTGCAGTCAGAGATAGGTGCTAAAATACCTTAAACTGGTACTGTTTGGGGAGAAGACAAATATGAGTGAACTAGATGGTCTCTCAGCATGCTTTCACACCTGCCCTGTTTGGTTAGTTTCAATCAAACTCAAGTTACTTTGCCCCCTAAGTGCGGTTTGTTTAATCAGGTGTGAACACAGCAATCACACTTGGGTGTGCTCCAAAATAACCAGGCTGAGTCCTTCTCGAGGCAGTTATGCAACTTTGTAACAAAACTAGTCACTGATTCAGACCAAAGCAAGACAACTCTAGGTCTGAAAGCACCCAAAGACTTTTACCTCTTTTGAATACCATGAGTGATCGTTCTTTGAATACACCACTGAGTTCAAAAATCAGATTCAAGTACACTGAACAAAAATATAAACGCAACACTTTTGTTTTTGCTCCCATTTTTCATGAGCTGAACTCAAAGATTTAAAACATTTTCTATACACACAAAAGACCATTTCCCTCAAATATTGTTCACAAATCTGTCTAAATCTGTGTTAGTGAGCACTTCTCCTTTGCCGAGATAATCCATCCCACCTCACAGGTGTGGCATATCAAGATGCTGATTAGACAGCATGATTATTGCACAGGTGTGCCTTAGGCTGACCACAATAAAAGGCCACTCTGAAATGTTCAGTTTTATCACACAGCACAATGCCACAGATGTCGCAAGTTTTGAGGGAGCGTGCAATTGGCATGCTGACTGCAGGAATGTCCACCAGAGCTGTTGTCCGTGAACTGAATGCTCATTTCTCTACCATAAGCCATCTCCAAAGGCGTTTCAGACAATTTGGCAGTACATCCAACCAGGCCTCACAACCGCAGCCCACGTGTAACCACGAATTTTGGCTTATGGTTCCATTCAAATGAATACCTTTCCACTAAGGTAAATGAGGTTCAGTTGTTCTTTTATCTCATATTAGAAGAGAGAGAGAGAGAGAGCATCTGTGTGTGTGTGTGAGATAGTGTTGTCACGGTACCAAAATTGGGACCCACGGTACGATACCAGTGACAGTATCACAGTTCTGAGTAGTATCATGATACCACAGCAAAAATGAGGCAGATGTGCCTTTTGTCATTTATAAAAAGATAAATCACTTTTCTATAATACATCACTGATATTTCAAAGGAATGAATCGCTTACTGACTTATTCATACTTCAAAAACAGCATCAATAAGTGATTAACATGGGGGCATCAAAATAAAATAAATAAATAACATAAAAATCAACCATCCACCCTCCTCCCCTGACAAGTAAAGAACAGTCTCTTCATAAGTAAAGAACAGTCCCTAAAGTGCGGTGAGGTTTGTGGACCGTTACCTGCCACAGAGAGAAATGTGAACGGCTCATTTCTCCTCTGATACATCACATACCTGTGCGCCGCCACGGCTCGGCTGTCCAGGCAATGGTTTTAGGCGGGGGCCAGCAGGGGCCAGTGCCCCCGTAACTCCGAGTCCGGCCCCCCCTGTGGCCCCCCCGCCGAGGAGTCGGAGGGGGAACGCGGAACTAAATCGTCTCAACAGGTTGCCGGTCGGACCACTTAAAGAGGCGCACCCAGTGAATCATGCAGAATACACCACACAAGAAGGAAAAGGGCCTGAGTTTTCTAGTGTTTAGTGTTTCCCATACATTGACTAATTTGCACTGCCACAGTCTCCAAAAAATGGCCAGATATAAAATGCCTCCGGTAAATGAACGTCACTCTGTAGCGCACCGGCTGGAGCTCCTACTGGGAATTCTTCGGCTCCCCCTCCCTCCCCCTCACCCTCCCCGGCCTCACCACAGACGTCGCTCTCCTAGCGCTAATGTGAGCCTGAGTTGATAGAGCAGACCGCATTTCTAAGCGGAATATTGAGGAATACTGACATCCACTTCGTGAGCATTCTTGAAAACACCCAGAAAACATCAGTAGAGAATTGTGTGGCTGTATTTAAGACAACTCTGAGTCTGCACAGCAACATACAGCACCATTGAGGTAAGCTCTGAAAACTTTTTCCTTTTCATTTGACTCATGCCTGTCACATCATGTTTATGTAGTGATGTGAAATACGATCCGGAGTTTTCATGGGTCTTTTATTTTGAAAATCGACCGGATACTCTCGTCTTTTCTGTGCCTGACTTCCTGTTTGACTCATTTGGTCTGTGCAACTTGACGTGCCGTCAGAAATAGACCCGGCGCGTAATTTTAGCGGAGCGGAGCGCCGAGCCGCTTCTAGGCCGCGGCTGGTGGAGCAGCTTCTTGAATGGCTGCTATTAGCTCCAGCACCCGCGCCTCGGCCGGATCGCGCACGCCACGGATCCAGTGGGTTGCTATAAATGGGCCTGTCCCAGAGGCATTCAACTGCCAGAGGGCTTTTGAAATGCTCTGATTCAGGGTGCTGTACTTGCAAATCGAGAGGGAGGGAGGAAAGCAGTAATTTGTGCCTGTTTGTGTGTAATTTATTTGAATCTCACCTTTTGTTTTCCTTTCGTTTTGCGTATTTTGTATTGTTTTGCGTATCTGGAACTGTACTTGTGAGTGTGAGAATTTTAAAAGAATAATTTGTCTGCACATGATTTTAAATATTAAAATAGCCCTCCAGAGGCAGATCAGTACGTCAGTCATTTTTCTTTTGATTACTGAAATGTTTAACCACTAATACTTGGCCGTATTTTAAGTGTAACCCTTCACCATAACATACAACTAGTGTTTTTATCAGTAAAAATGGAACATTTTTCACACATAAAAAGCACAAAGATGTTGAAATCTAGGCATATTCTGCCATCATAACTTTGCTCTCAGAATTCACCAGATTGATGCCTTTAAATCAAATACAAAATTTTCTCCCGGGGGAGCATGCCCCCGGACCCCCTTACACATATATATATCTTATTGTTCAGACTTAGATATTTGACCGTACTTGTATGTGCCCCTGTATCAAAAGGACTGGCCCTAGCTTGGCCCCCCCATTGAAACTGGCCTAGAACCGCCACTGTGTCCAGGTATTTCTGGGCAGTCATGACGCCAACAAGAGGACATTATTGGACCTGGAGCCAGGCTTCTCCGTTGCCGGTAACCCGTTATCTTGCGCCGCGGAACACTATGGCCGCCGTATTTGACAGGAATAGGTATTCCTGTCTGTGTCTGTGACCCCCGTTCAACCCACAACCAGCAGGATTCGCCGTTATTGGACGGCGCATGGACACTCACCCTCTTGTGACTGGACTTTGAACTTATCCCACAGCAGTGCTACCTGAGGTACCGTAGTACTACGGTACTCCAACATTATGGTATCATATGTACTGTGGAGTTTTAGTGCCGCGGTCTACTGTTGATACCAGTATACCGTGCAAAGTGTGAGAGAGAGTGTGCGCGTCTGTGTGTGTGTGTGTGTGTGTGTGTGTGTGTGAGTGAGAGAGAGAGAGAGAGAGAGAGAGAGAGAGAGAGTGCGCGTCTGTGTGAAATTATGACCAAGTTAGCGAGTTGTTTTCCGACATGAGGGGGTATTCTTGAATTTTCCCAGTCAGAAAGAGTTTTTCTGATTACGCCGACGTCACTTGAACGCAGAATTCACTGCAGGCCATTCAGGTCTCATAGTGGGAGCGGGGCACTGCCGTGCTGACAAAATTATATATATTATCGGGGCTATTCGTCATGATATCGTTCTTATCGAAATGACGTAATAATTTCCTGTTATTGGCCCGATAGTTATCGTGCACCCCTATTGTAAACCCATCTGCAGCAATACTTGATGCTGAGGCCGACTGATGCAGATTATAGAGCTAGAAAGCTCAGTTTGTGTCCCATGTGAAACCAAAAGTCAACATTGTTTTAACGCAATGAAACTTAAATTACATAAGGTTGTCGCACACTGACTAAACACATGTGATGTAACTCAGGTGAAGTATTAAGGTCACATAATGTTACATAACAGACATGTTTATTTTAACTCACAACATGATGTTTTTGCTTAACCTAACCAGGTAGTTTTATTGCCAAAACATAACCGACAGTTTCACAAAATTAATCACTTGTTACGATGTGTTTCAGCTGTGTCGCACAGATACGGTCAACTACATACCCTAACCTTTACCCTAACCCTAACCTCTCTCTATCTCTTTAATTCTCACTGTCCCCTCCTAAATTTCACTTTAGTGATATTATTCACGTCTGCGTCTTCTGCGAATATGTTTAACTCACAGCACCTCATATTGGGATCATAGTATTAACATTAAAAATATTTAGGGCTGGTTTGTCGATTGATTGATAGATAATTGATGTTAATGGTAATTTTGTACATGAAAAATGAGTGGTTATTAACAGTAACAGATATCTTTACATTAAAAACATAACATAAGCTTATAAAATACAACATTATTTTGTTTACAACTTGTGTCTTAGTGGCTAACTTTGGGTATTGTGTGGCTGTTGTAGACTTTCAGAATGTTATTGTACCAAATGGATCAATTCCCAGCAGTGAAATGAAATGTTTTCCAGGGGTTGAAATGCTCAAAGAAAATGTATGCACAGATTTACAGTAAATACTGTTTTCCCAATTTAAGTCTATGGGAAGTCTTTTTGGGCCTCGTGGCATCATGTAATGGACCCAGAAGTTGTAGTTACATGGCTTGGCCACTATGTCAAATTGGCTTCAAAGTGTGGTGCACTTCCTAGAGGCCTGCCTAAACATCCCAAATGACTTCATTAATATGTAAACTGAAAGTTAAACAACAACAACAAAAAAATATTCATGGCTGTAAGAGGTAAAATTATCCAATATTTAATGAAAAATCACAGATTAGAAAACAGTCTCAGTTAATACAGATTTGTGTCACAGAACTCTATTTTGCCTCTTTCCTCTCTATTATGACCATCATCTCATGATCCCCCAGATTTATGTCATGACCCTGTAAACAGGGACCAACCTTCTGGTCTGGAACCACTGGACTAAACTACCCAACTAAGTAGAGGCATGAGATGGAGTATCTTTACATTATTGTAATTGAGTAATGCTGATGTAGTACAGTACCTCTCTGATAATTCAGTGAGTGCAGTGTCATGCAGGTAAACTGCATGCTGTGCATTAAATTGATGCACAAGATATGTTCACTGTTTCTAGTTAGATTTAGTGTGACTTCATGTTTTTTTAATACATAACAGCTCACCCTCATGATCAAAAAACTGTTCTGTCTGTCTCTGCAGACCTTCCCTCAGTGTCTCTCCTCCAGAAGTCTCCCTCCTCTCCAGTCAGCTGCCACGCTACAGGTTTCTACCCTGACAGAGCCATGATGTTCTGGAGGAAAGATGGAGAGGAGATTCATGAGGACGTGGAGCTCGGAGAGATCCTCCCCAACCACGATGGATCCTTCCAGATGACTGTTGACCTGAACCTTTCATCAGTCCCACCTGAAGACTGGAGGAGGTACGACTGTCTGTTTCATCTCTCTGGTGTGAAGGACCACATCGTCACCACACTGGACAAAGCAGTGATCAGGACCAACTGGGGCAAAACTGCGTTTAGAAATGACAAAGGTGAGTTGTTTATGTTGTTGTTGTTTTTTAATGACAAATGATGTCATTGTTTGACTCTCTTGTCACTTTAGCTTTTATCATCTGTTTGAGATTTGTTAATAATTTTAAGATCAGCATTATATTAATTTATCTTCCTTTTCCAGGATCACAGGTCAGACCATGTGACCTTCACAGTAACATGAAAACTTTATGCATAATTTACAAATACAGTACACTTCCTAATTACCAATTCTTAATATATAGTAAACTCACAGAAATGCTACCTTAAAGGGACATTCCAGTGACTTCTGATGCATTTTCATCATGCAGTCTAACTTATGAAAGGCATAGCAGTAAATGCCAGTATATCCTGAACTTTAGAGCCCTAGCTAAACAATCTACAGCACATGGTCTAAGGTGCATGGCACAAGTGCATCAAGGGTGTGTCCAACTTCTCTTTGCTGGTTAAACGGCACATTAAACTGAAGAAGCGAGCTGTTTTCTGCTGAGAGTCATGAGGTAAGAGCAGTAATGTCACTGCAGCAAATATTGTAGCACACTAAAGCAGCAAAACTAAAACCTAATTAGGGTAAAAGAGCTAAACTTTTAGCTTGAAATAATCAGCAAAGTTACTCAGCTCCTCGTGAGTAAATGCACACATCATCTCTCTTAATGTGGAGTCAGACAGCAGCTCTGCAGCTCTGTTGTTCTGTTCACATTGTACAAAATGTCATTAATATTTTCCTCATTCATGATGTATTATTTCACCCACCTGCCCTGTGTGTGTCACCAGCAGAGTGTACATGTGTTGTGAATCTGCCTTTGGAGGTGCATCTTGATATCTGAATAATACAGCCTTTAAGTAGCAGGAAAATACTGCGTCATTCTTACTTTAAACCAGGTTTTGTCAGTTAATGCCGCAAATTAGCAATACGCTATCAGTTATACATTTGCTACTTACACAACGTGGGTGCTGGCTAACAGTTGCGTTGCAATGTGTGCCACTACGCACCGGGTGTACGATAGGCTCCCCTGTCTTCAAAATCCCCCAAAAGACTGGGTCCTGCATTTCCCATAATGCATCCCAACAGTGTCTTTAGTTAGACCATCACTGCTTAGTGTTACTTCTTTTGATAAACTCCCTTTGTTTAGGTTGTATTGTAGGCCTTCAGCAAAAATATTGTAACCTTCGAGTCCAGCTTGAGGTGCTTGTTTTTAAATGTTGTTTTTTCTCACCACATAATAACAGGTGTCTTTAATGCTGCCTGTCCACTCTTTAAATATCTCTGATTAAAAACAACAAAGTCACTAACATGTATCAGTTTAGCTTACCTGATGTATGTGGTGCCCTTTAAGTACTGTATATCTCTGCAGACACACACACACTGATGGCTGCTGTTGTATAGATTACACTGTCTGTATTCACCACCTGTATGTGTGATGAACAAATGGATGGATGTACTTCTGTTTTAAATGCGTCTGCACATGTTGTGATCTTTTTTCTTTGTTCATTTCTATTTTCTATATATGGTCTGAGCAGAGGAGCCCAGTAACATGACCGTCCCGATCACTGCTGTGGTGGTTGTTCTTGCTGCTGTCCTCATTGCTGCTGTTGGATTTACAGTTTATAAAAAGAAGAAAGGTGAGAGACTCAGAGCAGCTGAGCTGATGCTCATATTCAGACTGCTAAACTGAAGCAACATTTAATAATTTAATAGTAATAGCAATCAGCCTTAGCTCTGTAAGCTACAGAGTATCTAATACACAAAATATAATGAGGTCTAAAAAGACAAGGAAACAGGTTTTATTGATTGATTTATGTGAAAGACATAAGAATAAAAATGTTTTGGCATTTTAAACTGTGACAACTGAAATTTCTCTTTTCCTCATATTTCAGCCAGTCGCCGTGCACCTTGTAAGTAGAACTTATTTATATTGTATTGTCTCTGATATGACTCACACTCTGTAGATTAAAAAGGGGTTTAATTGTAATAGTATTTCAGTGTGAGCTGACGTAGTTCAGCGCAGGATAAAGACTAACAGTGTGTTTCTGACCTCACAGCTCCTGTCAACAGCTCTGAGCTCTCTAAGTTCACTGCACACAAGTGACGTCATGTGGGACTACAGAGCAGTCAATGCTGTGACATTAAGTATCCACACCTCCAGTTAAATAAGCTGCCTGAAGCTAAAAGCTTCTAAAATTGTTTTACCATTTAATGTAAAACTTCTGTTATGTTACATTTAAAAAAGAAAAAGAAAAAAAAAGACCAGCGATGGTAATTGTAGATAAAAATAAGTGATGTTTACTCTAATAGGAACCAGAAGAATTTGTGAGCTCATTTATTTTTATTTGCTCTGGAACATACAGCTGGTCCCCCTCCCTGTTAGACAGATTTAGGCTGATGAAATTAGCCTTGTGCTGTTGTTCAAATTATCATCCCGTGGACAAAAAGACAAATGGTGTGTTAAGACAGAAACTTGTATGTCAGGTAAATATGATTAAAGCAAATAAAGTGTTTCAAAGATGCATTTAGATTGTGTGTTTTTTTTATTTTTGTTTTTGTTTTTTGAGTACAGTATGTGTGTTGGGTAAATCAGAAAAAACAGATTCCCATTCCTATAAAAAACAGGAATAGTGATTTAATTTCTCAATATGATTAAAATTATCAACAGCAATGAAAACAGTAATAATTTGGTTGCACAGCATGATTTTTCTTTCAAAATGAACATAGATGTGAATTTAAGATGGGTTTTTTTTAGATAAAATTAAACAGTATTCACCCCCCTTCCTGTCCTAATAAGTTTGTACGATCCCTAATTTAGTCGAGTCAGAACTTGTGACGGGCGGATGAATCCTGATGAAGCTCTGGGGCCTCAAATGCAGCAGCACAGTGACATCTGGTGGCTTCCAAAACTCACAGCATTCCTTCAAGACTGAAGTCAAAACACCTCCGTCTTATTTTAATGGTTTTGGTCCCACATGTGCAATAAAAGTCTCAGATATCTGCACGTTATTATCATAAATGCTTTCCTTCAGAAGTGCTGCATTAAAGTGGGGCAGCAGGGCTGTAGCTCAGTCCATAGGGACCTGGGCTGGAAACTGGAGGGCAGCAGGCTCAAGTCCCCATCCAGACCAAATATGGACTGTGGACTGGTAGCTGGAGAGATGTCAGTTCACCTCCTGGGCACCGCCAAGGTTACCCTGAGCAGGGCACTGAAACCCCAACTGCTCAGGGCACCCACCCAAGGGAGCCCTTCACCCTGACATCTCTCCATTTAATGCACGTATAGGTCCTGTTTGTGCATGTGTGCGTATTTTGGGCCTGTGTGTATGACAACAGAGTGAATCCTCCGGGAGTAATAAAAGTATATCTTCTTCTTCCTCTTTTATATTATGAATGCATCATCCAAAAATCCTACATATAAAACATTTTTGCTGAAATACTGATGTAGAGCAAAGTGATTCTGTGGGCTTGTGTTCTAGTTTAATTATTTTCCTCTCTTCTTATCCCGCTTATCTGTCAATCACAAAATTTAACTGCAAAACCTTCAGAACTGTAAAGGGAAGATTTTCTGAAATACCAGTGGTGAAGCTTCAGATTTCATCAGTCATGTTCTTCTTCATTTGAAAACATGCTCAGATGTGTTGAAACAGTGATCATTACAGAAGTGAAACAAGTTCCCGAATTTCTGTATCATCAGAACAGAGACACTCCCACCTCCCCCACAAGGAAATAGCACTGGACCGAGAACAAAACAGCTAAACCAGCTCGGTCTCTAACCCACACATCTTAATCACAACAAGATGATGAAGTTATTTTTGTTGCTTCTCTGCTGTCATGTCTCATCTCCAGGTAAGATCAAATTTAAAATGTATACTTCGCTTTTCACTCAACTCTGCATTTTGCTTCAGGGACACACCTGAGATTTAGTTTCCCCTTTACCTCATCTTGATGAGACTATACAGACATTATGAATATAATGTTGAAATCTTGTTTGTCCTGCACTGAAATACACCCTAAGATTTTTCTTTGCTGCATCAGTGACACAAAGTATTCATTACTGGGCACAAATTCTATAAAACCAGTAGGAACAGTGTTATAATACATTCTTACTGTTTTGTCCCATATTGAAAAAAAATGCGTTCAGGGAAGTGATGGGGTCATTCCTAAACTTTAAGGGTCCTATGTTCCCCAGTTCTCATATGTGCTCTCCCACAGTCCTATAATCCCAGAGTGAGATGTCCCCTGTGTCCTATACTCCCAGGGACCTATATTTCCTCAGTCCTATGTTCCCTTGATCCCACATTCCTATATTCCCCAGGTCCTCTGTTCCCTCAGTCCTATGTTCCCTTGCTTCTTCCCAGCATCCTATGTTCCCTCGGCTCTATTTTCCCTGGGTCCAGTGTTCGCTCAGTCCTATGTTCCCAGGGTCCTATGTTTCCTGGGTCCTTTGTTCCCTAGTCCCTTTTTCTCAGGATCCTGTGTTATTAGGGTCCAATGTTCCTAGCAGGTCCTATGTTCACATGGCTCTATTTTCCCTGGGTCTAATGTTCACTCAGTCCTCTATTTCCAGGGTCCTGTGTTCCCTTAGTCCTATGTTCCCCAGATTCTATGTTCCCTATGTCCTATGTTCCCAAATTCTACAAAAGTAGGGTCGTGTTCCTAGGGCTCTATGTTTCTAGGGTCCTATGTTCCCACAGCCCTGTGTTCCCTCAGCCCAGTGTTTCCAGGGCCCTATCTTCCCTGAATCCTATGTTCCTCAGCTCTATATAGCACATAATGGGAACCTAACAAAGATGTTTCCTAGCTTTGTATCTTACTATATCTTACTGTATAACTATATAATGACAAAAATTCTGTCTGTGTGTCCATCTGTGTGTCTGTTCCATGTTTTTCTCCTCACTGACTTGGTCAATCCATGTGAAATTTGGCACAGTGGTAGAGGCTCATGGGAGGATGCGATTGAAGCAATATTACATCAATTGGCCTAAGGGGGGCGCTATAGCAACCGATTGAAATTGCAAACTTTGAATGGGCATATCTCATGACCTGTATGTTGTAGAGACATGAAACTTTGCACAGAGATGCCTCTCCTCACGAGGAACAAATCTGACTCAAGAACCCATAACTTCCGGTTACATAGATTTTCCGCCATTTTGAATTTTTTGAAAAACACTTAAAATCGATCTCTTCCTAGGAAGTTTGACCGATCTGCATGAAACTCGGTGAACATAATCTAGGGACCAATATCTAAAGTACCCTCTTGGCAAAAGTTGGAAAACTTACTAAAACTGAGCTTCTATAAAGCAATGAATATTGCGGAGGGCATGGCTCATCACACAAAGGTGTATAACATCTCAAGGGTTTCACCGATCACCACGTAACTTTGTAGGCATATGACCACACATAATCTGAGGGGACCCCTCCATTATTGACCCCATCAAACAAAATGGGGCCGCTAGAGAGCTAATTTCTTATCTAGGCCTAACTGCCATATCGATTTTTACTAAACTTGGTAGATATGTAGAACAGGACGCCTCAAGGTGACTGGAGAAATGTAACTCTAATTGGCAACTGGGTGGCGCTGTAACAACAGAAAAATGCTTAAACATGGCTAAAATGTGACCGCTCGCTGTGGCTCCCCCTGTGACCCAATGTTTTGGGGGTTTTTTTTTTCTAATTTGTGGTATGACTAAGTCATGGTATGGTTTGCTGTACATAATCACGGAAACTGTCAGTGTGTCATTCTGTCAGTCAGTCATTCTGTCTGTCCCACATTTTTCTACTCACTGACGTGGTCAATGTATGTCAAACTGCACATAGGTATTGAGGATTGGCATAGGTAGAAGGTGACAAAGCTACCAATGGGTATGGACTAGTTTGTTTAATTAATGTGTTAGGAAAGGAGTCTAAAATTGTTCTGGCAGAGCTCTTTTTCTAAGTATAGATGCTCTTTTCATTAGAAGGACAGTTCCTAAATTAATCGCAGCCCAGTAAATTAAAAAAAAAAAAAAGAACTATGGGAACACAGATTCACTTCCAAATTCACAGCTATTAAAATAATGTTAAAGATAAATACAATACATTTAAATGACTTCAGATTTGTTTCTCTGTTTGTTTGTCTGTTTGTCCCACAGTGAAACACTCCCTAACGTTTTACCTCATGGTGTCCTCTGGAGTCCCAAACATCCCAGATTATTTGGTCATGGCAAACATTGATGAAGTGATTATGGCTTACTCTGACAGCAACATGGGAACACACGAACCCAGACAAGACTGGGTGAGAAAATTAAGGAAAGAAGAACCACAATACTGGCAAAGGAGCGTTGAAGCGTGCATGAATTATCAGGAGCTCTTTAAAGCTCAAACTGACAGTTTCAAGCAGCACTTAAACCAAACTGAAGGTATGTTAAAACAAATGTTTTTCCTAGATTGCTAGTTCATTCATTTTTTCCCATTTGATTAGATCAGAATAACTCTTCAGTGGAAACCCAATTATAACAACAGTTTTACAGCTGATACAACCTGGTTTATTAAACTGGTGCAGATCACAGCAACAACAACAAAGAGAACTGCATTTTTAGTAGCAATTTGAATGAGCATGGTCCCTCTTGCCTTGGACATGTACCAGGTCTGGTTTGTTATATCTAAGACACAAAGGGATTGGCTTATGAATGTTTTTAAATTAGCTGGGTCAAATTGGATTTCTAAAATAATTTTGCAGGTTAATTCAGGTTTGGGTCCATTGTTGTGGATCTGTGAAGACTCTAATCTCTGGTAAAGACGTAATATCAACAGTTGATTGTACTAGAATTTCACTGCAGTCTCTTTCTCTGTCTCTCAGGTGTTCACGTTCACCAGCAGATTTCGGGTTGTGACTGGGATGATGAGACTGAAAAGGTACATGGTTTTAACAAGTATGGTTATAATGGAGAGGACTTTCTCACATTTGCCATGGAGACAGAGACATGGATCGCTGAGAACCCACAAGCTGAAATGATTAAACAAGAGTGGGATGGAAATAAATTTGATATTGCAAACAAGAAGAACTTCCTCACCAGCGAGTGTCCTGCGTGGCTGAAGACATATTTGAACTATGAGAAGAGTTTTCTGCAGAGAACAGGTGAAGTCACATGATAACATGTTCTCATCCCAAGTCATCACCTATTGCCACTTTGTCAGTGGACTTTCACGTCAACAAATTACCAGCTATGTATCCCTGCGTCTGCTGTTGATGTTCTGGGACGCAGTAACCAACGCCAGGATGTCAACAAAAGGACCTGGTTAGGTTTAGAAATAAAGGGCTGACATCACAATGACATCAGTTTATTAGCTGGAGGCAAAACATAACTTGCCACCACTGGGTTGCAGGTGACATAGGAGTCTTAAAATGTCATCTTGTTGTGTTACTGGCAGCAAGAATAGAAGGGGTCGTGACTCAAAACTTGAATTTTATCACATACCAACCACCAACAAAAATGAAGACAACTATGGTTAAATGCAATAAGACCCAAGGACTGGACTGAGGCGATGATCAAAAATGCTTGTATGTGCAGTACACACTTCATATCAGGTTAGGGAAAAAGTATATACTGTTGTAGGAATGAATAATATTATGTGTATTAAGGGTTATCATGTCCACCTCATCAGAAGAGGAATATTGGATTTCACCATAATGCTAACTTTTTGGCACATTAGCTAACATCAGCCTTTGATAGCAAAACAAACTGGAGGGAACCATTCACATGTCGTCCTCCTTTGACTGGCCAGAGTGCACTCTGCCACTGAGAGTGTGGTGCTCCGGATAACCGAACAGTACATTCAGAATGCGTGACAAATCGACATTATTTTCTAAATTAATTTATTAATTTTATATTCAAACTGAAAACATGATGTGAATAACACTCAAGTCATTCAAGTCATTGTGTCTCAAGTCAAGTCAAGTCCCGAGTCTTTAACTTCCAAGTCTGAGTCAAGTCTCAAGTCTTTTATTTTTGTCAAGTCAAGTCACAAGTCGGTGACTTGAGGCACGGCGGCACGGTGGTATGGTGGTTAGCACTGTCGCCTCACAGCAACAGGGTTGCCGGTTCGATCCCGGGCGTGGGAGCCCTTCTGTGTGGAGTTTGCATGTTCTCCCCATGTCAGCGTGGGTTCTCTCCGGGCGCTCCGGCTTCCTCCCACAGTCCAAAGACATGCAGATTGGGGCTCTAGGTTAACTGATAACTCTAAATTGTCCATAGGTGTGAATGTGAGCGTGAATGGTTGTTTGTCTCTGTGTGTCAGCCCTGCGATAGTCTGGCGACCTGTCCAGGGTGTACCCTGCCTCTTGCCCGATGTCAGCTGGGATAGGCTCCAGCCCCCCCGCGACCCTCATGAGGATGAAGCGGTTAGAAGATGAATGAATGAATGAAGTCACAAGTCATCAAAACAGCGACTCGAGTCGACTCGAGTCCAAGTCACAATGACTCGAGTCCCCATCTCTGGAAATCAAGAGTTCTCACGAGAGCACAATTTGAATTTGCTCAGCGAGTCACACTGGCAATCAGTAATGATGCTCATTACCCATGCCCTCGGAGGTGAGCTGCACCAATCACACCAGTCTGACATAGGCGGGCCAGAGGCGAGCTAAACAGATGATGACAGCGCTGCGACGACGAAGTCCGGAATCAGTCAGTAAACACTGCAAGATGGCTACGGATGAACACCAGTTGTTTGAAACAGCTTTGGCTGCTACAATGAACGTGTTAGACTTGGCTTTTTCTGTAAAAGACGAACAGAAGACGGCGCTCGAATCTTTCCTTTGCAAGAAGGATGTTTTTGCTGTTTTGACGACCGGATATGGCAAGAGTCTAATCTATTGTTCTGATTGGTCGTAGTGTTATCCAATTGCAGTGATATTTTCAAATGCATGCTTGGTGCCGCCCCTCCAGTTGGGCCATTTGCATTACTCATAGCCAGACCCTAAATCTTTCTTTCTATCTTTCTTATTTGCTAGTGCACCACTCGTCATATCTCTTTTAGTAACAGTAAAAGGGTCTATGGCTCTACATTCATGTGCAAAGCAAACAGCAGGCTCCTGTGTGAAAGTGCAGGATTTGTTGGACCCCATCCCTCAGAGAGACTTTCCAGCTCCTTATATTATGTCACTACTGACAGCATTTCAACCTGATGTCATCCAATGGCATATCATACCGCCGCGAAAGGTGACTTAAGGCATCAGGTATCTGCCGCCAAAATCACTGACAAAGCGGTAGTATTTGACAGCTTTGGAATGAAAACAGGCTGCAGTGTAATCATACATTATGGTAATAATCATGATTCATTAACTGCAGAATTATTATCATGAACAGGACTCTGGTGCTGCAAACTGAATGCTGTGCTTTTGAATCAATGTACAAGATATGTGCACTGTTTCCAGTTAGTTTTTAGCCTGACCTAATGTTAGTGTTTAATACATAACATCCCAGCCCTGTTGTCATATAAACTTTCTTTTTTTAAACTGTGCAGACCTGCCCTCAGTGTCTCTCCTCCAGAAGTCTCCCTCCTCTCCAGTCAGCTGCCACGCTACAGGTTTCTACCCTGACAGAGCCATGATGTTCTGGAGGAAAGATGGAGAGGAGATTCATGAGGACGTGGAGCTCGGAGAGATCCTCCCCAACCACGATGGATCCTTCCAGATGAGTGCTGACCTGAACCTTTCATCAGTCCCACCTGAAGACTGGAGGAGGTACGACTGTGTGTTTCATCTCTCTGGTGTGAAGGACCACATCGTCACCAAACTGGACAAAGCAGTGATCAGGACCAACTGGGGCAAAACTGCGCTGAGAAATAGCAAAGGTAAGGTTTTTCATGTTGAACAGTCTCATGTTTGACTTTCTTGTCAGTTCAACTTTTATCATCTGTTAAAGATTCGTTGATGATTTTAAGATCAGTATTAAACTAATTTATTGTCCTTTTCCAGGGTCACTGCTCAGACCATGTGACCCTGACAGTGTCATCACATATTTTTGATGTACAAAAATAGCAAATACAGTACAGTCCCTAATGACTCATTCTTGATATATAATAAATTCACAGAAAGTTCAAACTTAGACATTTAACAACATTTAAAGCAACTTAGTATTGCATTTCCATCATACTGCCTGAGTTGTGAGAGAAATAGCAGCAAAGACAGATTTCATAACGTTTGGTCTTAAAATCCTCCAAAAGACTGGATCCTTTGTTTCCCATATGTGTCAGTAGTGTCTTTTGCTAGACCAGTGTTTGTTTTCCTCCCTAACTTTTTTCATCTCAAGGACTTCTTTCAAAATACACTTTCATTTTCACAGGAAATTTGCCAATTACATACTGTCTCTTTCAAAATAAATGCACTATGTCATTATAACAACACAAACTGACGTGTTTTTTTTTCCCTCGAACACCTAATGCATGTGGTTGGGTTTAGGCAACAAAATACGTGGTTAGGTTTAGGAAAAAAGAACAAGGTTTGGCTTTATAATCTTACAGGACGTGAACACCGCTCTCCTGGGTGAAGGTCGGTGTTTGTTGGACCCCTCCACCACCCCCCCTCCCACTTGCCCTTCTTGGACTCTTGCTGCCTTAACTTTCGTTCTTGTCCCGCCGCGTTTCACCTTGATGCCGCCTGGCGCTGTTAAACTATAACAGCGACCAACTGCGTACCATGCCGGCATTAAAGGATGGCTTTTTTCATCAGCATGTGACGCTGCAAGTCACTGCCCAAGTGCCAGATTTCGACAACTTCGGAGTGACACTGGGTTGCCATCTGAAAAGATTTTGGCTGTTAAATATGATCAAGATTGACAGATGTCAGTTAGGGAAAAAACTGTTGAGGGAAAAACCATGGAGGAAGTGAAATCTATGAGATCAGAATAGTCTGTCTTGTGATTCTTACTCACACTGGGCTCACTTCTATAGTGACTATAACAGTTACTGTAAATAACTCATCATTTTTCTGGGGACCCCTGGAGGTCCACCACCTGTATGTGTGATGATCAGATGGTTGGATGTTCTTCTGTTCTGAACTGCTTTGTATGCAGGGGTTGTAATAATTTTTCTTTCATTTTTGAAATCTATTTTTTGTCTGAGCAGATAACATGACTGTCCCGATCACTGCTGCGGTGGTTGTTCTTGCTGCCGTCCTCATTGCTGCTGTTGGATTTACAGTTTACAAAAAGAAGAAAGGTGAGAGACTCAGAGCAGCTGAGCTGATGCTCATATTCCGACTGCTAAACTGAAGCAACATTTAATAGTGCAGCAATCAGCCTTAGCTCTGTAAGCCACAGAGTATCTAATACACAAAATATAATGAGGTCTAAAAAGACAAGGAAACAGGTTTTATTCAGTGATGTATAAATAAATGTTTTGGCATTTTAAACTGTGACAACTGAAATTTCTCTTTTCCTCATATTTCAGCCAGTCGCCCTGCACCTCGTAAGTAGAACTTATTTATATTGTATTGTCTCTGATCTGACTCACACTCTGTAGATTAAAAAGGGGTTTAATTGTAATAGTTTTTCAGTGTGAGCTGATATAGTTCAGTGCAGGATAAAGGACTAACAGTGTGTTTCTGACCTCACAGCTCCTGTCAACAGCTCTGAGCTCTCTGAGAGATTGAATCCAGAAACATAATTGACAAACACACCATCCTGCACACAGTGACGTCATGTGGGACTACAGAACAGTCAATGCTGTGACATTAAGTATTCACACCTCCAGTTGTTTTGCCATTTAATGTAAAACTGTAGTGGCTTGAATTCGGCTGGTGGCTGTCACAGCAGGCTAGTGGCCCGCAACAGTGGCCGGTCTGACCTGTGTAACTGCAGCAACAGAAATTTTGCTGATCCAGGAGGGAGCTTTGGTTTGCTTTGGCTGGATTTGGATTGCTGCGGCCACTGAATGGAGGTCTTTCTGTGGACCTGCTGCCTACTCTCTTTGGGGTGAGGTGGTCTGTAGTAGCGGAAAGTGAGGAGGAGGGGACACAGGGATTTGAGACTCCAGCTTACTTGGCAACATACAGCCTATATGAACATGAAGCCGCAGCTGAGAGCGTCTGGCTCCACTTATCAGAGCGCTAAGCAATTAGAAACATTTTCTCTCCATCTCTGTAACGCACTGCCAATAATGTTATGTTTTGTTTCATATACTGTCAGACTCCTTTTTAAGACTCTCTTTGTTAAATTTGTTCTCCTTTTTTTGGGTTACTTTGCAGTGTAGGCAGTGTAGCCAATGCTGGAATAGCAGCTTTTTCTGCAGGATTCTCCACCGTTGAATCAGGCTTTCACAGAAGGGACAATACACACACACATCTGCATCTGTAGAACAGCCAATAGTCCAAAGTCTCCTGTAACAGGCTAGATTTTCTAAAGCCCAAAAACAGAACCAAGAGAAGGTGCAAAAGTCTTGTCTCTCTCGGTCCACTTAAATTACAACATGCTCCAAGTTAAGCATTGTATTTCTGCTAAATGATGCCAAAATAAAACGGCCTACCCCAGCTTTAAGAGGAAGCAACAAGCTGAATAAGGCATAGACTCTCTTTGAATGTCTCATTCATTTGCACTGCTGTTTCATTCATTTTGTGCTTATGTTTTTCCTTCAAAAGGTCAAAAGGTCTGAGGCCAGTTGGACAAAACATCTTAAGTTAAGATATTACTTTAAGTCCTAGTTAAGGTTTCCTCAGAATAAAATTGGTTGGACAAAACACCTTTAAATTTTCTCATTAAAATGTTCAATGAAGTATTCATGGTTTTCTCCTTGTTTTGGCCTTATACTAATGGAATCCCTAGACTGTTGCACTGAAGACCTTAGCAACGAAAGCAAGCTAAAAAAAAACCCAAAAAACTTAAGGTACCTCTGACTCCATCTTATCTGCAACATGATAAATGCAAAAAACTAACACGCCCCAAGAAGACTGTTCTGCGACCACGCGCCCAGTGGATACACCTTTGATTTTCCACTATAGATTTGACAGAATTCATTTTCAGTGCAGTTTCTTCCTTCAATCATTTTCTGGTATTTGGGGATCGAATTTACTTTGTAGGATGTGTTTTCTATGATTATATTCCTCCAGTGGTATAATCTTTTCCTCCTCTGAACAATATGGTACTTTTCCTCTGCCATTTTTTCACCATCTGTTGGCCAACTTTGTGAGACGATAACAGGCGTCACAAGTATGAGTCCAAGCAAACAATCTCCATGGAAACTTTCACAGCTTAAAATCTCTTTCAGTGCAGTAGGTGAGTTAACGTAGTATATCCTTAACTTAGGAGACCTTTTGAGGGATTCTGTGCAACTGTCCCTCAGCTAAGGAAAATTAAGCCTAAAAGAGATAATTTAAGGTATTTTGAGCAATCGGTCCCTGGCTTTTTATGTAAAGACACATAAGTTCACGACCAGTGTCTGTAGTTACAGTGACATGAATATTCACGATTATTCATAGACACCAAATGAATGTGACCCCAACCTGTGGAACTATAAAGGACAGACAAAATCAGATGTGTAGATGTATGACTGCTGTAATGATACATGAGTGCAGATGTAATCCCTGCAACTATAATGTTAAAGCACTATATACAACATAAAATATTAGTACCATTTGTTGTGATGAGACATTGTTTATCTGCCAGTCTGTCTGATTTTAAAATGCTGCTCTTGAACGTATGTCATCTCTTGGTTACTTACCATAAACTATAGGTTGTTTGATTTTTGGAGCAAAAATATTATGGTGCACAAGTTTAGTCCATTAATAACCATTCATTTAAAAGCTCTTGATTCACAAGTAGAGTTGCTGTGTTTTCACTCAGGTCCACATTTTGCTCCAAGGACACACCTGTGATAGGCTTTTATTTTTACCTCAACTTGATAAGACTGTATTTTACCTTAATCACATTTTTGATAAGAGTGGTGATAATGTCTGTGCATTTGTACTGAATGTATAAACCTTGTTTGTCCTGCAGTGAAACACACCCTGAGGTTTTTATTAACTGCATCTGCATCACATGATATTCATCAAGAAGCACAAAAATCAATATATATAAAAAGAGTAAAAAGAAAATTGTGTTTTAATAATTTAATAACCCCTTGTCTTATATAGGCTATATTTGTTGAACTACAAACTGGTTTAATTACAATGAACAGTTAAATTCAAACATATCAGCCTGCAAACAAACATTAATTGATCTAATCATTGCTGGACCTAGCAAGCTTCTCCTGGCTGCCCCAGCTCAAAAAATAAAATAAAATAAAATGAACAATGACAATAATAATAACTATGATAATAACAGCAAGAACAAGAGCCAATGAGAAATCAATACAAATAAACAACTAACATCATTGTTCTTTTCCTGTTGTTTTTTTTTGTTTGTTTGTTTGTTTTGTTTTTTGGCACTGCACCCTTGATGGCTTTTGCCTTTTCATGTTCTCTCATTTAACACTCTCCACATACACTCCACTTCACCATCCCCATCAGTGCTCTAGCATGTTCTGACTCTGATGATCACTGGTGAATCCATTAAGGTGAAGCACATTGTCAGGACTAGAGATGGTACCCCTACTACAGACTGACTGTACACATTAGATCTTCGGATTATTTTTTTCTGTTATTAGGGCCCAAGCACCGACCACAGGCGGTTGCAAGGCCCTATTAAAATTGCTCTGTTTATTATTCGGGCCTGAGCACCACACAGTGCAAGGACCCTATTGTAATCCAAGGAATTCTTCTTTGTCTTCTTCCTCCAAATGAATCGCATTTTTGGGGGGCTTAACATGCTCAAAAACTCATGAAACTCACACATCACATCTGGCAAAACATGCTTGGGTTCCAATAAATGGTTCAATAGTGCCCCCTACAAAATTTCTAAGAAGCAGCCCCCGAAACTGGTTTGACCCACATGTATGGAAATTAGTAGGCATATGTAATGTCCTAAGACTTACAAAAAAGTCTCTTTGAGCCATACCCTAAACCCAACAGGAAGTCAGCCAGTTTGAATTTAATGTAAAAATTTTGTGCATTTTTTGCCTTTTATAGGGGTCGTACTTTACCAAACTCCTTCTGCAGATTAGATCAGATCAACCTCAAATTTTGTATGTACCATCTCAAGACATTTGACATTAAAAGATGCTCAAAGCTTTAGTTTTCGTCAAACCGTGTGGCCATGGCGAGGTGTCAATCTTCCATGTTATGCCACCAAACAGGAAGTGGTTTGTAACTCCAGCATACATGGTCCAATTCGTCCTAAACTTCAAATGTTTTATGAGGCTCCAGTCCTAAAACCATCTGCAAACACATCGAATGTCATAGTGATTGCGCCACCCACTAGCAACAGGAAGTAAGACTTGTCAGACACATATCTTACGATTTACATGGCATGTCCTCTACAGCGCCACATAGTGGAAACAAGAGGTGGTACAAAATGTAAAATAGGTAGTTCCAGTGCCCACGCTCCATGGAGGATATGCAACACACTCCTGCATACAGTGTCTGACTTTTACAGGAATGAACTGCCGCCTCAGCCAACATCCTGCCAGGACTCCCAAGTTGTGCAGAGGTGCAAGGGCCTGTTTATTGCTGTTTGCAGCTTTAATTTATGTATGTATTTTAAAATAACAATTCTAAAGAAAGTAAAAATACACCAGGGTTGGGGGGTCGCGGATGAGGCATCCTAGGCAACCGCCTAAGTTGCCTATAGAAAGATCAGCCACCGGATCTAATTCATGTTTAATTTTCTGGGCCAAGTCCAGTCCATGAATGACCATTTATTTAATAGCTCTTGAAAATGCTGTGTACAGACATTTTGCAGGGCAGGTGCTCAAGTGGGACGAAAGGGCATCTTTCCTCCCAATTTTTTTTTCTTGAGGCCTGAGTACATACAGCACATTACTGCACAGTAATGAACAGAGGAATTGTCTGCCTACCTTATATGAGTTTTAAAAAAAAATTCTATATACACGTAGCAGCTACTACACATACACTTTTATCATTTATTTATGACAGGAAACAACTAAGAAAATTAATTTATATTAATTAATGTTAATTTATGGTCAAATTTTGCACTTGTTTGGAACTTGTGGCGCCCCCTATTGACCAATTTTGAAAAAAAAATAACACACGTGGTTCATCATTATTAATTAAGTTTTGTGGTGATTGGACAAACAGTTTCTGATGTCTAGTCTGATTTGTATTATCCCACGCCCATTTTTTGTACATGTGGTGCCCCCTAGTGGTCAATTTGAATAAAACCTTCAGGATATGCTCCCGGTACCTCATACGACATTGCTTGCAAGGTTTGTGATGACTGGCCCAAAGGTTGTGGAGTCATGTGCTAAGCCATGCCCCCTTAAAAGTTCATTGGTGAATGTCTTCAAAACACAGTGAGATATCAATAACAGGTGATAAAATCCTGAAAATAAATAAATAAATAAAAACTCATCATTCTGCTGATTTCAGGTATATTGTCAAATATTTTGGTGACTGTTGGTTAAAAATGAGATGAAATAGAAAATGCTGTGCAGACAGTACAAATTACAACAAGGTAATGCATATCACTGTGAGCTAACAGTTAAACCGATCTGAACCATTTGAAACGGGATATCTGGTACAAAAAAAAAAAAAGAAAAAGTGTGTCAATTTTGGTTGCATTTGAATGAAGACTTTTGGAGATGTAGATGTTGATTAATTTAGCATATTCCGAAAAACATCGAGTGACCGACTTCTGTCACCACTCAGTTTATGTGCTATAAAAGAAATTCAGCTCTGTTGGACACACTGGTGATTAGCCTAATTATGATTTTTGAAGTTTGAATGTGAAATGTCTCGCAATTTAGATTTATTGTAATGAGCCACGCCCCCTATAAGCAATCATTTCCAAATTGTATGCATCACCTGAGACATGACCAGAGATAGTGCAAACCGAATTTTGTACAAATCTCTGTCGCTGATTATGACAACCCTTCAGGCTTGAACCCTTAAATAGAAAAAAAACAAAAACATGTCTTGGCTCTTGATTCAAAAGTAGAGTTGATGTATTTTTTACCCTTTGTCATGTTTGTCATAAATGTATTGTTTTTAAGTATTAGGGGTGGTTATTGCGCTTTTTTTTTTTTGAGGATCCAAAGAGAATAATAAGTAAAATAAACTTCTGTATGTATTTAATGAAACAGGAGATTCACCCCACCGTCACTTATCCCAAAATAACTTTCTTACAGTCCCTAGCTGCGTCAGAACAGAGACACCTCCCTCCAGCGGGACGCGATAGCCGAACCTTCTCACTGGTTTACAAACACGTCTCCATGAAAACGAGATGAATACGTTACTTTTACTGCTTTTTATCTGTCACGTTTCATCATCAGGTGAGATCACAATTTGACTTTGCCTCACTCAGCTGTGTATTTTGTTCCTGCGTAGCTCCAGGACACACTTTTAGTTTAGATTCACTTTCACTTCTACAGTACTTTGTACGACTGTTGACAATGGATCATACTTCATTCATCACATTTATAATGAGGGTGATGATGATGTGTATATAAACCTTGTCTGTCCTGCAGTGAAACACTCCCTGACGTTTTTCTTAACTGCGTCATCTGGAGTCCCGAATCTGTCAGAGTTTGTGGTTGCTGCAGTGGTTGATGACCTTTTACTTGGTTCCTGCGGCACCGATAAAAAGACAGTAGAACTAAAACAGGACTGGGTGAAAACAGTATTTGAACACAACCCTCAGCAGCTGGAGTGGTACACTCAGCAGTGTTTGGAGAACCTGCCTCACGTCTTCAAAGCTGACATGGACAACCTGAAGCAGCGCTTCAACCAAAGTGGAGGTAACAGTTTGTATTTCACTCTTATGCTGTGTATCTGTAAAGCATGACGTTATAAAATTAAAAACATAAATGGTCAAACTAGCAAAGTACACTCAGAAGAGTTCAGCAAGGGCGTAATCGCCTATTCAACATTTGTGGGACATCATTTTCAGTGACACCCCCTGTGATCCAGCCCTCCTTTAGAGGCTCCCAGAAGTCCCAGTATGCGCTTCCTGTTTTTGACAGAGTCACGGTGTGTTACTCAGAGTAGATCGAGTTCTCCTGCTCACAGGCACTGTATGTAAAATAAACACTGAACCATAAGTTAAACTGAACACTATTATTTTTGCTCCCATTTCTCACAGGTTTAAGTCAAAGATCTAAGACTTCTTTAGGCTTTTAATAGATAACATTTTCTAAAATGTTGGTTACCAGTTTGCTTAAATTCATGTCAGTGAGCACTTCTCCTTTTTCAAGATAATCCATCCACCTGACAGGTGTGGAATATCAAGATGCTGATTAAACAGCATCATTACTACTGCCTTGGGTTCGTCACAATAACAGACCACACTAAAATGTGAAGCTTTATCTTGGAAAAAGAGGTTTATAAGGATTTCACATGACTAGTGTCACAACCTGGCTCTTAGGCTGGACTAAAAAAGGGAGACGAAGGGGTAAATTAACGAATAAAGTGATTTATTAACTAGGTAGAAGAAATTAACAACATGGTGCTGTGCATCATCATGCTGCAAGATGAGGTCAGGGCTGCGCATGAATAGCATGACAGTGGATCTCATCACTGTATCACTGCATTCAAACTGCCATCGCCATTGGCTGTTATCTAGAATATTACAGTTTCCGTTGTAACTTTTAAACTGTGAAGTATAAATTTGGTTTGATCACTCACATCAAGAAAAAGTGCACCAAATATCTGCTTTTAAATGTTTCCACTGGAGATATTATCTGTACATTATTGTTAATAACAGTCTGTTTCTGTCTCTGTCTCTCAGGTGTCCACATATTACAGGAAATCTATGGCTGTGAGTGGGACGATGAGACTGGGGAGGTTAATGGCTTTAGTCAGTATGGTTATGATGGAGAGGACTTCATATCAATCGACCTGACGACATTGACATACATCGCTCCAAAGCCACAGGCTGTCATCACCAAACTGTTATGGGATGCTGAGAAAGACAGAATAATATACAATGAGATTTACCTCACTCAGACGTGTCCCGAGTGGTTGAAGGTTTATGTGGCCTTTGGAAAGAGCTCCCTGCTGAGAAAAGGTACAATCACATCACCGACGAGCGGTTAAGGCTAAAAGACCTAGAGCAATTTTGGAGTCGCCTGACTTTCCTGTATTTATTTTGATTTTCTTACTGATTCTAGCTGTCAGCATCAAGTGCCATACATTGTTTTACTCAGGAGAACCTCATGTTTCAGTCTAGCTCATTTAAAGTGACAATTTTACATTCGCTTTGTCTGATAATGGATGAATTTAACAGAATTTTTTTAAAATGCACCAGTAAATATTTAGTGTTTTATTATTATTATTTTTTATTTATTTATTTATTTTTTTACTATGAACAAGGAACCTTACAGAGTTTTTGAGTTTTTTAGTATTTATTTATTTTGAAAGTTGTAGTTAGATATTTTGGACTTCCAAATGAATTTTGGTCTACACCTGAACCAGCAAGTCAAGCAAGTCACAGCCATTTATTATAAGATTATCCGATGTGTATTTGAGTGAAAAACAGGAGTAGTCCCATATTTTGTTTACCCAGCTGTGCATCAACATTTTGCCACCTTGGTCTTGCTGTGTGCTCAGTCGTGCAATTCTGTTATTTTTGTGTATGTTTTCATGCACGCAAACACACCTACTTTGTCTGAGTTTCCCTCTGTGTTGGTTAATATTTCCGAAAAAAACAACAACCCAATACCAAAACCAAAGTTGATTGGTGGCGTGGATGAAGCCTTGGACCACCATTGCAAAATTTTGAACCAATCGGAACACGGGGTGAGACTAAGCATTCACAACCATAGCTGTTTGGCTCAGAGGACTGAACTACCTTGGTTTCCTTAGTGAATCAATGATACAGAATGTGATAGTGTAATCATATTCTCACTACAGAGCCTCTGAATGTCCAAACTAGATGTTTTGAGAAACATTTTAGTGAGCTATAGCTGTAAAATGATAGAGTTTGCTCCTGCCAATGGACGGTGCTTCTGTTTTTTAGCTCCGTTATTTCCAACATGGTGGCCGGGTCAAAACTTTCTCATTTCAGATTCACTGTGCATAAAACTGATGTAACTCACATGTCTTTGATGGCTTCTCTCTCTTTCTGTTTCTCAATTTCTAATCTTTCTTTTTTTCTCTTTATCACAGTAATCCATTTTCTGTTTCTTGTCTTGATATTTCCCTATTTATATTCTTCATCTTCCTCATCCCTCCTGCTTTGTTTTACTGTTTCTGATCATTCTCTACTCCCTCTCCTGCTCCCTCCATTGTCTCTATCCCTTTCTCCTCTACATCTCCTCTCTGTCTGCAGACCTTCCCTCAGTGTCTCTCCTCCAGAAGTCTCCCTCCTCTCCAGTCAGCTGCCACGCTACAGGTTTCTACCCTGACAGAGCCATGATGTTCTGGAGGAAAGATGGAGAGGACATTCATGAGGACGTGGAGCTCGGAGAGATCCTCCCCAACCACGATGGATCCTTCCAGATGAGTGTTGACCTGAACCTTTCATCAGTCCCACCTGAAGACTGGAGGAGGTACGACTGTGTGTTTCATCTCTCTGGTGTGAAGGACCACATCGTCACCAAACTGGACAAAGCAGTGATCAGGACCAACATGGGTAAGAGTGACAGATGTGAGAAAGATGTATTTAGTTTACGTTAGTTGTCCTGCAGTTCATGATTCATTGATTTTTCACTGTTTTTGGTGCTGGATGGGTCTGTTAATGTGTTCATGCTACCACATGGACAAAAAGCCTAACCTGTCAGTGAGCGTGTTAGCTACCTCAGCATTGGGTAGCTTAGCGTTTGTCCTCCAGTTTAGCTGGGAAGTCATCTTCAAAAAATAATGATAAACCAATGCACATTGCTCGCCCCCTGATCTCTGGTCAGATCCTGTGAGCTTAACAAGTTCATTTTAAAGTCAAAGAAAGTTTAAAGCATTTTATAGACCACATTGTTTTTACCACACAAATAACAGCTTTGTTCTGCGTGTCCATTCTTTACTGGACTCAGAATCATACAGTACATGGCCGATGTTGAACTCTCCACAACATGATTTTTTTCCATTGTATCTAATTTGCTAAACTGAAGACAACTTTAACTTTGATCATTTCAGTTTAGATTAATTTATTTTCTTATATTATGATTCCTGTATTATTATCCCTCTGCTCTGCTCCAGCGACAACTGTGGCAGGAGGCATTGTGCTTTCGGGTTGTCCGTCTGTGCCATTCTCGTGAATGTGATATCGGAAGAGCACCTTGAAGGAGTTTCCTCAAATTTGGCACAAACATCCACTTGAACTCAAGAATTAATCGATTAGAATTTGGTGGTTGAAGGTCAAAGGTCACTGTGACCTGACACAGCATGTTTTTGGTCGTAACTCAAGATTTCATACACTACTTATATGACAAAAATTTCATACTTTTGTCTAATAGGATAAAATTAGTTATGATATTGTATATTCAAAAGGTCAAAGGTCAACTTCACTCTGACATCATAATGTTCTGCATACAACACTTTTCTGGCCATTATTCAAGGTCATATCTGAGGAACAGAAGGTGAGACATTTGGTCAGATACTAAATTGGTGACACTTATCTTGGGTGTCCACCTTGAAACTGTGCTGATTGTTTAGATCCTCTGTGCTGTCGGGGGGAAGATGTGTGTGAAGCATCCATGTTGTCACAGACATGGATATAAACTGTGAGTGCGAATAAACTGTTTCACAGAGGCACACAACCGTGAAGAGGGAATTCTAGTTTTTAACAAAATGTGCCACAGTGTCTGTCTTTTGTCTTTTTAAATCTAACACATATGTTAAAAATATTTTTTACAGACACACACTTTTAAGATAACAGCCCATTATACTGTATTAACTCAAGTCCAAGTCAGATGGATGGATGGATGGACTTCTGCTCTAACCTGCTTGATCCGTACCAGTCTTATTTTTTTGTTGTTGTTATCAGAGAAGCCCAGTGACATCACCGTCCCCATCACTGCAGCAGTGGTTGTTCTCGTCCTCGTCGCTGCCTCTGGATTCATTGTTTACAAAAAGAGGAAAGGTGCTGTTTAACTGGCTTTTCTAGTTCTTTGATTTTGGTCTTTGAGTTGATGCTTTTATCCTGGTTGCATTTGAATTGAATTGAAACAAACATCAGTTCCCTGCAACTCAATTTTATACAACCAACAGTAAGTGCTGTCAGGAATCAGGAGGCTGGAATGGATTTATATATCCTGGCATTTTCGACTGTAACTTAAATTATCATCTCTTGTTTTTATTTCAGCCAAACTTCCCCCATCTCGTAAGTAAAACTTACGAGACGTGGGAACTCCTGATTGATTATTTCAAGTGTGTTTTCTGTATTTAGTGTTTATAAAAGTTCAGAGCAGGATGAGTGGACTTCACACAGTTTCACACTAACAGTTTGTTTCTGACCTCACAGCTCCTGACAGCAGCTCTGAGCTCTCTGAGAAACTCAATCCAGAAACCTGACTGACTGATTATATTGGAATATTTTATGGCTTCAGAACAAATGAAGTACAGGTTTCTGTCAACATGTAGAGACTGAATGCAGTGCTGAAAATCACCTCTTGTGGTGGATTAGACAGGACAGGTGAAGAGACATGATTCATGACAAGTTTACCACAGTGGTTGCTAACTAGTAGCTATTTGTAATGTGGGATTTATACTTCTGCCTGCCGTACTTACGATGTAGGCTCTGCGTCGACGTGGAGCCTACCCAGTACCCTACACCATAGCCCTACATGCACCTCCACATAAATGTCACTGCATGTCGCGGCGATGCAGACCTCCTGTCTATTCGTGGCAGCTTAAACCATTTCCCTCAGTAGAAGTAAAGCTTTTATTTATTTTAATTTCACAGACAAGAAACAATAAATTGTGAAAACAATAAAGGTTGCGGGACTAATTTATACAATGTAAAATGCCATAGACTTGTGTTAATAATGTTAGCATGTTGTATTTGCTTGGAAAACGTGTTGAGTATCACGGTTATTTTGTCCATGAACCTTGTGAGTTGTAATAGAGCCAAAAGTTTACCTTTGTTAAATGTTGCTGTTGAACCTGGCTTCATATGAGTAGAGAAAATCTCTGCTAGCCAGTAGGCTAATTTATACAATGTAAAATGCCATAGGCTTGTGCTATTAACAAAAGCCTGTTGTATTTGTGGGGAAAATGTGTCAGCGAAGTGTTTGCTTCAGTCAAGCCAATTTGTGTACTTGTGTTTGAAACTGTTGCTATTAAGCCATGTTTAATGTGTGTTTTGGGTGTGTTTTGAATCAACTGAACTTAACAGCACTTCATAGAAACCCCGCCGCCAACTAGTGTTTTGGAGGTGTAACTGTAGAGTGACACAGACACAGCACAAATAAATAAATGCTCACAATGGTAAAGGCAGGTGCGTAGGCAATGTGCCTAGGGTACGGAGTGGGGTCTGTACAGAGCTGACGCACAAGTATAAATCACGTCTAAGACTGGAGGAACCACATAGACAGTGATGGTGGTTGGACAGTTCAGCGGACCATGGCATTCATGAAGTTACCTGTTGAGTCGTTGGGCCAGCCACTGTAGTTTAACCTGAGCAGATATGATGGAGATACAAGGCAGCAGAGTTTCTGCTCTTTGCTTGGGTGAGTGAAGGATTTAAAGGCAGCTTAAAGATACATTAGGTCAGGATCAGAGAATGGTGTCGCCTGTCAGAGGGCTCAGATTTATAACGCCACAGCTAACCTAGGACCTAATGAAAGGTCAGTCATGATTTAACATGAATAATGTGCTTCTATAGGAATCCACACAACCTCTGGCACATTTTCCTGTGTACTGATAACCATAAATGAATGTGAAAATCAAATGCATTGCTCTTTCTTTTGGTGCTGATGTTTTGCTTTTCAATAAAGTCTTTTCAAAAGTTTGTCTTGAGTCTACTCATCTGTGACTATAGCTGCAGTAATATGGATATTACCTGAGCATTCAGTGTTCTTACAGAAGAGTTGGATTTAAAGACTGATATCATTTTCAGCTCTGAGCAGAGGAAGCTCCCAGACAAGCTTAGCTTAGTATGAACACAGAGTCAGGAGGAAACAGCTCACCAGTAGCTCTGTGAACTAGAAAAGTGCACTCAGTAGGAGATATCCACCAGGCGGTCACCTGAGCTGATTGTGGTCACTGTAGACAGCAGATGTGCTGCAGTGAGTTTCAGAAGCATCTCAGAAGCTAATAAAAATGCACTCTTCATCTATTGTTGACAGAGCTGCAGCGTATTTGGCAGAGCAGTTTGGTTTCTCCTGTCAACAGGCACTGTGTGTGAATTATAGGTAAAATAATTATTAGGATGAATGATTTTAATAACTAAACACAGCCAGAAATCTTTGATCCATGTTGTTCATAACTACACTTTGAACAGTATCAACTTTAAACATCATAACCTACTGTGGAATAGAAATGTAATCCCTAATATCCACTATATCTATCATCATTAATCTTTAGTCTGTAAATATCCACGTTTTATTTTACTATTACTGGTTGTTAGCATAGCAACTTATAGTTATGCTTTAAAAGTCTTAACCCTTAATATACCTCATATTCTTCTGATATACCTCGTCCTAATAAACCTCATATCCATCATATTAAGTGTGTGACTTATATTTATTTGTATGTCTTGTACCGAGCATGTGTGCCATATAATTTAATGCTTCTCATATAACTACTCTTTAAATATAGATATGTTCAGTGTCCAGTGCATGTTCATTACCTCAGCAAAAATGGCCTTTCAGCCTACAATAGAACTGTTGGTCACACAGCAGTGTGTGTGTGTGTGTGTGTGTGTGTGTGTGTGTGTGTGTGTGTGTGTGTGTGTGTGTGTGTGTGTGTGTGTGTTGCAGCACCTCCTTGGCCTTGAATGTTGACATAAAAGACAAATAGCTTGTGGTTCCTGAGTATTTGGGTGAAAGACAAAGAACAACTGTTTACCTTCCTGATAGGAGTGTGCTTCTCTGCCCCTCTGACCACTCCACCTAACGCTAGCCATTACATCTTGGTGGCCTTTGTTTAACTGACCAGATTGAACGTCTTCATTACCTGGCAAACCGAAGCCTTAATGAAGTTGTTAATGTGACTTCTGTCTACTTTTCACCTCTATTCTACCAAGTATGTACCTAACTGTATGAGACCTTTTTAACTTAATGCAGCCTTTTTTAAAAAAATTTGCTCAGCATTATTTCCAGAGATAATGGTGGTGGACCAGCCCAGGTCTGAACCATTGTGCGTGCACGTAGTTTCCATAATTTGCAAGACACCATTAGACTCGGCCAAAGGAAGAGTGGTCAAAGGGAAGGAGGGGCCCTCCAGCCCCCTGAAAACTGTTTAAAGGAGTGTGCTGTGTTCATTGTAAGCCAGTCTTCTCCCGGGACCAGGCTCAGGTTTGTTGTTTTTTGCTACCTTGTGGAACTCAATAGATTCTGCTGTGCAGGCAGTTAGCAAAGTATCAAGGGGTTGGGATGAGGGTGAATATGAAAAAATACAGGCAAGTTCAAAATCCAGATAAGAATCACAAAACAGATATCAAACAGTGGAAAGCTAAGGCACGAGCACAAAGACAATCTGGCAGACTGACAGTGAAAGTGTCCCAGTAAATATAGAAGGGAGCTAATGAGAGGATGAGGAAGAGCTGAGTGATGATTAGCAGGTGGAGTGAATCTACTGATAGGAGGGCAGTCAGTGGGAACAGAGTCAGTTAATGTACAAACATCCCAAATGAATAAATGAATGATAAATAAAGTGTAATTCAAAACTATGACACCTTGCTCCTGGCATGGTACAACGCCATGTGCAGGGTGGAACAAAACCAGGTGGCAGCCCGACTGTGGAGAGCCGCACCTGGTAGAATTGTCCCTCCTGGCTCCCTTACAGTCAAGGTGGCACCAAAGATAATAAAAATGAGGATTTATTCATCGTGTATCATGCCTAACTTTAGTGGATCATAACATGTTGGGTTTTGGAATGAATCTGCAGATGTTCAAAATGAGACCAAACTTTTCTATGGATGTCATTTTGAAAATACTGGGGTGCACAAGTTCATTATTAGCCACAAAACTGTAATAACCATTTATCAAACAGCTCTTTAGTCAAAAATAGAGTGGCTGTATTTTCACCATTTTGTCTTGTTTGTTATAAATAGATTGTTGTCATAAATTAGGGGAGAGTGTTGCAGTTTTTTCATAGGAGGGCCAAAGAAAAATATAATGCTGAATGGTGTTACCTTTTTATAGAATGAAATAAGAGATTCATCCCCACCCCAATGAATTTGTACAGTCCCTAATTCAGTTCAGTTCAAAACTATCAAATTGAACAAAACATTTTCTGAAGCACCAGCGACGTGTGAAACTTCAGACGTCATGTGGAATTCCTTATTTGCTACCTGCTCCATTTCCCAGCTTTTGTATCTTCCACCCAAAGTTCACACTGTTTTTACAAAGCATAGCTACACTGACAGAACTGAACCTCCGAGCTGCCTGTCAAACAGGAATCAAACCATAAACCTGCTTCAGACAGTCCAGACTGAGTGGAGTCCTGTGGGGATCAACAGATGTGAAGTCTGGCAGCTGGCGGTTGCTCGCTCTGCTGCAGTTCAGCGGCTAACAACTAGAGCTAGCTGCTAATAGCCAACGCTACATCCAACAAGCTCCAAAAATCTATTCAACAACTCCACCCTCCACAGTCAGACACACATGCTGCTTATTTACTGACGAATTACAGCTCACATCTCGTGCTAACAGCTGACACTGCTCTGGTGTGAGTGTTTTGCAGGTTAGCAAAACATCCTGGTGCTGACTGTTTACTGGCAGTTACCCCCTTTAGGTGCTCTGAACTTGTTCTACTCATACAGAATCAGAAAATGATTTCAAGCATGTCTTGGCTTACTAGTTTTAAATATTTGTCCGAAACATTTCATGAAATAATTTATCACTGCGTTAATTTGAACATCTGATAGCTCAACACTAACATTTTAGTATACCATAGGCTGACCAAACGTCCTCTTTGCCCGGACATGTCCACTTTTCATGTCCCCTCCGGGGCGTCCGGGGTTTTTTTTATAAACTGATGATAATGTCCGGTTTTCCATGTGTTCGTGTGTGTGTGTGTGTGTGTGCAGCATATTTCTGTCTGAACCTGAACCGAACCCAACATTATTTAATGACCAAAGCACTGAGTTTGTGTCACACAGTGGTTACAGGCTATTTAACAGGCCAGGCGTGCTCTGCGGAGTGTTTGAGACGGGAGCGGGTGGCGGGAGGTCCGACGCTTCCAGCGAGAGGAGAGGGAGAAATATAACAAAATAAGATTAAATAGGAAAAACTTGTCTCCCTCTTTTATTTTATTTTCAGTGTTTAATCAAGGCGGCGGCGGAGGCGGCTGGAGGTCCGAGACTTCCAGCGAGGGGAGAGGTAGAGACAAACAGCCAATGTGTGTCTGTGTGTGTTATGTTCAGGTGTTGTCACGTAAATAACAGTGCCCAAGCAATAAACAGGACAGAAAATAGGATTTTATTTAATTTTACACTACATTTTCACTGAAAGCTGACCAAATCCGACCCCAGCAGTGTTGGGGAAGTTACTTTTAAAAAGTAGTGTTTGCTCGTTACTCATTACTTCTTAAAAAAAGTAATCCCTTACTTTACTTAGCAGGGGCGTCTCTAGGATTTTGACACATCCGGGGCTTAGCCCAGAAGAGTTCATGTTTAGACATAGAAACATTCTCCACATACCCTATAGGTACCTGCTCTTCTGGACTGAATTGAATTAAGGCATTTCATGGTTACCAGTTAATACCAAACAGGCTAGCAATTTTCACAAACTTCCCTCAATAGCCCAGGCACAAAAATGCCCCATTCATCATGTTGAACATACCAGCAGCAACAATTCAGCAACAGTAAACATTGAGATGTTTAATGAACCATGCATCTTGTCATGTACAGTATTTACATTGTTTTACTTTGTACATTTAATGCTCTTTACATACTCATATGTATTTATTCTTTACATATTCTTTAACATTCTTTAACATAACATACTCTTTAACATAATATTTGTATCTCTTACAGGTCTCAGGTTAGGTCTCTGCCTTAACTGTTCTTAACTCTACCTATTGTCTTTGTTTCTTGTACTTAACTTTTATTAATGTACTCTTTACATCTTTTTTCCTTGTTCATTTGTCTTTAGTTTTACTTCAAACATTTGTCTTGTACAGTATATCTGTCTTAACTTGCACTCTACACTTGACTTTACATCTTGTTTTTCTTTTTCTTTCTTCAGTCATCATGTACAATTAGGTCTCTGCATTAACTCTTACTCTGCACCTACTGTCTTTGTTCATTTCTTGTTTGTAACTTTTTACTTTCACTCTACACTTGCCATTCTTCATTCTCAGTTGCTTTCTGTTTCTTCGTCATTTCTTTGGTCCTTTATGCATAAGTGCGTATCTTCTTGGTGTGGCTTGGGCGAACCGGTCAGTGACGTCACCATGATCTAAGCCACAAAGGACATCCTTCTTGATAGCCAACATAGCCAAATGATGTAGCCTGTCCTGGCCCATTGTTCTCCTTAGTCAGGTGTGGAGACGGCGCAATACGCTGAATGAACGCTCACAAGTGCAACTACTGACAGGTATTGTCAAAGCTGCTTGGAGCACTGGACTCAAGGTGGGGAACATATCTGGGTGAAGAAGCTTGTAAATACTGCCCATGTCTTACACGGCACCTTCTCTCTTCTGTCTGGTAATGAACTGTTTTGCTACTAGGATCTTCTCTTTTTTCACTGACATTTTGTAGTGTGTCGCAATGAGGTCTAGGGAATCCTCAGAGAAAAAGTCATCAGACGCTGGGTTACAAGCTTGGATGTCTTTCTTAAGTCCTGCTCCCACATCAGAAAACCGGCTGTTCAGCTCGACTAGCATACGGTCAAGGCATGGATAGAACAGGCATTGCTTCAGCTGGTCTTCTGTGCCCAGTTGAACCCTTGCACCCAAGGTGGACTCTACAGTGAAGTCCTCCATTCTCCTCTGCTTGTGTCTGCGACCAGTTAGGCTCTGAGGTATATTATTGGCAGCACAAATGGTTTTGGCTTCATTGAATAGCTTATCTGCCATTTCATCCGTTCGCATGGATTTTAGTGTTTCTTGCACCGCATCTTTGAAGACTGTTGCCTGGGCCAAGTCCACAGAATCCTTCTGGAGGTACACGTGCAGCCCCTCTGTAGTTGACAGCATACTCCTGAACATGACTAGCAGATAGACAGTGGAAAGCCTGGACAATTTCGACAGTAGTCCGACACCTAGAGGTGTTGCACTCTCTTCCAGGCACTTCAAGACAGCTTGCAGATTGTCAAGCATCGCTTTCACTGACTTAACCTGACATGTCCATCAGGTTTTAGACAGCTGGACAAGTTCACTTGTTCCCAAGCCCAGGAGCTTCTAGACATCAGAGAATTTCTGATGATTTACGATTGATACACTGAAGTAACTATATACACTCTCTAATGTTTCAAAGAGTTCACTGGCTTCTTGCACAGCCTTACATGTGTGGCAGAGAACCAGGTTCAGTTTGTGAGCATAGCAGTGAATGTACACAGCTTCTGGATGTTTCTCTTTAAAGCGGGTTTGAACACCACTAATCGAACCACTCATAACAGACACTCCATCGTAAGCTTGGGCAACACAAAGGAGGTCATTCAGGCCATTTGATTCCAATACTTGTTCAATTGCATTTGTGATTGACTCTGCATTGAATCCCTGAAGGTTGCAAAGTTCAAGCAGGCGCTCTTTAACTGTGCCATCAGCTGCAACATCGCGGACACAGACAGCAAGCTGTTCTACATGGCCATCTCTTGCCTCATCTGCCATCACTGCATACATTGTGGATGTCTTGATCTCTTCCACTATGCTTGCCGTGACTGCATCAGCGCAACATTTTATCATGCAATTTTGCGAGTTAGGAGAAAGGTATGTAGAATGGGAAGGGGCCTGATAGTTTTGGAGGAAGGGGTCAAATCTTTCCAATAGCTTCATAACTTCTAAAAAGTTCCCCTGATTATCACTGGCAGCATTTTCACGGTGACCCCGGAAAGTGATCCCTTGTTTGCCTAAAAAGCTAGTGACTGCCACAATACGCCGCATGTACTCCCTCCTTTCATTAATCTGGGCAACATTTCCCACATTCATTTGGTCAACAACATCACCTTCTGTTAGTGTAGCTCTATAATTTTTCCAGGCTAGGAGAGATGACTTGTGGACAGCACTTGCCTCATGCTCTCTGTAGCTATCCAAGGCCCTTTTCCAGTTCTTAAAGACCTCCGTGTTGAGGAGAGCATCTTTGTTTGCTCTAAGGTTGAGTTTACCAAAGAGCCTACACGAGAAGCAGTACGAAGAATTTCGGCTTAGAGAATACTCTAGCCAGTCAAACGAATCAAACCATTGCTTCTGGAAAGACCGTTGCTGCTTCCCAAAACTGATCGAGGGGTACTGGTCCAGTCTGGGTTGCTTTGGGCCCGTTTCTCGTGTCTCTAAATCATTCTTGCCTAACAGGCTCCCTGTCCTCCCTGACCTCGAGTCATCTGCATTGCCAAAAAGGGGGGAAAGAGAGAAAATAAAGCTATGGCCTCACTCACATTTTAGTTCCAAAGCCAATGAGCTATTGATGGAATAATCTTTACATAGCCTACACTACTACAGGTACCTGCACAAACATTGTCCTCGCTCTGGTCAGCAGCATCACTGGTAGCACCTCTGTCTGCTGAATCTGTTCTCATTTCTGAAAACGTACAAAATAATGTTAAGCCATAGCCTACTGTGAATTAAATATTAAATTAAATTTTATAATAAAGCTGATTCTGATAATCCTATTATTGCTTTTAGAAATGTAAAACCTAACTGGGCTACTGAAAAATGACTTTCTAGAAAGAAATTCTAAAAATGTATTATTTTTATTTTTTTTTTAAATGTTTAATACTGTATAGAGACATTCTCCACATAGCCTACAGGTACCTGCTCTTTCATTGTCCTCCCTTTGGTCTGCTGCAGGATCCCTGAACACATCCCTATCTACTATCATACCTGAAAATTAAATGTAAACATAACATTTTATAGTTTATTTATGAATGTACGTATAGTCAATATTGGTATCCCATTGCAATTAATACAAATAATTATGGGCAAAGTTGCCACTAACTTATGGCATTTTCACATGCCAAAACACTGGACCAGTTACGCCACTCTAGTGTAGCATAAAAAAGACATATCTGAAATACTTTATTTTCCTGCATAATCGCCCAACTTTTCCTCTATTTTGCCCATCTGTCCAGCTTCATTTAAACCAATTAATTGTTACTCAAACCTGTCCAAAAACACTGTTTTATCGAAGCATCAACATAAGATAACCGTAGTTTGAGGATGTGATGTGAAAAAAAAAAAAAATTATTTATTTATTTATTTTTTTTTGAAAATTAGTATTCAGGGCTAATTAAAAAACATCCGGGGCTTTAGCCCCGAATGTTTTAGCCTAGGGACGCCACTGGTGGGGGCCGACAGTAAAAAGTAACTGCAGAAGTTCATCCTGGGAAAGATGAAGAATGGGGGTATGCTATTCCCAGTGGCAGAGATGGCACAGGACAGAGTTACAAGGGTTCCTGTCTTGGCAGAGGTCAAAGATCCCACCTGTTTGAAGCCTTTCCTGGCTCCCACCTTATTTGGCTTATGGACGGTGGTAATGCCTGTTTCATCCATATTCCAAATGGACTGTGGCTCAAACTTATATCTTGCCATAACTTTCTCCAAGTTAGCAAAGAAGTGGTCCACGTTGTGCTTATTAAAAGCACTGGCATGTGCTAGGCTGGTGGCCTCGGGGGTCCCGATTGAAAGTGACGGGTGTCTCTTCAGAAACCCAGAGAACCAATCTGGCCCTGCCATACCATTTTCTGCCCAGTTAGTGCGGACAGCAATATTATCGTGCACTGCAAAGTTGTACGCCAGTTTGCGGACTTCAGTTGGAGAGAGGCCGAAATAGATGTCGGAGGCTTTTTTTATATATTCCTCCAGCTGATGTTCCTGCTCCTCACTCAGTATGAGTATACATGACACTTGAAAAAAACGAATTATTGCCTTAATCTGACTATAACTGGACAACTTAAGTGCATGTAAACGCGTTACTCCGACTAATATCAGAGTTCTCTAACTCCGATTAAGACACCCAGATAATGCGATCGGAATTCGATTTTCTCCGGCATGTGTACACCTTAATTGGAGTTAAACTAGACAATGCATGTGCGCATGCTCCACACCCCCGTGCTGGCGTATGACTCCGGAAGAATCGAAGACATGCTATTGTTGTAGCCCTCCAACAGCATACGGCATTCTTGTATGCCTCTCGAAATCACCATGACCACGAGGGATAGCGTGCACCTTATCTGCACAATCAGTAACGCGTACTTATGTACGAGATGAACAAAGCTGTATGATTATCCATCTTGCTGTTGTTCGAAAATGCCGGTCTGCCGCCTGACTCCAGTTGTTTATTATTAAGTGATAGGTAATAGGTCAACCGGAAAGGGAGCCGTATTAACCCGCTGAAATGACGCATATCACCACCTAGTGTTGAGGAGGAGGACACGTTCCTGTCAGTAACTCGATTTTGTCAGTTGCATGTAAACTGGGACAAGGACAGAAGGCCGATTAGACGCCAAAATTGAATTTTGAGCATAGCTCGATTAAGCTGTGCATGTAAACGTACTGACTCAGAACCATATGGTTCTTCACATAACCCACTGGCACCGATGGGCAGGCGTCCCTCCCTGCGATCTCTTGCTCATCTATCTTGGAGCAATATCTTGCCAGTGTTCTATAATTTATCCCAAACATCTTGGCAGTGCTCCGGATAGTCTTCTGCTTTAATTTCAGCTCCCTGACTGCTATCATCATCATATCTGGTGGAGTCTGGCCCTTCTCTGTGTTTTTAACAAAATTTCTCCCCATGTTCCTTTACATAAAAGACAGAATTCAATATTAATTTTAATACTTTATACTACATCATACTTTTCAACAGTAACAGTTGTTTTGTTATAAACCCAACTGATCTTAATTAATTTATTTTTTTAATGGTAACAATATTTTGTTATAAAACAAGCCCAGAAGAAACATATTGACAAGCTTAATATTTACAAACTGACATGAAAAACAGCTATCTCCTGTGATCAACCAACACCAACTGGAATTTCATACTTTTTAATGGTAACAATTTCTTTGTTAGAAACCCATTGTGTAAAAGTCCAGAAGAAAAATAGTGAAGAGTGTAATATTTACAAATTGACATGGAAAAAAAGTCATATCCTCTCACCTCAAGGTCAAGCAACACACTGAAGCAAGGACTATGTAGATTAACTCTGTTCCGAATTCTGATCATTTCAATACCAATATTGTGTGACAGCGCCCTCTGGTGGGCGAGTTATAATGAGTGTGACAACCAACCCCGTTCTCCCCTACCTGCCTATTTCCTTGTTTGCTTTGATCATTGAAGAAGAAGAAGAGGAGGAGGAGGATACGCTTCGACGAGAGCTGCGAGGACGCGAGAGCGGTCGGAGTGGGTGAGAACACGAGTTTGAACTGTTTGAAGATACGAGGTAAAGGAGCGGAGAGCTATTTTTGGCGGATATGCAACAACTGTACCGTGAATGTAGCCATCATGGGTGATAATACGGATTGAGATAATGACAGTGAAAGTATAGCATGGCAGGAGATAACCAGAAAGAGGAAAGATAGGAGCAACAGCTCTGGCAGTGCGACTTCTAGCTTGAAGGGAGTTGATATGGACAAGAATGTTAAGTCGGCCAGTCTGAGGAGAGAGGATGAAGTTGAATGAAAAGTAATAGTGACACTCAAAAAAGAAGGAGGACGCTTTCACCCAGTTAAAATTATAAAAGCAATTGAAAAAGAAATGGGTAAAATCAAGTTTGCTAAATTCTTAAGCAACAAAAGACTACTGATATTTGCTAAAGATAAACTGCAAAGACATAGATTTCTGAAACACTGAATAGAGAAAGGATCAGTGCTCATATCCCTGGAGTAGCAGCAAAACTTAGAGGAGTGATTTATGATGTCCCATTGGAAATGAAGATGGATGAGATAATCCAGGAAGTGAAAGGAGGTAAAGTTGTGAAAGCAACAAGAATGAAAACACAAAGAAATGGTGTGAAAACGGACAGTTTATCAGTACTCCTTGAGTTTGAAAATATGATGCCCAAGAGTAAGAATGGGATATTTGAGCTATGATGTCAGGGAGTTTATACCAGCACCAATGCGTTGCTTCAAGTGTCAGAGAATGGGACACACTGCAGGACAAGGTAAAGGAAAACTAAGATGTGCAAGATGTGGAGATGAACATGAATATGGAAGGTGTGATAAAGATGCAAAGATTAAATGCTGTAACTGTGGCGGTGATCATAGTGCTGCTTATGGAGGATGTCCTGTTCAAAGGCAAGCCAGAGAAGTGCAGAAATATAAGGTAACTAATCAGGTATCTTATGCTGATGCAGTTAAAAAGGTGAAGGAAGGGGAGCTAATCAGATCCAGCAATACACATGTGGTACACAGCGGTAGGAAGTCTGAGACATGTAATGGATACACTGTCTACCACACCAAAACACAGCCAGATGGAGACAAATCCATATTTAAAGAGGATTAATCAGAACACAATGATTGTGGATGAAATCAATATTGTTGCTTTTATCTGCAAAGCGGTTAATATGGCAATACAACAAAAGAAAAAAAGTGACAGAATTAAAACAATTGTAGAGGCAGTGTTAGAGATATTGGAGATAAAAGAAGTCACAGCTGAACTGATACATGAGGTTTTGAATCCTGCAAACTATGATGGATTGTCTCAAGGTGATTAGTATCCTTATGGTAATACATATTCTCCAGTGGAATGGCAGAAGTTTAATTTCTAATGGGCAAGAATTTAAGAAGGCTGTAACTGATCTGGAAGTTAAACCTGATGTTGCATTCAGGAAACATGGTTAAAGCCACACTTGGACTTTATTATGGCAGGTTACAGCTCGGTTAGATATGACAGAATCAACAAACAAGGTGGGGGATGTGTGACATTTATTAAGGATGCTATAGCATATAGAAGAGTTGAGGTAACAAATGAACATGAATGTGTAGCGATAGAAATGTGTAGTCCCAGAGGAGACATTAAGGTAGTCCATTTCTACAATCCTTGTAAGAAACTGTCAATGCAGACATTCCATGAAATCTCAGAATATGTTGGTAGAAGAGAAATTTAGTGTGGAGACTTTAATGCTCATAGCACTCTCTGGGGAATTGAACATACAGACATAAATAAATGGAGAAGTAGTTGAAGAACTCATGGAGGAGAGATCATTGGTTTGCCTCAATGATGGTAGAGATAGCCGGGTGGATGTTACAAGAAATTCAGTAACGTGCATAGATCTTACTCTGGTTTCTGGTAATATGAGTAATTTGTGTGAATGGAATGTAAAGAATGAGAACAACATAGGGAGTGATCACTTCCCAATATGGTGTTCTATAAATTTTGATGTTTATATGCAGGAAAGCTATGTAATTAAAAGATGGTGTTTCGCTAAAGCTGACTGGGAAAAATTCAGGAAATGCTGTAGTGAGTCTGCTGAAAGAATATTGATTGAAGATGACATAGATTGTTGTGCAGCAGTGACATCTATAATTATAGATGCTGCATCAACATGTATTCCTAAGAGTACAGTGAGTGGGCGAAAGAAAATGGTTCCCTGGTGGAGTGATGAATGCAAAAATGCTATAGCATTCAGAATATTAAGAAATCATCAAGTCAAGAAAACTTGATCGATTACCGAAGCTAAGGCACGGAAGATAATTAAGTCAACCAAGAGGAATGAATGTATGAAATACTGTTCCACCATAGGCAAAGAAGTAAACTTGGCTGACATCTGGACAATGATTAAAATGATGAGTGGGAAAAGGAAATCTGCTAAAATCCCAGTGTTGATAGATGGAGATCATGTCGCAATTAAAAATAAGGAAAAGGCAGATCTAATGGGAAAAATGTTTGCAGGTAGTGGAAATCATTTGGATGAGAAACATAAACAGTGAAAAATAGAAATATTAAGAACTAATAATGATGTTACAAAGAAGAAGGATAGCAATAGATCTGTATTTGACATGGACCTGACATTTCATGAGCTGGAAATGGCCTTAAAAGGAACAGGATATACAGCTCCAGGTCAAGATCAATTATGCAATGCTATGTTCAGACAACTGCCAGATGAAGGTCTGAAAATAATATTAAATCTGTTTAATAAGATATGGAGAGAAGATGTAATGCCTAGCAGCTGGAAAAATGCTCTAGTCCTACCCTTTGTTAAACCTGGTAAAGACCCAGCTAGTGCAGGAAGCTATCGACCAATAGCTTTAACATCAAACTTGTGTAAACTGATGGAAAAAATCATTGTTCGGAGATTATCATATTATTTAGAACAAAGAGGACTGCTTAGCTCATGCCAAAGTGGATTCCGTAAAGGAAGATCTACAGTTGATGCTTTGGTGAACGTTAGTAATGAGGTGGAAAAAGCAGTTAGTATGAAAGAGGTCATGGCTATAGTGTATTTTGACATTGAGAAGACATATGACTCTATGTGGAGAGAGGCACTGCTAATCAAAATGTTTAAAATGGGTATTGGCAGAAGAATGTATAACTGGATTCTAGACTTCCTATCCAATAGGACATTCCGAGTTAAAGTCGGGGATGCTATTTCAGAGAAGTTTGAAATAGTAAATGGCATTCCCCAAGGTAGTGCTATTAGCCCAATCCTGTTTAAGATAATGATAAATGATATCTTTCAAAATGTTGGTGGAGATATTGAGTCATCACTTTATGCAGATGACGGGGGGATATGGAAAAGAGGGAGAAATATCATCCATGTGATTAATTGCATTCAGAGGGCTATACAACAGGTAGAGAGATGGTCTTATAATTGGGGATTCAAGATGTCTGATACAAAGTGTTGCTACATGCTCTTTACCAGGAAAAGAAAGCTAAGAGATATACAGCTTAAATTATATGGGCAAAACATGGATAGGGTAAGTGAGTTCAAATACTTAGGATTGTGGTTTGATGAGAAATGTATATGGAGAAATCATGTTAAACAGGTGGAGACTAAATGTAAAAAAGTGTTGAATCTCATGAGATCAGTGGCGGGATATGCATGGGGAGCAGATAAGCAATCTTTAATGGATATATATGGCCTTAATACGATCTAGCCTTGATTATGGTTGTATAGTGTATGGAGCTAAGAGTGTTTTGGAAAAGTTAGACAGAATTCAGTTCAGAGCTATAAGAATCAGTATTGGTGCAGTCAGAACAACTCCAACTAATGCATTACTGGTGGAAGCAGATGAATTACCATTACACCTAAGATGATTAAAGTTGTCGTTAGCTTATTGGGTTAAACTAAATGGATATGGAGAAAATCAATCTGCAACAGCGGTACTTTCTGATTGCTGGGAGTATTCACAACAGCATAAAGGGAGAGGGTTTGGATGGAATATCAAGTCTATAGCAGGAAAATATGGATTAAATAATTTGGAATTTGGACCTGGTGTTGTATGGGGCAATGTTCCTCCTTGGATACTCCCAGTACCCAATGTAAATTTACAACTTGTAGAACAGAAGAGAGAGTGGAGCAAGATGAATATGGATAACATCATTATGTTGAGGATTATTTGAAGAGAAATTATTACAACTTTCTCTCCATTTTTACAGATGGGTCTAAAGATCCAGAGAGTGAACAAGTAGGAACAGGAGTATACATACCAGAGTTTAATGTAAGTATTTGTAAAATAATCAATAATAGATTGTCTGTATTTACTGCAGAAATAGCAGCCATAATACTAGCATTACAATGGATAGAAGAGGTTAGGCCTGAGAGAGTGGTCATTTGCTCAGATTCCACTGCAGTTCTTCAGAGCTTAAATACAAATGAATCAATAAGAGAGGATCTAGTGATGGAAATATTAATGTTGTTTTTTTTTTAAATTTAATTAATTTAATTTAATTTTATATACTTTATTAATCCCCCTGAGGGGAAATTCAGTTTTTTCACTCTTGCTGTCAATTACACACAGGTCCGAAAGACACACACACATGCACAAACAGGACCTATACATGCACAAAGTGGAGAGATATCAGAGTGAGGGGGCTGGCTTGGTCACGCATCCTAGGCGGTTGGGGGGTTCAGTGCCTTGCTCAAGGGCACCTCGGCAGTGCCCAGGAGGTGACCTGGCAGGGGGTCTGCCCATTGGTCCGACATCCCATTGTTCCGACCATATTAAACCCATTGTTCCGAAGTCCCGTTGTTCCGAAATCATCATGATGCCCTGTGGTTAAGGTCTGGTTAGGTTTAGGCACAAAAACCACTTGGTCAGGGTCAGGAAAAGATCATGGTGTGGGTTAAAATGAAAAAGAAAGTGGCAAACACATAAGCTGTGAGCCTGCTTCGCCTCAAGCCTTTCCCAGCTGACCCAGAGCCGGTCGCGGCGCACCATCAAGGTAGAGATACGCCCGCCGGGAGCCGTTCAGCACCGCAGAGAGCTCCCCACACAACCCCGACTCCAGAGTTAATAAGAGGAGGTTATGGTGTTTCACTCTCTCTATGACACTTGTATCTCGACCAGTAGCCTAATTTTGTTTCGTTGCTGATCCTCTATGGTACACAAATACAGTATAATCACATATCGGAATGTCAAACTAATGAGAGGTCGGAACAATGAGAGGTCAGAACTGGCACAGCACCACTGGCACCTCTCCAGCCAGCAGTCCACGCTCCATATTTGGTCCGGACGGGGACTCGAATGGGCGACCCTCCGGTTCCCAACCCAAGTCCCTATGGACTGAGCTACTGCTGCCCCATGTGATAATGTGGAGATTACACAGAAGTGGAATTTTTGTACAGTTTTGTTGGGTTCCTGCACATGTAGGTGTTAGTGGTAATGAAAAGCAGACAATATTGCCAAAAGAACTTTAAGATTAAGTAATGAAGAGATAATGAAAATTCAGAATCAGAAAGGCAGTGATAGATTCGTGGCAGAAGAAGACACTACTATAAAATACAAAAGTCTGTTAACACAAAGGTTTTTAAAGGAAAATGCAGAAGAGAAGAAGTAATCATTTCCAGGTTAAGACTTGGACACACTAGTTTAAAATCAACTCTGTATCTAATGGCAAAGTCTGCGTCTGATAAATGTGATGGGTGCGATGTTCCAGAGTGTTGAGCATGTCATTTTGAAATGTAGTAAGTATGAGTTAGAAAGGAACAGGTTGTGTGATAGGATGTATGAGCTGGAACGGGAATGGAGCTTGGAAGGAATTTTAGGGATGAGTCCAGGAAAATGAGGGAATGTTACAGGGCAGTATTTAGTTTCCTCAAAGACACAGGATTAGAAAATAAAGTATAACGGGGTTTTATCCGTGTTTTTTTTTTCTTTTTCCTGTTTAGAATGTAACCTGAAGTACACACCATGCCACTACACACTCCAGTACAGTAGGTGGTGGTATGCACCTGAAAAAATTGGTTGTAATCCGCCATTAAATGAAAGAAGAAGAAGAAGAAGAAGAAGAAGAAGAGGAAGAAGAAGAGGAAGAAGAGGAGGAGGAGGAGGACACCCCCCCCTCCCAGTGCCAACTACCAAGAAAATGCGGAACAAGCAGCTGCCCCAGCTCGGTCACTTCTTCATCAAAACAAGATGAAAATTTTACATTTGTTGCTTCTCTTGTGTCACGTGTCGTCATCAGGTGAGATCACACTGTGAATATGTGCTTCACTTTCCACTGGGCTCTGTATTTTGATTGTATTTTGTTCCTGCGTAGCTCCAGGACACACTTGTTTAGTTTCACTTTCACTTCTACAGTACTTTAGAATTTGGTAAGACTGTAAGTTTAAAGTTGACCACTATGAATACCTGCCCTTTTGCCCTCTGACTAGATAAATGTTGGACATTTATTATTTATTTTGTCTTATTTTAAATTTGACCCATGTGTTCCTGTCCCCCCACCCCACAACTGCCCGGTGAGCAGAGTAAGACACCAAATTACATTCCCACGTCCACGTGTCGTTATAAACCAAAACTGAACTTGAAATAATGTTTAGATCTCCCATGCTGCAGCTGTGATACTTAATTTAAATAAATCTGAAATGCAATTTGTTGCTGCACATGCCTTGCATAGAGAAGGAGAGCAAAGCTGCAGGCGCCTGTTCTCTAGGATTCTTTTTTAATATTTAAAGTGTTATAAGATAATTATAAGAATTAGTGGCTATTATGACTATTTAATGAAATCACAGCAGTTTCCTTGTAAATTCAAAATTTTGTTGTTTACAAGTTCTTCGGGGGGTGGATTGAATTTTTAAAAATGTGACTTTATTCTTATTTCTGAAGCAACAGGAAATAAAGCATTTAGATGGATCGCAGGTTAAATGAAAGGGTTCTGATGGGAACGTAACAACAAGAGAAAAATTGATGTAAATAGCCAAAACCAAACTACTACTACCTCAACAGAGTCTTTTCTCTTCAGCACTCTGTTAACTTCATATTTAAAAACTTTGAGGCAGAAATCATCCTCAGTGTGTCGCTGTGTCAGAGCAGTTTCTACTCTGTACATCCAGAACCACTGAAACCTCTCTGCAGAACACGCTCCGTCATTTACACACAGTAAAATGTGTTGACTCAGCACACAACATGAAATAAGACAAGTTGATCTACAGGAGAATAAATATTTGAAAGCAGTACAGAATGCCTGAGAGTGTTACCGCATTTTATTCTATTATATTTTGATTTGTCGCCTGCCACCTGAATTTTGTTTTGTTTTTTCATAAATAAATACATTTTCACTATAAGTCAATGCAGACAACGTTACCAGAACGTGGAAAATAAAGAGTTTCCTGGGTGTGGGGGTCTGGGGTATTTTTTCAATTAATAATTATCAGAGAGGTGCCGTTTTTTTTTGCATGAGCACCGGCCCCCCCAAAAATATCTGTGCATGGGCCTGCCACATATATCATATTTATGATAGGTGATGATGATGTGTATATTTAAACTGAATGTGCCTCATTTGTCCTGCAGTAAAACACTCCCTGAAGTTTTTCTTCGCTGCATCTTCTGGAGTCCCAAACTTCCCACAGCTTGTGGGTGCTGCAGTGGTTGATGACCTTCTGGCGGGTTACTGCGACACCGATATAAAGGTCGTAGAAGCGAAACAGGACTGGGTGAAAACAGCATTAGCAGACAATCCACAGCAGCTGGAGTGGTACACTCTACAGTGTCTTTTGATCCTGCCAAACGTCTCCAAAGCCGAAACTGACAGATTGAAGCAGCGCTTCAACCAAAGTGGAGGTACAGTTTGTATTTTAATGCTCTGTATCTTAGTTGAAAAGTAAAGTGAGCCAAACACATTCCCAACCATCAAAATTCAAACCAGAAAAGTGCACTCATTTCAGCACTGGTTCCCAGCCTGGGGGTCGGGGCCCTCATTCGGGGAAGCCAAAGCTTCACACAGGGTCACGAGGCCTTCATGATGTAAAGGGGTGTAAGAAAACTTTTCTTTTAAATATACAGTAGGCCTTTATCTCAGCATTTCATTCATTTCTGTGAGGAAAAGTAAATTAATTGGTATTTTTAAAGTTTAGATTATGATTAATGTTAATGTTATGTTATAAACTCTCCCAGGATAAGGGCACGGTAAAGACCTGAACAGAAGCTACACTGCTTATTAAAATGAAGGGAACACTTAAATCACACATCAGATCTTGATGAACAAATGATTTGTGACATAACAACTGTCAGTGGAAACCAAAATCATCAACCCACTGAGGGCTGGATTTAAAGTCAGACTGAAAATCAAAAGCCCCTTTTCCACCAACATTTCCAGGAACTTTTATTACCAGGAATTTATTTACCTGGGTAAAATAATTCCTGGTAATCTGTGTGGTTTACGTTTCCACCGCACCTCAAAGTTCTGGAAAATTGATTCAAATTAGCGTGATGACGTAGATGATTCAGCGTGTGTCCTGTATTTGGCTTCGCCAGCTTGGCTGGTTACATGCTTGTGAAGAGAGTTGGGGCTGTTTGTCTCAGCCAGCAGCTCAGTTTAAAAGTATATTAAGATAAGTGTCAAACTAAGTTAGTCTACATACAGACAGCTGTCATTTAAGCTTATTAGTTACAGTTCGCTATCAGCTGAAGTAGCGTGCTGTCCTTGTGTGAGACATAACGTTAGTGTCGGTGGATGAGAGACTGTGGACGGAGCATATTGAATATCGCTGTCTACATGTTTACATGTTCATGCTTGCTGAACACATGTATTGATGAAGTAACGAGTGTTTGACAGTTTGGTCAGAAACATGCACACCAGCAGCCTGCTGGAGATCATTTTGTAGGGCTCTGGCAGTCCTGCTGCTGGGTCGATGCCCTTCTACAGCCCTGTCCAGCTCTCCAAGGACACTAGCAGAACACAAATCTAGAGAGGAGTCAGTCAGGAAGGATAAGGAGAGTCTTGCTTTTGCCTCTTCATTGAACCTGTTGTCACTTTCATTTGCACCAAAGCAGATGAAACTGATTCACAATCGACAAATTGATATCCCGGAAGTGTAACTCACTTGGTGTTATATGATGACCAGAAAGTGTTCCCTTAATTTTTCGAGCAGTCTGTATTTACAGAGCCTATGGTCTCTGTGAAAGGGCCAAACATCTAGCCAATGTAATTTGACTGGGAGGATAGCAGAGCATCACACAATGTACAATATGTTTAAGATCATCTTTCCACTGGAGGTATCATCTGTACATCACTGTTAATTACAGTCTCTGTTTCTCAGGTATCCACATTTTCCAGAGGCTGAGTGGCTGTGAGTGGGATGATGAGACTGGAGAGGTTAATGGTTTTTGTCAGTATGGTTATGATGGAGAAGACCTCCTAACGTTGGACCTGAAGACACTGACATGGATCGCTCCGAAACCACAGGCTGTCATCACCAAACTGAGATGGGATGCTGACAAAGACAGACTAAAACGCCATGAAAACTACTTAACTCATGTTTGTCCTGAGTGGCTGAAGACTTATGTGGCCTTTGGAAATAGCTCTCTGCAGAGAAAAGGTAGAATCACATGACCTGATGTAGTTTCACTGACATAACAATGTTCATACAACCTGCTCAGAATGAACTGCTGTTGTATTTTCACTCCAGACTGTTTGACATTAACTTCTCTTTGACTTTTTTCTGTGGCGGTAAAGTTTGATTTAGCTCTCATCAATCAGCAGAGACTGACATGTTGGAGTGCTCTGATGTTTCTGTTCATCAAAGCTGAGCCTGTGATAGTTAGTGCACAGTTAGCATGAGTTAAGTGAGTTTCAAAATAGACATATTGCTGTTTCATTGAACATTGCTATGAACTGCTTTGCTGTAATCCACAAAAACAGGTGGATCTTTCTACTCTGACTGTAGTGAGTTTTTTAAATGGTGGTGTAATTTCCTTTTCTGTCTATATATAGACAGTGTGGAGGTAACTAAGGTAGGTGTAGCTGATGGGTTGTTATGTAGAGCAGACGTATATTTTAAAGCTCATAAGATTGTATGGGCCTGTGCATGTTGTGCATTTATCTGACAGAAAAGTTGTTTACATTTTATCAGCCTGACTTATCTGTTGTGTCTTCAGTTAAATTAAAGGAACCCTACAGAGTTTCTGACCTCTAGTGGTGCTGTAGAGCAATCTTATTATAAGTGGATTCCTGTTTGTTTGTATCATGATGGCGTTGTGATTCACATCATGCTGCTGGTGTAACAATGGGTGTAATAAATAATGCATTCAACACATTTGTTAGAACTCAAAGATTCACACAATGCATTATGGTGAGAAACACTGGAAATATAACTGTTGTTTGTTTACAAGGAAACATGGCCCCCAGAGGAAAAACATTTCAGTATGAGTGACATCATAGTCTGTTTTATTAGCAGCATTGTTGATGAATATTTTCTTCATTTTTTATTTTGCCCAGAAGAATTTTCATACCGTCTGTTGTTGATTGAGATCACTTTTAGATTGACCAGCAACAATTATCTACCACTGGTATGAACAAGCATCCAGGTTTACTGTACACATGTCTTTATTTGCTTCTCTCTGTGCAGACCTTCCCTCAGTGTCTCTCCTCCAGAAGTCTCCCTCCTCTCCAGTCAGCTGCCACGCTACAGGTTTCTACCCTGACAGAGCCATGATGTTCTGGAGGAAAGATGGAGAGGAGATTCATGAGGGCGTGGAGCTCGGAGAGATCCTCCCCAACCACGATGGATCCTTCCAGATGACTGTTGACCTGAACCTTTCATCAGTCCCACCTGAAGACTGGAGGAGGTACGACTGTGTGTTTCATCTCTCTGGTGTGAAGGACCACATCGTCACCAAACTGGACAAAGCAGTGATCAGGACCAACATGGGTAAGAATGACAGATGTGAGAAAGATGTATTTATGTGGCGAGAGAGAGAGGGTATCTATGGTGGTTGCGACAACGCCACCTGGGGGAATTTCACCACCAGGAAATTCTGAGCCAAGATTTTAAGGTCCTACAGGTTCAAAAATACCACGGGGCAAGAGGCTGTTTTCAAATTAAAAAGGAGGGAAACTTTGTTTAACAAAACTAAATGAACTATTGAAAAGAAGAAAATCAAGTCTCACACACCATTACGATAAGATAGAATTAGCACCAGGCGGCTCAAGGGTATGAGGACATGGCATAAGTCCTTAAGTTAAAGGAGAAGTCCAGTATTTTGCACTTTGAGCCCCATTTCTGGATTGTTTATAATGAAATAAAGTGGTTAAGACCAAAATTGTGACCATTGCTCCTTTTCAGAGAATTTTGCTTTCCCCTGCCTGGCTTAACACTGCTGCCTCTGGGGCTCGGAGTGCAAAATACCGGACTTCTCCTTTAAACACCCGTGACACTGCTCTCACACACACACAGCCAAAGAAAATCGTGAAGAAGACCATCACCAGGAACTGAACTGCCACCGCAGACCCACAGCACCAAACCAAAGACAAAAAAACAAGAGTTAAAGCAACTCTTACCTTTTTTGCATTTCACACAGCGCTTAGAAAAAATTTGAACATCCACAACTCCCGCCTCCCTCCAAAGTCCCATCCCTCTCCTCCTGCAACTCCACCTCCCTCCAAAGGCCTACTCCCCCCTCCTCCATTACGTCCTCATTATGTCTATGATAGACGTAGGCGTTGGCAAGGTAACTTTAGATACACGCAAGAGGAGAGCGAGTGTAACATGCCAAGAGAAGAAGAAATATGCTAAACTAGGTCTGGTTGCTATAACGTTAACATTTCAATCAAGACAGTCAAACGCAACCCCGGAGTTTTAAAACTTAACCGGAGTCAGTGATGACTGATGAGTTTTAGAATAAGGTTACAGTGCTAACGTTAGATAGTAGCGTTTATGTTACTAGTAAGTGGAAACGCACAAGGAAGATAACGTTAATGTTTCAGAGGCTATGCTACAGTAGGCTAACGTTAGCCATTAGCAACTGGATGCTCTGTTGTCATATATAACGTTATAGCCTATGTTACATTAGAGGCAAATTAAAAATACCTGTCCAGCAGAAACTCTGCAACCATCTCGTCCCTTTTTAGCTCAGGATGAAGCTGCATCAGTCTTTGCCATCACTCAAAAGCAGAAAGCAGAGCTGCGAGTGGTTACGTCATTTGGAGGCCTCCATGTGGGGAGGACAGACAGGATGCTCGGCCAATGATTTTTCTTAGAACCATATGAGAATGGTATAATTATGAGTTTGTATCTCAGGTGGAATTCACTTACATTTTAGTGTGCCATCAGCTTATTAATACCATTTTAACCTAAACAAAGAAAAGCGTAACATTTCCAGAAAGGTAAGTGTCGCTTTAAAACATGTCAAGCTATACTGATGTGGACAAACACAAGTAATTAAGTGAAACAAACAAAAGAAATAAAGCACAAAGAACAATAAACAACACTAAATTATAACATACAAAATACATATTAACCAAATGTTAAATTTAACACAAATGAAATGTTTTAAAACAGCATCCAGGAATGTCCTGGGCGTGGGCCCAGACAGCTACAGTGCCCTCCAAAAGTATTGGAACAGTGAGTCCAATTCGTTTACTTTTGTTGTAGACTGAAAACATTTGGGTTTGACATCAAAAGATGAATATGAGACAAGAGATCAACATTTCAGCTTTTATTTCCAGGTATTTACATCTGGATCTGATACACAACTTAGAAGATAGCATTATTTGTAATGGAACACAAAATTTTTAGGTGAGCAAAAGTATTGGAACATAAAAACTTAAAATAGATTAAAGTGAATGAGACTTAATATTTAGTTGCAAATCCTTTGCTTTCAATAACTGCATCAAGCCTGTGACCCATTGACATCACCAAACTTTTGCATTCTTCTTTTGTGATGCTTTTCCAGGCTTTCACCGCAGCCTCTTTCAGTTGTTGTTTGTTTTGGGGGGTTACTCCCTTCAGTCTCCTCTTCAGCAGGTAAAATGCATGCTCTATTGGGTTTAAGTCTGGAGACTGACTTGGCCAGTCTAAAACCTTCCACTTCTTGCCCCTGATGAACTCCTTTGTTGTTTTGGCAGTGTGTTTTGGGTCGTTATCTTGCTGCATGATGAAGGATCTCCCAATCAGTTTGGTTGCATCTTTCTTTAAATTAGCAGACAAAATGTTTCTGTAGACTTCTGAGTTCATTTTGCTGCTGCCATCATGTGTTACATCATCAATGAAGATGAAAGAGCCCGTCCCAGAAGAAGCCATGCAAGCCCACGCCATGACATTACCTCCACCGTGTTTCGCAGATGAGCTTGTATGTTTGGGATCATGAGCAGATCCTTTCTTTCTCCAAACTTTCGCCTTTCCGTCACTTTGGAAAAAGTTAATCTTTGTCTCATCAATCCATAAAAATTTTTCCCAGAATTTTTGAGGCTCATCTCTGTACCTTTTGGCAAATTCCAGCCTGGCCTTCCTATTCTTCTTGCTAATGAGTGGTTTGCATCTTCTGGTGTAGCCTCTGTACTTTTGTTCATGAAGTCTTGCGAACAGTAGATTGTGATACCTTCACTCCTGCCCTCTGGAGGTTGTTGCTGATGTCACTAACAGTTGTTTTAGGGTCTTTCTTTACAGCTCTCACATGTTTCTGTCATCAACTGCTGATGTTTTCCTTGGTCTACCTGTTGGACGTCTGTTGCTTAGTACACCAGTGGTTTCTTTCTTCTTCAGGACATTCCAAATGGTTGTACTGGCTATGGCCAATGTTTGTGCAATGGCTCTGTTTGATTGTCCATCTTCTCTCAGATTCACAATTGCTTCTTTTTCACCCATAGACAGCTCTCTGGTTTTCATGTTGGTTCCACCTCTAAATGCAGTCTGCACAGGCAAAATCTATCGTACCCAATCTGAAACTGAGCTCAGACATTCAGTGCTATTTATTGTTTGAATAGTCAATGTAATTGGGAGACACCTGGGCAACAAAACACACCTGTCAGTGACATGTTCCAATACTTTTGCTCTCATGAAAAATGGGTGGGTTCAAACAAAAGGTGCTATCTTCTAAGTTGTGTATCAGATCCAGATGTAAATACCTGGAAATAAAAGCTGAAATGTTGATCTCTTGTCCCATATTCATCTTTTGATGTCAAACCCAAATATTTTCAGTCTACAACAAAAATAAAGGAATTGGCCTCACTGTTCCAATACTTTTGGAGGGCACTGTATAAGCCGCTGCCCATCAGGACATTCCTGGAGAGCCACATCGGCGAGCCGAACCAGCAAATTAAGGGAGAATATTGATCAAACCCAAAAAGCTGGAAGTCAAACAGAAGGGAGACAAAACAGCAGGGATCCACCCTGCTGTTTTGTCAGGTAGAGGTGGCCAAATACCGGCCAAACAATTTGCCAGGGTCTCTACAAGAGAATGCACACAGCTACAATCCTAGCAAAAATGAACTCCTACATATCGCTCTGCAAAGCCACAGTGACGCCCAAGAGAGCTGGAGGATGAAAGGTTTGCTAAACTGAAGACAACTTTAACCTTGATTATTCCAGTTTTAGATTATTTTCTTATACATTGATTCCTGTATTATTATGCCTCTGCTCCAGTGATAACTGTGGCATGAGGCTTTCTAGTTGTCCGTCTGGACCATTCTCGTGAATGTGATAACTCAAGAGCACCTGGAAGGAATTTGCTCAACTTTGACACAAACGTCCACTTGGACTCAAGAATAAATTGATTAGAATTTGGTGGTTGAAGGTCAAAGGTCATTATGACCTGACACAACTTGCTTTTGGTCATAACTAATTAATTCATACAGTAATTGTGACAAATTTCACACAAATGTCTGATAGGATAAAAAGGTCAAAGGTCACCTTCACTGTGACATCATAATGTTCTGCATACAACACTTTCCTGGCCATTATTCAGCATCATAACTCAGGAACAGAAGGTGAGACATTTGGTCAGATACTGAATTGGTGACACTAATCTTGGGTGTCCACCTTGAAACTGTGCTGATTGTTTAGATCCTCTGTGCTGTCGGGGGGAAGATGTGTGTGAAGTATTCATGTTGTCACAGACATGGATATAAACTGTGAGTGCAAAATAAACTGTTTCACAGAGGCACACAACCATGACGAGGGAATTCTAGTTTTTAACAAAATGTGCCACAGTGTCTGTCTTTTGTCTTTTTAAATCTAACACATATGTTAAAAATATTTTTTACAGACACACACTTTTAAGATAACAGCTCATTATACTGTATTAACTCAAGTCCAAGTCAGTCTTAGTTCACAGCAACAAACCTACATGTATGTGTGAGTGAAATGTTGGATGGATGGATGGATGGATGGATGGATGCTCTGACCTGCTTTTGTACCAGTCTCATTTTTCATTGTTGTTTTTGTTGTTGTTATCAGAGAAGCCCAGTGACATCACCGTCCCCATCACTGCAGCAGTAGTTGTTATTGTCCTCATCGCTGCCTCTGGATTCATCGTTTACAAAAAGAGGAAAGGTGCTGTTTAAGTGGCTTTTCTAGTTCTTTGATTTTGGTCTTTGAGTTGATGCTTTTATCCTGGTTGCATTTGAATTGAATTGAAACAAACATCAGTTCCCTGCAACTCAATTTTATACAACCAACAGTAAGTGCTGTCAAGCTCAGAGCCTGTCATAATACGACTAAACCCCAATAATGTAGGAGAGAAGAGATAAGTAAATAAAGTAAGGACTAATCAGAAGGGTGGAATGGATTTATATATTCTGGCATTTCCGACTGTAACTTAAATTAGCATTTCTTTTTTTTTTTATTTCAGCCAAACTTCCCTCATCTCGTAAGTAAAACTTACTCTATTCTATTTCTACTGATCTGATAGACACTTTATGCTGCAGATTAAAACAGGTTTCACATTATTGTGCTGATTATTTCAAGTGTGTTTCTGCATTTACTGTTTATAAAAGTTCAGAGCAGGATGAGTGGACTTCACACAGTTTCACACTAACAGTTTGTTTCTGACCTCACAGCTCCTGACAGCAGCTCTGAGCTCTCTGAGAAACTCAATCCAGAAACCTGACTGACTGATTATATTGTAATATTTTATGGCTTCAGAACAAATGAAGTACAGGTTTCTGTCAACATGTAGAGACTGAATGCAGTGCTGAAAATCACCTCTTGTGGTGGATTAGACAGGACAGGTGAAGAGACATGATTCATGACAAGTTTACCACAGTGGTTGCTAACTAGTAGCTATTTGTAATGTGGGATTTATACTTCTGCCTGCCGTACTTACGATGTAGGCTCTGCATCGACGTGGAGCCTACCCAGTACCCTACACCATAGCCCTACATGCACCTCCACATAAATGTCACTGCATGTCGCCGCGACGCAGACCTCCTGTCTATTCGTGGAAGCTTAAACCATTTCCCTCAGTAGAAGTAAAGCTTTTATTTATGTTAATTTCACAGACAAACAATACATTGTGAAAACAATAAAGGTTGCTAGGCTAATTTATACAATGTAAAATGGCATAGGCTTGTGTTAATAATGTTAGCATGTTGTATTTGCTTGGAAAACGTGTTGAGTATCACGGTTATTTTGTCCATGAACCTTGTGAGTTGTAATAGAGCCAAAACTTTACCTTTGTTAAATGTTGCTGTTGACCTGGTTTCATGAGTAGAGAAAATCTCTGCTAGCCAGTAGGCTAATTTATACAATGTAAAATGCCATAGGCTTGTGCTATTAACAAAAGCCTGTTGTATTTGTGGGGAAAATGTGTCAGCGAAGTGTTTGCTTCTGTGAAGCCAATTTGTGTACTTGTGCAACTATTGTTGCTATTAAGCCATGTTTAATGTGTGTTTTGGGTGTGTTTTGAATCAACTACACTTAACAGCACTTCATAGAAACCCCGCCGCCAACTAGTGTTTTGGAGGTGTAACTGTAGAGTGACACAGACACACCACCGCACAAGAAAAAATGCTCACAATGGCAAAGGCAGGTGCGTAGGTTACATGGCTAGGGTACGGAGTGGGGTCTGCACAGAGCTGACGCACAAGCATAAATCACGTCTAAGACTGGAGGAGCCACATAGACAGTGATTCTGGCCCCCATCTCTGGAATGCTCTGCCCCTTGTCCTGCGCCAGTGCACTTCCCTGGTTTCTTTTAAATGTCAACTGAAATTGTACCTTTTTAAATTAGCCTTCCCTGTTTTGTGATTTTATTGTTAACTCAGTGTTTTATACATTTATTTTGTGCTGTTATGTCGTTATCTCGATTGAACACTGTCTTTTTGACTGTTTGATGTTTTTTGATGTTTTATTGTTGTTATGTCCCCCGGCCACCTGTGTGTTAATTATGTGTATGTGTGCCTTATGATCTGTGTGTTTATTATGTGTATGTGTGCCTTATGATCTGTGTGTTAATTATGTGTATGTGTGCCTTATGATCTGTGTGTTAATTATGTGTATGTGTGCCTTATGATCTGTGTGTTTATTATGTGTATGTGTTTATATCTATGTAGGCTATATACATTTGATCAGCATGTTTAGTGGAGAGTTAGACCTCTCCTTTTTCCAGAGATCTTGTGTTTTATGTTAACAGGTGTGCAGTTGTTTCGCTAGACGATTGTGACGTTGCTCCGACGTCACCGCTGCCAGATTGGTTGGGCAAGGGGCTCGGCCTTCATAATGCCGGCCACACGGAAGCCGCGAGACCACTTTCTGACATGGCAGCAGCGCATCGTTTCTCTGATCTGGTGATAAGGGATTTCTCGTGTGTGACCATAGTGTGTATGTTCGTATTTAGCTTGTCTTGCTAAATATTGTATCTTTTTGTTAAGACCAGTGCCTTAGGGCCAACTGAGTCGTTTGTATATATTGTAAATAGTCACTACCACATTGTTTGCACGGAGTGTAGGGGTGAGCTGCTATTTCTGTTGGATCTGTTTTCTCCTGTTTTTTAGCCTAGGGAGTTAGGCCTAGTATTGTACTTTTGTTTCTTTTGTTTTCGTTAGGAATTAGGAATATCGCCGGTCGGTAGACAGGTTGCTTTTTGTTCGTTGTTTTGGCCTGGGTTCACCCTGACGCAATTGCTCCATTTGTGAGCCATATTGTACCGTGTGTTTTTTTGAAGTGTGCAGCAATAAATTGCTCACCTGTACATTTATACTCGTGTTCCTGTGTGTCCTTATGTTACGCACCCACACCCCTAGACCAGGGCGTAACAATTGTCTTTGATTGTAAAGTGTCTTTGGGTGTCAAGACAGGCGCTTTTAAATAAAATGTATTATTGTTATTATGGTGGTTGCACCGCTGAGCGGACCATGTCATTTATGAAATTATCTGTTGTGTCAGTTGGGCCAGTCACTGTAGTTTAGCCTAGGGCTGGACGATTATGGCAAAAATAGTAATCACGATTATTTTGACTGATATTGAAATCACGATTATTAAACATGATTATAAGTTGGTCGTGTTGCCCTGGGGGGCAGACACCACAGCGTGACAAACTTTGCAAACAATTTCTTTTTGCTCGACGTCCGTCAACTTGAAGCCAAAATGTTTCCAGATGACTGAAGTTGTCCTACCTTTCTTCTCAACCAAAGGCTGCCTTTCTGCCATGTTCTCAATCGCTCGCTCCACATATTATTGATCCACACACGTCACACGCTTGCTGCTGCTGCACATAACACAGGTGCACTCACAGTGCTTTTCCAGCACAGGAACTTACATACAGTACACGATTAAAATTCGATTAATCGTCCAGCCCTAGCTTAGCCTGAGCAGATATGATAAAGAGAAGAGTTTCAGCTCTTTGCTTGGGTGAGTGAAGGATATAAAGGCAGGTTAAACATACATTAGGTCAGGGTCAGAGAATGTGTCGCCTGTCAGAGGGCTCAGTAGATTTATAACACCACAGCTAATCTAGGACCTAATGAAAGGTCAATCATTATTTATCATGAATACTGGGCATCTATAGGAATCCACACAACCTTTGGCACATTTTCCTGTGTACCGATAACCATAAATGAATGTGAAAATCTTTGAGTTGAGTTTGAACGATGCTGCGCTTTAGCCAATCACAATGGAGGGGGCAGGGCCAAGACGTGCAGGTGTCCCCAGGAAATGTGTATCTACAGAAACAGCAAGCTCCGCGTCCATGGCGACTGCTCCACCCAAAACGCCGTCTCGTCAACGTGAAAAAAATATTTTTTTTTCCAGCGGATGTCTTAGTTACAACATGATTGAGCTAACTGGAGTAATTTCATGTCGTATCCGACAACAGGAGGTTTTTAACAGATGACGTCCTGATGTTAGCTTTCCTGCTGCTGTTAGCTGACCCTGTCAGCTGCAGCCACCGTCGTGATCTCCCAAAACTGAATAAATACCACACATAGCAACACAAAACTGCTTTGCTAGCTCAATCATGTTGTAACCAAGATATCCACTGGAAAAAATCTTTTTTTCATGGACCGTTTATTGAGTTACTGAGTTACAGACACCGCTAACGGCTAACGTTAACAGCTTACGGTTAGCCCAGCTAATCTACGATGGCAATGTTATTAATTACAAAACGTGCACACAGAAATAGTAACATTTGTTCAGTCATTGGGTTTATAGACTTTACAAACATCAGATTAGTCTAAACAGTGATATAGTGACGTGAAAAATGTGAGATATATATCTATATATAGATATATAGCTCAACTCTGCTGGTTTTCTATCCAGAAGTATTTGTAAACAACAAGGCGATTCCCTGGGGGCACCGCTGGAAGTGAAGGGCGTGAGCGATCGCTGAGGCCCCTGCACTTCCGTTAGTCGAAAAACTCCGGGGCTGCATCCCAAGTCTCTTAATTGTATAGTGCTAACTCCTAACTCCTGACTTGAACTGGAAGTTGTTTGGGGTCTGCCATCTTTAAGGCTGTCTCATGTCTCTTATTCCTTCCAGTAAGGAGTTAGCGTTAGGAGTTAGGAGGGATCTGTTAGGTGCGTGACGCTTCAGAGTAAGGCCGTCTCATGTCTCTTAATAAACAATCCTCGCTCCTCACTCCTAACTCCTGACTCCTTACATGTTTTCCTAAGTGGGAGGGACTAAACAGTTAGGTAAGGTGGTTAGCAGTAATTTTAAGAGACTTGGGATGCAGCACTTGGGATGCAGCCCGGGCAGTGCCTCCAGGGGTAAAGGAAGGAAAAGAAAGTGACTCATCTGTGACTATAGCTGCAGTAACATGAATATTACCTGAGCATTCAGTGTTCTTACAGAAGAGTTGGATTAAAAGACTGATATGATTGTCAGCTCTGAGCAGAGGAAGCTCCCAGACAAGCTTAGCTTAGTATGAACACAGAGTCAGGAGGAAACAGCTCAACAGTAGCTCTGTGAACTAGAAAAGTGCACTCAGTAGGAGATATCCACCAGGCGGTCACCTGAGCTGATTGTGGTCACTGTAGACAGCAGATGTGCTGCAGCAAGTTTCAGAAGCGTCTCAGAAGCTAATAAAAATACACTCTTCATCTATTGTTGACAGAGCTGCAGCGTATTTGGCAGAGCAGTTTGGTTTCTCCTGTCAACAGGCTCTGTGTGTGAATTATTGGTAAAATAATTATTAGGATGAATGATTTTAATAACTAAACACAGCCAGAAATCTTTGATCCATGTTGTTCATAACTGGACTTTGAACAGTATCAACTTTTAACAACATAACCTTCTGTGGAATAGAAATGTAATCCCTAATATCCACTACATCTATCATTATTAATCTTTAGTCTGTAAATATCCACGTTTTATTTTACTATTATTGGTTGTTAGCATATCAACTTATAGTTATGCTTTAAAAGTCTGAACCCTTAATATACCTCATATTCTTCTGATATACTTCGTCCTAATAAACCTCATATCCAGCATATTAAGTGTGTGATTTATGTTTATTTGTATATCTTGTGCTTATATACCGAGCATGTGTGCCATATAATTTAATGCTTCTCGTATGACTACTCTTTAAATATAGATATGTTCAGTGTCCAGTGCATGTTCATTACCTCAGCAAAAATGGCCTTTCAGCCTACAATAGAACTGTTGGTCACACAGCAGTGTGTGTGTGTGTGTGTGTGTGTGTGTGTGTGTGTTGCAGCACCTCCTTGGCCTTGAATGTTGACATAAAAGACAAATAGCTTGTGGTTCCTGAGTATTTGGGTGAAAGACAAAGAACAACTGTTTACCTTCCTGATGGGAGCGTGCTTCTCTGCCCCTCTGACCACTCCACCTAACGCTAGCCATTACATCTTGGTGGCCTTTGTTTAACTGACCAGATTGAACGTCTTCATTACCTGGCAAACCGAAGCCTTAATGAAGTTGTTTATGTGACTTCTGTCTACTTTTCACCTCTATTCTACCAAGTATGTACCTAACTGTATGAGACCTTTTTAACTTAATACAGCCTTTTTAAAAAAAATTTGCTCAGCATTATTTCCAAAGATAATGGTGGTGGACCAGCCCAGGTTCAAATCATTATGCGCGCATGTAGTTTCCATAATTTGCAAGACACCATGAGACTCGACCAAGGGAAGAGTGGTCAAAGGGAAGGAGGGGCCCTCCAGTCCCCTGAAAACTGTTTAAAAGAGTGCGCTGTGTTCACTGTAAGTCAGTCTGCTCCCGGGACCAGGCTCAGGTTTGTTGGCTTTTGCTATAAACTCTGCTGTCAGCAAAGAAAAAATACAAGCAAGTCAAAAGCTATATAAGAATCACAAAACAGATATCAAACAGTGGAAAGCTAAGGCACATGGCACACAGACAATCTGGCAGACTGACAGTGAAAGTGTCCCAGTAAATATAGAAGGGAGCTAATGAGAGGATGAGGAAGAGCTGAGTGATGATTAGCAGGTGGAGTGAATCTACTGATGGGAGGGCAGCCCAACCATGGAGAGCCGCACCTGGTAGAATTGTCCCTCCTGGCTCTCTTACAGTCAAGGTGGCACCAAAGATAATAAAAAGGAGGATTTATTCATCGTGTATCATGCCTAACTTTAGTGGATCATAACATGTTGGGTTTTGGAATGAATCTGCAGATGTTCAAAATGAGACCAAACTTTTCTGTGGATGTCATTTTGAAAATACTGGGGTGCACAAGTTCATTATTAGCCACAAAACTGTAATAACCATTTATCAAACAGCTCTTTAGTCAAAAATAGAGTGGCTGTATTTTCACCATTTTGTCTTGTTTGTTATAAATAGATTGTTGTCATAAATTAGGGGAGAGTGTTGCAGTTTTTTCATAGGAGGGCCAAAGAAAAATATAATGCTGAATGGTGTTGCCTTTTTATAGAATGAAATAAGAGATTCATCCCCACCCCAATGAATTTGTACAGTCCCTAATTCAGTTCAGTTCAAAACTATCAAATTGAATGAAACATTTTCTGAAGCACCAGCGACGTGTGAAACTTCAGACGTCATGTGGAATTCCTCATTAGCCACCTGCTCCATTTCCCAGCTTTTGTATCCTCCACCCAGAGTTCACACTGTTTTCACACAGCATAGCTACACTGACAGAACTGAACCTCCGAGCTGCCTGTCAAACAGGAATCAAACCATAAACCTGCTTCAGACAGTCCAGACTGAGTGGAGTCCTGTGGGGATCAACAGATGTGAAGTCTGGCAGCTGACGGTTGCTCGCTCTGCTGCAGTTCAGCGGCTAACAACTAGAGCTAGCTGCTAATAGCCAACGCTACATCCAACAAGCTCCAAACATCTATTCAACAACTCCACCCTCCACAGTCAGACACACATGCTGCTTATTTACCAACCTGATCTCACAGAAATACGTGAAATGACCACGACCTCTTAACACCGCATTCCGTGGTGGCAGCACGTAATGGGTTGAAATTACGTGCTGCCACCACGAAAACAATGCCAATGTAAAGTCAATTAGGATCCTCTCCCGTGGTGGACACACGGATTCCCTGATTCAATCACGTCACGTCAACCTCGTTTTCCTCAATGATATCTTTAACATTCCTGTATACACACAAAAACGCAGAAGTGTTCTTGATATTAAAACGGCAAATATATTCCTCTGTTATAATTTCCCACCAATAATAATAATAATGATAATAACGTGATAGTTCGGCTGTTCTAGATATTTGTTATAGCCTATTCAAATATTCAATTCCAAAAAATGCCGTTTCTAGAGAACTTGCTAAAATATCTGAAATGAACCATCATGCCTACTTTTTCTTAACATATTTCATCTAGGTGCAGTGTCATTACTAGTTCAGCTTTACTAGACATTTGATATATTCAGTAGATGTATCTTTTTACGACCCTGTTTTACAACAAGCCGCAAAAAAACCTACCGTCCCAAAAACACCGAGTACTATCTAAAATAACTACGATTAGCCATCATCCTTGCTTTTTTTCTTAACATAGTTCATCTAGATGCAGTGTAATAACTACTTCGGCTTTACTAGATATTAGATTTATTCAGTAGATCTATCTTTTTACAACCCTAATTTAAAGCCGCGAAACGAACCTACTGTCCCAAAAAGCGCGTTTCTAGTGTATTAGCTAAAATATCGAAAATTAGCCGACATCTTTACTTTTTCTTACCATAGTTCATCTAGGTGCAGTGTAATAACTAGTTCGGCTTTACTTGATATAAGATATATTCAGTAGATATATCTTTTTACGACCCTATTTAGAGCCCTACTTTGCAAATCAGAAGAACTACAACTATGTTGCTGATATGTATCAAACTGCATGGCGCAATCCCAGGGAACTGTAGTTTTTTTTAAAAATCTAAGCGTTTTTCCCAGATTTGGAAGTTGTAAATACTGAATTGAGAGTACACTGTGGACTTTAAGGGGATGGTAAACACATTTGTGAAATCAGATTTTAAATATCTAATTTCTAAATGGGTGGAAATTAATTTTATCCATATTTTATCCATATCTGACAGCACGCACAGTTGTTGACTACACTCACATGATAGCTGAGGTCAAGAGCTCTCTATAACAGTTGGTCCCATGCCTGTACCCCCTTTAGTTGCTGAGTTATAAGCCCTCAAACATGCACTGAGGTCAAGGTTCAAAGGTCAATGGCTGAAAGCAGGAGCCATGTAGAATCTTCACACTGACATATGTTACTCTCCAGGTTGAGACCTTTCCAATGATGTATTTGGTTTAGCTCTACGACAAAGGTTTGATTTTTTCATTTTTTGGACACAAGCCATGCCAGGTGTAGTTTCAGAGAGCACTTTGAAGGCCCAGTGTATAAAATGAGTTTTGTTTGTTTCTTTGCTTGTTTTTTCCTTTTGTACTGTAGATAGTTACTAACATGAGTCATCCTCAGACAATACAATACTACTAAAAAGTAAAACCAATAATAACAATAATGAAATAAGCAAAAAATAATATTAAAATCATATTGAAATTTTAAAATCTATTTACAGAGTGGAGTGGTAGCCTAATAGATAACTTAGATAATATTTATAATTGTTTAGACACTTTATTATTGCTTAGATACTATTTAGCCTATTATTGTATTTACTTTTAGCATGTTCTACTTTTGAGTAATTTCCGAGAAGTTATGATAAAAAAAAAAATAAAAAAAATTACAGACTATGGAGACAACCTCTTCAATGTCTCACGTCAATTAATTAACATTATTTGTCAGCTTTTTATAATGCCTTTTTTTTTTTGCTGCTGTCTCCAGTTGAGAGTGGTGATTTGCTAAATACATTCTACAATAATAATTAGATTAACATTTGGTCTATAATATTGTTGGCTATATTACGCATTTTAATTAAAAAAACGGAAGAATAAAAGAAATAAACACCGAAATAATTACTTTTTTTTATTGATACTCCTCTCTGACACACACACACACACACACACACACACACACACACACACATTGAACACGCGATTGAATGAATGAATGAATGAACATTGGAAGTGGTTCAGCCACAGTCCCGCCGGCTGGCGTCGTCACATTGAGATTCCATTTGTTTTTTATTACTAACAAAATGTTTTATATTGACCGTATGAATGGTTTCGTTTTCAAATAAATATTTGGAAATGAAAATATGCTTTGGTGTACTTTTACAGAGTTTTGCAATATGTATATAGCCTACCTGTATCAAAATGTAGGCTGTAATTTTCAGCAGCGGTTTGTGTGACAGCTGCCACGGTCCGAGGTATAACCAGCGGGGCAGCCGCTGGTTCTGTGGCGCTGGCTTGGGGTCCACTCTCCCCTGGTGGAGTGGAGGGTGGCCGGGTTGCCAGGGGCAGACGGCTCCATGTGATGGTGTTTCCTCTCTGGTTCTTCCGTGCTCAGCCTTATTTTTATCTTCTTATTTATTTATTTATTTATTTATTAGTGGCGTTTGGATTCAGTTACGGCAGACGGACGGCAATCTGAAATGGAATGAAGCCCACAGACGGCGGACAGCAGCTACAAAACAGTAGTGGAACGCGCCCCATCCGCCCACAGCACAATGCTCTTAAAGCTCTACGCTATCAAAAGCTGGCAAAATACATTTATTTTATTTTATGGCCTTGACATTAAGCTGTCATATTGTTGAGTTATCAAGGACACTTCCGCGTTTTTGTGTGTATACAGGAATGTTAAAGATATCATTGAGGAAAACGAGGTTGACGTGACGTGATTGAATCAGGGAATCCGTGTGTCCATCACAGGAGAGGATCCTAATTGACTTTACATTGGCATTGTTTTCGTGGTGGCAGCACGTAATTTCAACCCATCATGTGCTGCCACCACGGAATGCGGTGTTAAGAGGTCGTGGTCATTTCACGTATTTCTGTGAGATCAGGTTGTTATTTACTGATGAATTACAGCTCACATCTCGTGCTAACAGCTGACACTGCTCTGGTGTGAGTGTTTTGCAGGTTAGCAAAACATCCTGGTGCTGACTATTCACTGGCAGTTACCCCCTTTATATGCTCTGATCTTGTTCCTCTCATACGGAATCAGAAAATGATTTCAAGCATGACCTGGCTTACTAGTTTTAAATATTTGTCAGAAACATTCCATGAAATAATTTATCATTGCGTTAATTTGAACGTCCGATAGCTCAACACTAACATTTTAGTGTACAGTCTCGTTTCGTCAGTGAAAATAACACATACAGTTTGTCCTAGATTTTATCAAAGATCTTTCTTTTAGCTCCTCAGTGTATCATCTTTGTCATGAGAAAAAGGTTGTTGGCAAATATTTGTTGTCAGTGTATTCATCAACAAAATGAACACTGATGGCAGATCATTTTAGTAATAACACATATTAAAACAACCATTCATACATACCATTATTTCTTTTCAGTTTAAAAGAGAACCTTATACCTGCCTATTTCCTTGTTTGCTTTGATCATTGAGGTAAATTTGCATTTCTACAGTCTGTGCATTGTTTTTCTGTCTGCTCCTTTTAATGCAACAGCAGATTTTTTTTTTTTTGTAGAATTTTAGAGATTAAGATTGTATTTGTCTGATTTGAAGGTTTATTCTGTGAACAGAAAACATGTTGTGTGACTGATAGTGAAGTGTAGTCATCACAGACTGAATACATTCATCATAAACTATACAGAGTATACTGTATATTAACACTGGGCTGTTTTAATTATTGAAGCATATAGCAACACAGAGACTTGTGGTCAGTGGGATGTGAGGATTCTTAAACTAACATCTGTACAGATGTGAAGCCCTGACTGTATCTGACTGAGCCTTAATGAAAGCTGTTGTCTTGTATAAAATATGAAGCTTATAGTCAAACACAGTTTATTCAGCCTGTGTAGTTGAGGGGACAGGTCAAACTGATATGATGCTGATTTACAGGAGAATTCACGTCAAATGGAGGATAAACCATGAACATAAACTACAGATCACCTGTAAAGCATTTTAATAAATTAACCCTTGGATGCATGACCTACCAATACCTACACTCTTCCATAAGTGGGGTCAAAAATGACCCCAATTAGAATCAATGTGTTTTATGTGATAGACTTAAGCAATTTCTTTAATTTTGGTTAAAGATGATGATTTGTATTATATTTTGGTCAACAAAAGAATGATTTCATGTTTGACATGTTCATTTATCACTTTTTATTAACATTTTGACAACTAATGACATCATTGAATAATCAGTAAAAGTATAATAGGCTACCTAACGGGAAGGAAGCTATAAATATAGTAAGTCTTTTTTTATATATATATATTTTGGGGCTTTTTAGCCTTTAATGTATAGGACAGACAAGCGTGAAGGGGGTAGAGAGGGAGTGACATGCAGCAAAGGGCCACAGGCTGGAGTCGAACCGGGCCGCTTGCGGCACAGCAGCCTTGTACATGGGCGCCTGCTCTACCACTAAGCCACCGCCCCATAAATATAGTAAGTCTGCTTATCTCTACACAACGAATGCAGTAATGGACTACACGCACACACACACACACACACACACACACTTACTAATGACATCATTGAATAATCAATAATAGCATAATAGGCTACCTATTACATGCGCGCAAGCACACACACAATAATGGTAAGATTTTATTACAAGGAAGCTATAAATATAGTAAGGCTGCTCATCTCTACACAACAAATGCAGTAATGTTAGCTAGCTAACATTACAGTACTAACATTACATAGTAGTTAGCTAACTAGTGCCTACTAGCTAGTGTTAGCTCACTACACTACAAAGTGGGCTAATTTGATGACAATAATACTATACTTTATCACACAAAAGTCATGGATGTGGAAAATAAGTTCATATTTTATAACGTCATATGTATTCCAAGATATAAAAGATATAATACTAACATGTCTGTTGCTGTATAAAAATCCTCCTGGGTGGTGAGACTGCTGGCATTAGATGTGTAAGTGCAACAGTAAATGTATACCTGACAGTCACAGTCGATAAGAATCAAAGATTCCTAGGTCTAACCCTTGATATTCCATAGGAAATGCTTGGGATCATTTTTGAACCACTTATGGAAGAGTGGGGTAGTGTTACAAAAACAACAATTTCTTAAAGTGTATATACATTTAAAAAAAAAAAAACAAATACAAATAGCCTCATGTCAAAAACATGTTTTATGAGGAATACCTGGAATATGAAATGATAAAAACTTTTAATTCCATAGATACTGAAGAAAAACAACCCCTGGGGTCATTTTTGACCCCATTTATGCATCTAAGGGTTAATCTATCATAATTAAAACAACTGGAGACTGAAAACAAACTGATATAGGGTGAATTCACCTAATGTGGGACATTTTTTGCAATTCAGACTTCTGGTCTATATTGTGATATGAAGCAAACACTTTCAATATACAGCCAGTACCATTCTGAAATCCCCAGGTTGTGATCTAATAAAATCAAAAGAAAAAATACTGATATTACATTCCTAGAGGAAATGCTATACATATCAAAATTCTGATTGCCAAGTCATTTCCCTAATGTGGGACACTGAAAGGTCTGTTTAAAAGTCATCTTAATTCACATAATAAATGCTAATTTTCAAACATGTCTGTTTACTAAAATAACCTTTAATGTTATTGCTGTTAATGGCAAATCAAACAACAGCAAATAAAATAGATAGGGCTGTAATTGTGCTCCATGTTTTATTGCATAGTAGTCTACACGCCTACACACCTTTATCCCTGAGTTGTAGCATGGATTTTGGGACATTCCAGGCCCTGCAACCTCAGTTGTGGGACTCCACCAGCCCCAGCAATCTCCCTGAACTCTGCTATGGCTCCCCCCATTCTGTCTTCCCTCCAGTGGTTCAGCTTTCTTTCCCTTCTTTCTTTCTTTCTTTCCCTTGTTTCATCTCCCTGCCTTACTCGCCTTTGCCACTGTGATCTGAAATACATTCCATTTAATTAATCAGTAATGTGATATCCTGTGCTAACTTCTGAATTTAAACATTTATCATGAACATTATTAAAAAAGTCTAAAGTTAGAAACAAAAAACTCCTAAACCATTTTAGCATTTGATACAATGATACAGCATCTCCCAGTTATTGAAAAACGTTTGCTCTTTATTTAAAGTATCCTAAATAATGCATTATAACAATAAAATCATGTAAACAACCATTGCTATTGCTCAGTATATTCAACTACACACAGTTTTGCCTAACAGAAGCACATTTGGAGCTGTCCCACATTAGACAAACCATCCTGTCCCACTTTAGGGAGACATGTTTCCTAAAGTGGGACAGTGGGAATTTTGATTGAAATTCTAAATATTAAGAATATTTACACCACATTAGGATATTTTGTGATGCATAAACATATTACAAACACATTCTGATAAACAATTAGCAATATTGTTGTTTTTTTAAAAAATGTATGCCCTTAATATCAACTTTGCCTGAACACTATGTCACTAACCTCTTGGTGGTCTTCACACAGAGTGCTTCCTGTTTGAAGGCTGCCCTGCCCCAATAAATGATTGGACATTTCAGATGTCATGTAATTTTGATCATGTGATATCACAGCTTGTGTGAGCCCACAGTTACATTAACTTTCCTTTGCAAGGGGAAGACCTATCCCTGCTTAAGCTTAAGTGTCCCACATTAGGCGAATCCACTCTATGGGTCTGATCACTTTTTTAATGAATTGACATCATTCCAGACAGGATGTCAGTGTGTCTGTGACTTCCTGTACGGACTGAAGGCTGCTGGAAACTGTCGGCTGCTGGAAACGACTTCACCGCAGCTTTTTGTCACCGCCCCTGCTGCAGCCGCCTGCTCTCGTCTACTTTCCAGGCGAGGAGCAGTTCATCTCCAGCGAGCCTACTCCCTCCTCCCAGTGCCAACTGGCAAAAAAATGAGGAACAAACAGCTGCCCCAGCTCGGTCACTTCTTCATCAAAACAAGATGAAAAATTTACTTTTGCTGCTTCTCTTGTGTCACGTGTCGTCATCAGGTGAGATCACACTGTGAATATGTGCTTCACTTTCCACTGGGCTCTGTATTTTGTTTGTATTAGATTTTGTTTGTTGAAATTAGATAGCTTGATAGGAACCTTATGCACCTCAAAATCACATTTTAAAAGGAATTCAAGCCCTCCTATTTTTTTAAACAAGGATCTCGGAATATGAAACCACATGGACTCTGGCTGAGACAAATTTGTTTTCAGCCATTTAATCCTGAGAGTTCCAACCACTGAATCAAATTCTAAAGCTTTAATACCCCCATTCTCATATTCTTTAACTAACTGTGATCTTTTAATATATTGGGTTTTATTTTTCCATAAAAACTGAAAAATAATAGAATTGGCTTTCTTAATATTATTTGAAGAGACATACAGGGAGTGACATGGATAAAATAATTTTGAGATACCTTCTGCTTTTGATAAAATGATTCTACCAAAGATTGTAAGATCTCTGGTTAGCCAGCGACTTAGGGATTTCTTCATATCTGTTAAGCGATTAGCTATATTCAATCAATTCAATCAATCAATTTTATTTATACAGCCCAATATCACAAATCACAATTTGCCTCACAGGGCTTTACAGCATACGACATCCCTCTGTCCTTATGACCCTCGCAGCGGATAAGGAAAAACTCCCCAAAAAACCCCTTTAACGGGGGAAAAAAAAACGGTAGAAACCTCAGGAAGAGCAACTGAGGAGGGATCCCTCTTCCAGGACGGACAGACGTGCAATAGATGTCGTACAGAACAGATCAGCATAACAAATTAACAGTAATCCACATGACACAATGAGACAGAGAGAGAGAGAGAGAGAGAGAGATATGCAGGTAATGACAGTAGCTTACAACAACATTATTGAAAGTAATAATATTATAGTTATAGTTCTGGCTACTGTGGTACAATATGTTGAAAGTATGTATTAATACCTGGCAGTATACATGTGTGACAATAGTCGTGTATAATAACAGTAGAAGTATGACTAATGACTAATGATGGCAGCAGCAGCAGCAGCAGGAGGCATCTGGCAGGACCACGGCAGCAGCACAACCACACACGTCACGCTATCCAGCCACCGCTGCGATATGAGTTAATCTGAGAGACAGTGAAGCACAAAGGCTCCGGAGAAGAAGCCGAGTTAGTGACATCCAGAATGGCCGAGTTAGCAAGATGCAGTAATAGAATACGAGAGAGAGAGAAGAAGAAGAAGAGAAGGTGCCAGGTGTATTATAGGGGGGTCCTCCGGCAGACTAGGCCTAAGTCAGCCTAACTAGGGGCTGGTACAGGGCAAGCCTGAGCCAGCCCTAACTATAAGCTTTATCAAAGAGGAAAGTCTTAAGTCTAGTCTTAAATGTGAAGATGGTGTCTGCCTCCCGGACTGTAACAGGAAGATGATTCCACAGGAGAGGAGCCTGATAGCTGAAGGCTCTGGCTCCTGATCTACTTTTGGAGACTTTAGGGACCACGAGTAACCCTGCGTTCTCAGAGCGCAGTGTTCTGGTGGGATAATAAGGCACTATGAGCTCTCTAAGATATGACGGAGCTTGACCATTTAGAGCTTTATAAGTTAACAGTAGGATTTTAAATTCAATTCTGGATTTTACAGGGAGCCAGTGCAGAGAAGCTAAAACAGGAGAAATATGATCTCCTTTCTTAGTTCCTGTTAGTACACGTGCTGCTGCATTCTGAATTAGCTGGAGAGTTTTTAAGGACTTACTAGAGCTACCTGATAACAGAGAGTTACAGTAATCCAGCCTAGAGGTAACAAAAGCGTGGACCAATTTTTCTGCATCTTTTCGGGTCAGGATAGGCCTAATTTTCGCAATATTATGCAGATGAAAAAATGTTGTCCGTGAGGTCTGTTTTAAATGAGAATTAAAAGACAAATCTTGATCAAATATTACTCCGAGGTTTCTTACGGTAGTGCTAGAGGCCAGAGCAATGCCATCAAGAGAAACTATGTCATCAGATAAAGAGTCTCTGAGTTGTTTGGGGCCAAGAACGATAACTTCAGTTTTGTCTGAATTTAACATCAGGAAATTGGTGCTCATCCAAGTTTTTATGTCCTTAAGGCAATTATGGAGTTTAGTTAATTGATTACTTTCTTCTGGCTTTATCGATAAATACAACTGAGTATCATCCGCATAACAATGGAAATTTATAGAGTGATTTCTAGTGATGTTACCTAAAGGAAGCATATATAGAGTAAATCAGATTGGTCCGAGCACAGAACCTTGCGGAACTCCAAAACAAACTTTGGTACGTAATGACGATTCATTATGAACGTGAACAAACTGAAAATGATCAGATAAATAAGATTTAAACCACCTTAGTGCAGAACCTTTTAGGCCAATTAAGTGATCCAGTCTCTGCAGTGGAATTTGATGGTCAATTGTGTCAAACGCCGCACTAAGATCTAATAAAACAAGTACAGAGACAAGTCCTTTGTCCGAAGCAATCAGAAGGTCATTTGTAATTTTAACTAGTGCTGTCTCAGTGCTATGATGCACTCTAAATCCTGACTGAAATTCCTCAAATAGATTATTATCATGGAGAAAATCACACAGCTGGTCTGCGACTACTTTCTCAAGGATCTTTGACATAAAGGGAATATTCACGTCTTCTCTTCTGAAAACATTTTTAGATATCATTATTCCAAGATATTTTACTTCAGATGCAACTTTAATTGAAGCAATACTGGGATCTGTACTTGTATGAATGGGAAGTAATTCACATTTCTTGATATTTAAGGATAGCCCTGACGCTTTGGAGAATATAGAAATATTATTAAGAGCTTTCTCAACCATATATTTATCTTTTAAAAAGATGGCTGTGTCTTCCGCGAACTGACTTATTTTAAATTCCTTATCGAATACTGTAGTACCTTCTATTTCCGGATTGTTCTTAATGAGCATTGTTAACAGATGAGTGGTCAAAATAAACAATTTCGGGGAGATTGGGCTTCACTTTTACTTCTACAGTACTTTAGAATTTGGTAAGACTAAAAGTTTAAAGTTGACCACAATGAATATCAGGCACATGCACACATAGACCCCAGGTGGTTCTCATGCACCTGCCCTTTTGCCCTCTGACCAGGTAGCCAAAGTGTCCTTTTTTGTGAGACATTTTTTTCTATTTCTTTTTCTAATGTAATATTTACCGGCAACGAGCAGAGTAAAACACCAAATTAATTTCTCACTTCCACATGTCTATAAAAACCAAAACTCCAGTCAAAATAATGCTATGATCTCCCACACTGTGGCTCTTATTTATATAAAAAAACTCTGAAATGCGGCTTGTTGCTGCGCATGCCTTGTGCTAAGAGCACAGAGAGGAGAGGAAGAGCCCAAAGATGCAGTCCCTGCAGGCGCCTGTTCTCTAGGATTCTTTATTAATATTTGAAGTGTGTTTATAAGATAATTATAAGAATGAGTGGCTATTATGACTATTTAAAGAAATCACAGCGGTTTCCTTGTAAATTCAAAACTTTGTCGTTTACAAGTTCTTTGGGGGGTAGACTGAATTTTAAAAAACGTGAATTTATTCTTATTTCTGAACCAACAGGAAATAAAGCATTTAGATGGATCGCAGGTTAAATTAAAGGGTTCTGATGGGAATGTAACAACAACAAAAAATAAAAACTATAATAAAATAATACAAGCCTTAGGAAAAGAACCATGTTTGTAAGAAGCTGAATTTGATGTAAATAAACCAAACTACTACCTCAACAGAGTCTTTTCTCTTCAGCACTCTGTTAACTTCATATTTAAAAACTTTGAGGCAGAAATCATCCTCAGTGTGTCGCTGTGTCAGAGCAGTTTCTACTCTGTACATCCAGAACCACTGAAACCTCTCTGCAGAACACGCTCCGTCATTTACACACAGTAAAATGTGTTGACTCAGCACACAACATGAAATAAGACAAGTTGATCTACAGGAGAATAAATATTTGAAAGCAGTACAGAATGCCTGAGAGTGTGACTGTCTTATATTCTATCATATTTTTTATTTTGAATTGTCGCCTGCCACCTGAATTTTGTTTTGTTTTGCATAAATAAATACATTTCCACCATAAATCAATGCAGAAAACGTTACCGGAACACAGGAAATTAAGTGTTTGAGACCCCTAAAACCTCCCCCCACTTAATATGTGCCCCCAGCAATGTTTCAATCAAATGACACCCTTGTCTGCAGCACTGTATATGGATTCAAATAAATTAAAAAATATGTAAGTAAGCAAAATATGTTACTGTATATAACTGTATTTTTTAATTAATAATTATCAGAGAGGTGCCCCTTTTGTTTTACATGAGCACCTGCCCCCAGAAATATCTGTGCATGGGCCTGCCACATATATCATATTTATGATGAAGGTGATGATGATGTGTATATTTAAACTGAATGTTCCTCATTTGTCCTGCAGTAAAACACTCCCTGAAGTTTTTCTTCACTGCATCTTCTGAAGTCCCAAACGTCCCACAGCTTGTGGGTGCTGCAGTGGTTGATGACCTTTTGGTGGGTCACTGCGACACCGATACAAAGATAATACAACTAAAACAGGACTGGATGAAAACAGCATTAGAAAACAATCCGCAGCATTTGGAGTGGTACAGTCGACAGTGTTTTGAGATCCTGCCACACGTCTACAAAGCCAGGATGGACAACTTGAAGCAGCACTTCAACCAAAGTGGAGGTACATCTTGTATTTCATTCTTACTGTTAAAGTGCTCTGTATCTTAGCTGTAAAGTAAAGTGACCCACCACAAGACTGGGAGGATAGCAGAGCATCACACAATGTACAATATGTTTAAGATCATCTTTCCACTGGAGGTATCATCTGTACATCACTGTTAATTACAGACTCTGTTTCTCAGATATCCACATTTTCCAGATGATGAGTGGCTGTGAGTGGGATGATGAGACTGGAGAGGTTAAGGGTTTTATGCAGTATGGTTATGATGGAGAAGACTTCATATCATTGGACCTGAAGACACTGACATGGATCGCTCTGAAACCACAGGCTGTCGTCACTAAACTGAGATGGGATGCTGACAAAGACAGACTAATAGAAAATAAAAACTACTTAACTCATGTTTGTCCTGAGTGGCTGAAGACTTATGTGGCCTTTGTAAAGAGCTCTCTGCAGAGAAAAGGTAGAATCACATGACCTGATGTAGTTTCATTAACATAACAATGTTCATACAACTTGCTCAGAATGAACTGCTGTTGTATTTTCACTCCAGACTGTCTGACATTAACTTCTGTTTGCCTTTTTTCTGTGACTTTTTTCTGCTGTTGTATTTTCACTCCAGACTGTCTGACATTAACTTCTGTTTGACTTTTTTCTGTGGCGGTAAAGTTTGATTTAGCTCTCACCAATCAGTAGAGACTGACATGTTGGAGTGCTCTTACGTTTCTGTCCATCAAACCTGAGACTGTGATAGTTAGTGCACAGTTAGCATGAGTTAAGTGAGTTCACAGAGTTTCAGAATAGACATATTGCTGTTTCATTGAACATTGCTATGAACTGCTTTGTTGTAATCCACAAAAACAGGCGGATCTTTCTTCTCTGACTGTAGTGAGTTTTTTAAGTGGTGGTGTAATTTCCTTTATTTTATCTATATACAGACAGTGTGGAGGTAGCTAAGGTAGGTGTAGCTGATGGGTTGTTGAATATTTACTTATTCATTTATTTTGCCCAGAAGAATTTAGCCTCTGCTAACTGTCCTCCGGTAACTCCCGTTCAGCCGGGAGGTTGGGTTACGGTTCGCCAGAAGCACAGCTCCAAGCCAAAGCCCACGGTTCACCACCAGCCTGTTCACGTTTCCAACCGCTTTTCCCCACTCAGCGACACACCCGCTGAGGATAAAACTCTGGTTATTGGCAGCTCTATTCTGAGAAACATGAAGTTAGCAACACCAGCGACCATAGTCAAATGTATCCCTGGGGCCAGAGCGGGCGACACTGAATCTAATTTAAAACTGCTGGCTAAAGCTAAACGTAGATTCAGTAAGATTGTTATTCACGTCGGCGGCAATGACACCCGGTTACGCCAATCGGAGGTCACTAAAATTAATATTGCCTTGGTGTGTGAATATGCAAAAACGATGTCGGACTCCATAGTTTTCTCTGGACCCCTCCCAAATCTGACTAGTGATGACATGTTTAGCCGCATGTCATCATTTAATCGCTGGCTGTCCAGGTGGTGTCCAGCAAACAATGTGGGTTTCGTTAATAATTGGCAAACTTTCTGGGGAAAACCTGGTCTTATTAGGAGAGACGGCATTCATCCCACTTTGGATGGAGCTGCTCTCATTTCTAGGAACCTGGCAAACTTCATTAGTGATTCAAATCCCTGACAACCCAGAGTTGAGACCAGGACTCAGAGACGCAGTCCTACACGCCTCTCTGAGCTTCTAGTTCAGTTACCCAACCATAGTTTTCATAGTTTTATAGAAACGGTGTCTGTCCCCCGACCACCTAAATTATTTAAATCTAAAATTAAACAAAGAGGAGTTGTGCATAACAACCTCATAAAAATTAAAACCTCTTCTGTGACAGAAAGACAAAACAGGAGAATTAAATGCGGACTGTTAAATATCAGGTCTCTATTGTCTAAAGCAGTGTTAGTAAAAGAATTAATATCAGATAATCATATTGATTTACTCAGTCTCACTGAAACCTGGCTGTGTCCAGATGAATATGTTAGTCTAAATGAATCCACTCCTCCCAGTCATAGTAATACCCACATTCCTCGAGGTAGCGGCCGAGGAGGGGGAGTTGCAGCCATTTTTAACTCTAGCCTGTTAATCAGCCCTAAACCTAAACTACATTATAATTCATTTGAAAGCCTCGTTCTTAGTCTTTTACATCCGACCTGGAAAACCTCGCAGCCACTTTTATTTGTTATAGTGTACCGTGCTCCTCGCCCGTATTCTGAATTTGTATCTGAATTCTCAGAGTTTTTATCCAGTTTAGTTCTTAAATCAGATAAAGTTATTATTGTAGGCGATTTTAACATTCATGTCAATGTTGATAATGACTCCCTGGCTACCGCGTTTATCTCATTATTAGACTCCATTGGCTTCAGTCAGGGTGTACATGAACCCACTCACTGTTTTAACCATACCCTCAATCTAGTTCTGACGTATGGAATTGAAATTGATCATCTAAAAGTCTTTCTACAGAATCCCTCGCTATCGGATCATTATCTTATTACTTTTGATTTCTTTTTACTCGATTACACGCCATTCAGCAACAGTTACTATACTAGATGTTTATCAGATAGTGCTGTCGCAAAATTTAAGGAAAAGATTACTCCGTCATTAAATTCAATACCAAGTCCCTCAGTAACAGAGGTTTCCTGTACCGACTTTGATCATTTTGTCGATAGCGCTGTAGGCTCACTGCGAACAACACTTGACTCTGTAGCTCCTCTTAAAAAGAAGTTAAAAAAGCAAAGAAAGTTCCCTCCTTGGTATAACTCTCAAACCCGTAAGTTAAAACAAATATCGCAAAAATTTGAAAGGAATTGGCGATTAACCAAACTGGAAGAATCTCGTTTAATCTGGACAGACAGTCTCAAAACTTATAAGAGGGGCCTCCGCAATGCCAGAGCAAACTATTACTCAGCATTAATAGAAGACAATAAGAACAACCCCAGGTTTCTTTTCAGCACTGTAGCCAGGCTGACTGAGAGTCAGAGCTCTATTGAGCCTTGTATTCCTTTAGCCCTTAGCAGTAATGATTTTATGAGCTTTTTTAATGACAAAATTCTAACCATTAGAGGCAAAATTCATGACCTCCTGTCCTCAGATAGTAGGCCTACCTATCTAACCTCAAACACAGCTGTAAGACCTAATATATATTTAGATTGCTTCTCCCCAATTTCTCTTCAAGAATTGACCGCATTGATTTCTTTCTAAATCATCAACGTGTCTCTTAGACCCCATCCCAACTAGGCTACTTAAGGAGGTCTTTCCTTTAGTTAACACTCATACATTAGATATGATCAATATATCCTTATTAACAGGCTATGTACCACAGTCTTTTAAGGTAGCTATAATTAAACCTCTACTAAAAAAGCCCACCCTGGATCCAGAGGTGTTAGCCAACTATAGACCAATATCTAATCTTCCCTTTATGTCAAAGATCCTTGAGAAAGTAGTCGCAGACCAGCTGTGTGATTTTCTCCATGATAATAAACTATTTGAGGAATTTCAGTCAGGATTTAGAGTGCATCATAGCACTGAGACAGCACTAGTTAAAATTACAAATGACCTTCTGATTGCTTCAGACAAAGGACTTGTCTCTGTACTTGTTTTATTAGACCTTAGTGCGGCGTTTGACACAATTGACCATCAAATTCTACTGCAGAGACTGCATCACTTAATTGGCCTAAAAGGTTCTGCACTGAGCTGGTTTAAATCTTATTTATCTGATCGTTTTCAGTTTGTTCACGTTCATAATGAATCGTCATACGTACCAAAGTTTGTTTTGGAGTTCATGAGTTCTGTGCTCGGACCAATCCTATTTACTCTATATATGCTTCCTTTAGGTAACATCATTAGAAATCACTCTATAAATTTCCATTGTTATGCGGATGATACACAGTTGTATTTATCGATGAAGCCACAAGAAAGTAATCAATTAACTAAACTCCATAACTGCCTTAAAGACATAAAAACCTGGATGAGCACCAATTTCCTGATGTTAAATTCAGACAAAACTGAAGTTATTGTTCTTGGCCCCAAACAACTCAGAGACTCTTTATCTGATGACATAGTTTCTCTAGATGGCATTGCTCTGGCCTCTAGCACTACCGTAAGAAACCTCGGAGTAATATTTGATCAAGATTTGTCTTTTAATTCTCATTTAAAACAAACCTCACGGACAACATTTTTTCATCTGCGTAATATTGCAAAAATTAGGCCTATCCTGACCCGAAAAGATGCAGAAAAATTGGTCCACGCTTTTGTTACCTCAAGGCTGGATTACTGTAACTCTCTATTATCAGGTAGCTCTAGTAAGTCCTTAAAAACTCTCCAGCTAATTCAGAATGCAGCAGCACGTGTACTAACAGGAACTAAGAAAGGAGATCATATCTCTCCTGTTTTAGCTTCTCTGCACTGGCTCCCTGTAAAATCCAGAATTGAATTTAAAATCCTACTGTTAACTTATAAAGCTCTAAATGGTCAAGCTCCGTCATATCTTAGAGAGCTCATAGTGCCTTATTATCCCACCAGAACACTGCGCTCTGAGAACGCAGGGTTACTCGTGGTCCCTAAAGTCTCCAAAAGTAGATCAGGAGCCAGAGCCTTTAGCTATCAGGCTCCTCTCCTGTGGAATCATCTTCCTGTTACGGTCCGGGAGGCAGACACCGTCTTCACATTTAAGACTAGACTTAAGACTTTCCTCTTTGATAAAGCTTATAGTTAGGGCTGGCTCAGGCTTGCCCTGTACCAGCCCCTAGTTAGGCTGACTTAGGCCTAGTCTGCCGGAGGACCCCCCTATAATACACCGGGCACCTTCTCTCCTTCTCTCTCTCTCTCTCTCTCTCTCTCTCTCTCTCTCTCTCTCTCTCTCTCGTATTCTATTACTGCATCTTGCTAACTCGGCCATTCTGGATGTCACTAACTCTGCTTCTTCTCCGGAGCCTTTGTGCTTCACTGTCTCTCAGATTAACTCATATCGCAGCGGTGGCTGGATAGCGTGACGTGCGTGGTTGTGCTGCTGCCGTGGTCCTGCCAGATGCCTCCTGCTGCTGCTGCCATCATTAGTCATTAGTCATACTTCTACTGTTATTATACACATATGACTATTGTCACACTTGTATACTGCCAGATATTAATATATACTTTCAACATATTGTACCGCAGTAGCCAGAACTATAACTATAATATTATTACTTTCAATAATGTTGTTGTAAGCTACTGTCATTACCTGCATCTCTCTCTCTCTCTCTCTCTCTCTCTCTCTCTCTCTGTCTCATTGTGTCATGTGGATTACTGTTAATTTGTTATGCTGATCTGTTCTGTACGACATCTATTGCACGTCTGTCCGTCCTGGAAGAGGGATCCCTCCTCAGTTGCTCTTCCTGAGGTTTCTACCGTTTTTTTTCCCCCGTTAAAGGGGTTTTTTGGGGAGTTTTTCCTTATCCGCTGTGAGGGTCATAAGGACAGAGGGATGTCGTATGCTGTAAAGCCCTGTGAGGCAAATTGTGATTTGTGATATTGGGCTTTATAAATAAAATTGAATTGAATTGAATTGAATTAATAAATGGATGGATGGATGTACTTCTGCTCTAACCTGCTATGGCTATATGGTCTTGGACATGTTGTTGTTTTGGTTTAACAGTGAAGCCTTCTGACCTGACCATTCCCATCACTGCCGCAGTGGCTGTTCTTGCTCTCATCCTCATCGCTGTCATTGGATTCATCATTTGCAAAAAGAAGAAAGTGAGTTTTTTTGAAGTGGTCTATTTATTTATTTTCAAAAAAAGGGCATCAATCACTGTTGTGAAGCAACCAACAGAAATACTTTTAGCATGATGATGATTAGACAGAGGGTAGAAAAATAAAAGATATCTATTTAACTTGAGTTAAATAGATAAAAAAGGGGGATCAGATTCAGTGGGGAAAAGGTGACAACTAAAATGATTTGTCGTCTCTTCTTCCTCTCTGCAGACACACAATCTCTGTGCCGCAAGTGGACTTTGTTTTTATGCTATTTTATCTGACATTAACCTATTCACCAGAATGAACTTTGGCACTGTACATGTCTGCAACATTTCTTTACATTTCAGCTGTGACAACTCTGTGGTTAATGTATGGTTAGGTTTAAGCACAAAAACCACTTAGTTAGGGTTAGGAAAACATCATGTTTTTGCTTGAAATACCCAGTTTGGTCAATGTAAACACGGCTGGAAATGTCACGCCGTCTTGTTAAAACAATACCCACTTATGTTGGTCTTGAACAGTGGTCTGTGGCAGCCATCCTAGGTGTCACAACACCCATCCCATCCTCCTCCTGATGGGAAACTCAGCTCATACACATGTAATACAAACAACAGCATACATATGAAACAAACAAAATGGATCATATCCGTAGTTAGCAGACACTTAAAACACAAACTTTATATACAACAGAGCATTCTCCATTCTGAATGACCAGCCTCTGCAACAGGTTGTAGCAGCTGTTTGTTGAAGGCAGTTCAGTGCAGGATGAGTGGAATAACAGTGTCTTTTGTCTTACAGCTCCTGAAAACAGCTCTGAGCTCTCCGAAAGACTGAGTCCAGAAACTTGATTCACAGACTCATTCTGCACACAATGAATTACTTCTAATGGGAGGGCAAAGCAGTAATTGCTGTGACTATTCACATCTCCAGTTAAACATCCCCTTAAGCTTCCTACAACAAACCTTTATATAATAAAGCCATTGAAAGCTTGCTTTCAAATCTCAGTTCAAACTGTTTTTCCTCTGTAAGATTACAGTCATGACACAAAGCAACAATTAACTTTCTAAAGCATCTCATGATATCATTTATCTGTTTCATCAGGACTTTGTTGGTGTGATACACACACACACACACACACACACACACACACATATATATATATATATATATATATATATATATTTATATATATATATATACATACATATATATATATACTGTCTTAAACAAAATAAACTTATAGCGTAGGTAAAACACCTCGTTTTTACGTTTATTTCCTTGTGCAACCAAAGCACGTGGTTAGGGTTAGGCAACAAAAACTGATGGTGAGATTTTTTAAAAAAAACAAAAAAACATCATGGTTTGGTAACATTTACATGTAAAGTGAACAGCTAGCTCCCAGGTGAACATCCAGGGTTTATTGGACCCATCCACCTCCCCTCCCGCCATTCCTATAGGGACTGACACCACCTGGCAGCATATCATACCATCGCGAAAAGTGCCTTTCTGTGTCGGTGTCTGATGCCACAAAGCATATGTGGTATTTGATGAGTTTGAAATGAGAACTGGCTGGGAATCCAAATTGGTGCAGGGAAATATGTGTCAGCTCCTTTTTGCTTTTTAGCTCTGCCCACTTCATTACTTATAGTGATAAGATGAGTAAGAAGATGAGGCCTTGTCTCTTTTTGAAAATTAGAAGTTTGCAAAAGAAGAAAAAAAAGAAAATTTCCAAATGTCCAGTGCTGTCCTGACCCAAAGCAAGAGGTTGCAATATAATTATAACCCTAAAGCCATTTTGGCCAATCACGCAAAGAGGACATTGGTGCCATCAGTGTGTAATGGCCCCTGACGGCTTCAGGGGGCAACAAGAATCACAGACTTTCACCTGGGAGGCCAGTGTTCTCTTCTCACATGAATGTACAGCCAAACCCTGTTATTATTTTTTTCAACCCGTGTGCTTTTGTTGCCTAAACCTAACTACATGCATTTGTTGTTGAAGGAAACAAAACATCAATTCTCGGTGTTGTACCAATGTAGTATATTTATTTTAAGAGAGTGCATACAAACTATACTTTTCCTGTGAAAACGTTAGTGTATTTTGAAAAGACACAATGCATGTAACAGGCAGAAGTTGACATGACGTCCCAGAACGTCAACAACAGATGCACCCAGGCTACAATGTAAGTCATATGTAGACATGGAAAGTCCACGACCAAGCGACGATATGTGATGAGGTCGGAGTGAGAATGTCTTTTGCGAACGTGTACAAAGTCCGGTTAGCAAGGTTAGAGCAACAACTATTTTGTGATGCCTCACAAAAGAGACGTACACCAGTGGTTTAGTGGCGGTTTAAGTGGTGAGTGTATTACTTGGTAGATGTGTAGGTTAACAAGGGGGAAGTGGGTATACTGGGCGGCACGGTGGTGTGGTGGTTAGCACTCTCGCCTCACAGCAAGAGGGTTGCTGGTTCGATCCCGGGCGTGGGAGCCCTTCTGTGCGGAGTTTGCATGTTCTCCCCGTGTCAGCGTGGGTTCTCTCCGGGCACTCCGGCTTCCTCCCACAGTCCAAAGACATGCAGGTTGGGGACTAGGTTAATTGGTAACTCTAAATTGTCCGTAGGTGTGAATGTGAGCGTGAATGGTTGTTTGTCTGTATGTGTCAGCCCTGCGATAGTCTGGCGACCTGTCCAGGGTGTACCCTGCCTCTCACCCGATGTCAGCTGGGATAGGCTCCAGCCCCCCCGCGACCCTCAAGAGGATGAAGCGGTTAGAAGATGAATGAATGAATGAATGAAGTGGGTATACTCTCCTGTATATTCCAGTGTTTTTTTGGCTGATAAATGGGTACACTGTAAACAGCCAGAAAAACAGATGGTTATACCCCGTTGACCTGCATATGCCCTCCACAACATCACTGGTGAACACTGATGTCACAAGCCAAAAACTCTGTTTTCCCTGTTTCTACATGTCAACACTGGAAACAGAATCTCTGAAATTCTTCACCCTGGACAGAGTTTAACAAAAATCTGTTTTCAATGATCTCAAACCCAGTTTGCATGTGGACAAAAGGCCACAGCACATAGAAACGCCACTTTTGAAAATTACCCTAGTATATGTGGACTTTACCCATGTTTTCAGGGCCTTTAAATAAAGAGAGGTGATTAGGAGAAAAAACAAGATGTTTGAGGCACAGATACTACTTGATAATAAATAAATAAATAATAATAAATAAAATGCTGAACACAGAATTTAAACAAAGAATGGCACTTTCAGGGCAGCTGACATCCTCGGCCTAATCTTGAGGATGTGTATTTATGGTTTTTGGTTGGTTTATATGTTGTTAGTGTATATGTGTGGTCATCCTTTCTGTATTTTAGGTTTGTGCACACACAGTCAGTTCAAGGTACCCACCCACTTCACTCTATCTGTATTCTATCTGGACATGTCTATAGTTTGGCTCTTATGTGCAGAGGGTTTGAGATATACCACTGTAAACATTTCTGCCAATAAAGTAAATATAATTTGCTTTATTTGAAAACTTGACTGCCATGTCCTGATAAAAAAAAAAGTTAATGTGTTAATATTCAGTCTGTATATTTCTTTGAAGTGTTGTAATACTTTTGCTGGAATCTCAGCTAACACTAAGTGTGTAAGGATGTGTGTTTGATAGCCTCATACATTGTATTTTAGTTTAGAGTCATTATTTCAAATAAAATTACTCCAAATCTTAAATAGATTGATGCCTGTATTTTTTCTTTTCATCAGAAAAGGTAAATGTTACATCTTCTGAATTATGAATAAGATTTTAAAATTATTAGTCAAACTTTAGTGCAAGTCAGATGTTTTGTGGACACACTGTCTAATCTTTCAGTATATTTTAAACCAGCAGTGTAAAATTCATGTAAGTTCATTGGTCACATGCAGCCCAATTAGATCCCCAGTGAGCCAGAGCAGTTAAACCATTGCACAGTAACCTATAAATAACAACACCTCCAAATGATGAGCAGTCTGACATGTCTTAAGGAAAGTAAGTGCAACTTCAACACTATGTCTCAGTTTTTCCACATTCAGTCAGTCTTATGCTCACTGTCATTACATGTGCATTTTTCCATTCACTTCCACTGCTGTGTAGTAATGCTGGCATCACCACACCAAACTAAAGTGGAAGCTAAAGAAGAAGCACATGAAGTTCTGTTTGATTTCGCTCTATAAAGAGAAATATTGTCTTTTTCAGAATAAGCAAAAAAAAAAAACCCAACAGAATATTTTGTACATGTATTCACACTTCAACAGTCTGACTTCTCCTCTGACGTTCTCAAAGCTTCATTCATAAATACACATTACAAATTTTGATACAAAATATATTCTTTTTAAAAAGGTGTGCAATAAGAATCAAGTGCTTCTAACAAAAGAAAAATTTTGATGCCACAATAACTTCACTGGAGTCATCCTCTAATCTTCAGCAGTAGCCTGTTGTGACAGATTCACAAAAGGACAGATTGAGTAACTGACCAACACTTACTAGACTTCATAGTTGACTTATTATTAAACTTTCATATGGAAGCAATTTATCTGTTTCTGGACTGTACTTAAGTGCAATTCTGAGATACCTGTAGTTTACGTGAGAATTTCTATTTCCTGCTGCATCATATTTCTTCTTCAGTACATTTCAGAGGAGCCTGTTGTTTACTTCATCCCCTCGTCACATTACTTTGATTTTAAGTTCTGGTTTAAGTCCAGTCTTTGTTGGTTCCTTGGTTTTCTTATGTGATCAGTTTTGTGTTTTCCTGCTCAACCCTTGAAATAAAAGTGTTTCATTTAAGTTCCTGTTGCCTGCAGTCTCCTGCGCTGGGGTCCACCTGCTCCACACAATGACACTTTTACTTAAGAAAAGGATCTAAATATTTCTTCCACTGTTGATTCCTAGTCTAACAGGCATCAGATGTGCATATAGCCACATTTCCACCGGACACTGTCTGTTCCCTTTAGAACTTGTACAACATGGACATAAACATTAGATCTTTTAGTGTTTCCACCACAGACACTACTCCTTGGGCTCATTTCTGCTCAATATTAGAAACATACACAGACACGGATAGAGCCTTCTGTCTGTACCCTGCCTTCGTTTTGTCTGTGTTTGTACATGTTTTGTTAAAGCTTACAGGTGCCGATGAAAGAGCAGTACCACTGGAGATCTGGGGGACAGTGTAATGTGCAATACGACTGTAGAAAGCAACAAAAAAATGGAACAAACCAGTAACATAGTGAAAAGAATTCTTTGTTAACATGTCACAATGTATTTAATGGCCCTTACAGACCACCGTTATCTACAACGCAGCCTCCATTAACATGACTTAAAACAAATGTTCTGCTATAATGACCTCTACATGCAGCAGTGCATACTCCTATTAACATGCCCTAATATGTTGTTAATCATGTCAAATATGGAAAAGGGAAACAGCTGTCACTTGTGCCATTTTCCTTCTTGGCATCAGTAGAAGATTCTTTCAGAGTTTTCCACAGGTGGCGGGCTTGTTGGACCGTGCGAACACAGCCTCCCTCTTCCATTCCTTCAAACACCTTCTTGAAAAGATCGATGTTGCGATATTTTTGCATATCTACAAACCTGTTAATATCCAAGTCTTTCATGATGTGTAAAAGTAGAAATGTAGGGGGGCATGCATCTGCAGCCTTCCAAACTGTTGTTGAATTGGTTTGTGTAAAATGTATCCATGAAAACACACAGAGCTGACTGTCAACAGACAAGAGACTGTAAACTGCGGTTAAACCTGAATACTATTAGCATATCCCACATCTTAATAAGAAAGTGCTACATTTGGAATAATATCTGAACAGAATTATGCTATTTATAAAACTAATAGAATAATAGTGAAGTATTAGTTTGCATGTAAACATAGTCAGAACTGACAGAAACACTGCTGTGGTGGGTAAAGCTTCAGGAGTAACAACATCTGGAGAAAACTGATGCTGCTGTCTGCAGACTCTGGGTCACTTATTAATCTGGGACCTTATGTGGGCTATATTTTTAGGCACTAGGCAGTCTTTTTGTTTTTTGTGGTGATTATTAGGTAGTCCAGCCCTTTATCTGTCACATCATGGACTTCTTTTGGATTTTCCACTTTTGAAACACAGTAATAAAGAGTTGAGTTTTAAATCTGTGAGACTGCTGGAGCCCCTGCCCCTCCCTCTTTGACTTCCATTGTTGTCACAGTCGCCACAAATTGGGTGCCCTCTACCGCAGGCCTGGGAGTTTGAGGGCTCTGCACAGTATTTTAGCTGTTCCTGGGACTGCGCTCTCTTGGGCAGAGAACTCAGATGTTGTACCTTGAATCTGCTGGAGGTCACAGCCACCAGTGCTCTGATTACCACTGGCACCACTGTTGCCTTTACTCCCCACATCTTTCCTAGCTCCTCTTTCAGCCCTTGGTATTTTTCAAGCTTCTTGTGTTCCTTCTTCCTGATTCTTGCTGGTGCTCAGGATTGCTTTATCTGTCACCACTGCCTTCTTCTGTTGTTTGTCCATCAACACGATGTCACTTTGGTTAGCCATCACCAGTTTGTCAGTCTGGATGTGGAAGTCCCACAGGATCTAAGTCAAGCTAAGTCATTCTCAACCACCGTAGAAGGTGTCTTCCATTGTGACCTTGGGACTTCCAGCCCATACTCAGTGCAGATGTTCCTGTACACTATGCCAGCCACTTAGTTATGGCGTTCCATGTACGCTGTTCCTGCTACATCTTACACCCTGCTATTATGTGTTGAACTGTCTCAGGAGCATCTTTGCACAGCCTGTACCTGGGGTTGTGTCTGGTGTGACAGACCCCTCCTTCTATTGATCTTGTATTAAGTGCCTGTTCCTGTGCTGCTATGATTAGTTCTGCTGTGCTGTCTTTCAGTCCAGCCTTTTCCAGTCACTGGGAGGATTTCTTGATGTCGGCCACTTTTTCAATCTGTCAGTGGTACATGCAGCACAGGGGCTTGTGATTCCTCAGTGCCCTGCTCAGGGTAACCTTGGCGGTGCCCAGGAGGTGAACTGACATCTCTCCAGCTACCAGTCCACAGTCCATATTTGGTCTGGATGGGGACTTGAGCCTGCTGCCCTCCAGTTTCCAACCCAGGTCCCTATGGACTGAGCTACAGCTGCCCCACTTTAATGCAACACTTCTGAAGGAAAGCATTTATGATAATAACATGCATATATCTGAGACTTTTATTGCACATGTGGGACCAGAACCATTAAAATAGGACGGAGGTGTTTTGACTTCAGTCTTGAAGGGATGCTGTGAGTTTTGGAAGCCACCAGATGTCGCTGTGCTGCTGCATTTGAGGCCCCAGAGCTTCATAAGGATTCATCCATCCATCACCAGTTCTGACTTAACTAAATTAGGGACTGTACAAACTTAGGACAGGAAGGGGGGTAATTTCACTAACCTAAAATTCACATCTATGTCCATTTTGAAAAAAAAAAAAAAAATCATGCTGCGCAACCAAATTATTACTGTTTCATTGCTGTTGATAATTTTAATCATATTGAGAAATTAAATCACTATTCCTGTTTTTTATAGGAATGGGAATCTGTTTTTTCTGATTTACCCAACAAAAAAAAGAAGAAAAAAACACACAATTTAAATGCATCTTTGAAACACTTTATTTGCTTTAATCATATTTACCTGACATACAAGTTTCTGTCTTTATGTACCCTTTGTCTTTTTGTCCACGGGATGATAATTTGAACAACAGCACAAGGCTAATTTCATCAGTCTAAATCTGTCTAACAGGGAGGGGGACCAGCTGTATGTTCCAGAGCAAATAAAAATAAATGAGCTCACAAATTCTTCTGGTTCCTATTAGAGTAAACATCACTTATTTTTATCTACAATTACCATTGCTGGTCTTTTTTTTTTTTTTTTTTTTTTCTTATTAAATGTAACGTAACAGAAGTTTTACATTAAATGGTAAAACAGTTTTAGAAGCTTTTAGCTTCAGGCAGCTTATTTAACTGGAGGTGTGGATACTTAATGTCACAGCATTGACTGCTCTGTAGTCCCACATGACATCACTGTGTGCAGGATGGTGTGTTTGTCAATTATGTTTCTGGATTCAGTCTCTCAGAGAGCTCAGAGCTGTTGACAGGAGCTGTGAGGTCAGAAACACACTGTTAGTCCTTTATCCTGCGCTGAACTATATCAGCTCACACTGAAAAACTATTACAATCAAAACCTTTTTAATCTACAGAGTGTGAGTCATATCAGAGACAATATAATAAAAGTAAGTTCTACTTACGAGGTGCAGGGCGACTGGCTGAAATATGAGGAAAAGAGAAATTTCAGTTGTCACAGTTTAAAATGCCAAAACATTTTTATTCTTATGTCTTTCACATAAATCAATCAATAAAACCTGTTTCCTTGTCTTTTTAGACCTCATTATATTTTGTGTATTAGATACTCTGTGGCTTACAGAGCTAAGGCTGATTGCTGCACTATTAAATGTTGCTTCAGTTTAGCAGTCTGAATATGAGCATCAGCTCAGCTGCTCTGGGTCTCTCACCTTTCTTCTTTTTATAAACTGTAAATCCAACAGCAGCAATGAGGACAGCAGCAAGAACAACCACTGCAGCAGTGATCGGGACGGTCATGTTACTGGGCTCCTCTGCTCAGACCAAATATAGAAAATAGAAATGAACAAAGAAAAAAGATCACAACATGTGCAGACGCATTTAAAACAGAAGTACATCCATCCATTTGTTCATCACACATACAGGTGGTGAATACAGTGTAATGACAATAAGCATCAGTGGTTGTGTGTGTGTGTGTGTCTGCAGAGATATACAGTACTTAAAGGGCACCACATATAAGTTAAGCTAAGTAGATACTGTACATGTTAGTGACTTTGATGTTTTTAAAGAGTGGACAGGCAGCATTAAAGACACCTGTCATTATGTGGTGAGAAAAAACAACATTTAAAAACAAGCACCTCAAGCTGGACTCGAAGGTTACAATATTTTTGCTGAAGGCCTACAATACAACCTAAACAAGTGGAGTTTATTAAAAGAAGTAACACTAAGCAGTGATGGTCTAACTAAAGACACTGTTGAGATGCATTATGGGAAATGCAGGACCCAGTGTTTTGGGGGATTTTGAAGACAGGGGGGCCTATCATACACCCAGTGACCCGGTGCATAGTGGCACACATTGCAACGCAACCGCAGTCAGCACCCACGTTGTGTAAGCAGCAAATGTACCTCCATAGTTTAGCTCTTTTACCCTAATTAGGTTTTAGTTTTGCTGCTTTAGTGTGCTACAATATTTGCTGCAGTGACATTACTGCTCTTACTTCATCACTCTCAGCAGAAAACAGCTCGCTTCCTCAGTTTAATGAATTTACCATGTAAATAGCACCAGCTGCAGGTACACCTGGCTTTAAAAGGGAATGGGGAGATTACATTTCAATTGGTTGAATTGATGTTGGGCCCAAAAAACACTTAGAGTTATTTAAGGGGCAAAACGTAATCCCTTTGCCCATTGAATCTTAGTTTGCAGTTAGATTATGCACTGGTTAACCAGCAAAGAGAAGTTGGACACACCCTTGATGCACTTGTGCCATGCACTTTAGACCATGTGCTGTAGATTGTTTAGCTAGGGCCCTAAAGGTCAGGATATATTGGCATTTACTGCTATGCCTTTCATAAATTAGACTGCATGATGAAAATGCATCATAAGTCACTGAAATGTCTCTTTAAGGTAGCATTTCTGTGAGTTTACTATATATTAAGAATTGGTAATTAGGAAGTGTACTGTATTTGTAAATTACGCTTAAAGTCTTCATGTTACTGTGAAGGTCACATGGTCTGATCTGTGATCCTGGAAAAGGAAGATAAATTAATATAATGCTGATCTTAAAATTATTAACAAATTTCGAGCAGATGATAAAAGCTAAAGTGACAAGAGAGTCAAACAATGACATCATTCAGCATACAAAACAGCAAGAAATTAAAAAAAACCCTCACCTTGGTCATTTGTGAATGCAGTTTTACCCCAGTTGGTCCTGATCACTGCTTTGTCCAGTGTGGTGACGATGTGGTCCTTCACACCAGAGAGATGAAACACACAGTCGTACCTCCTCCAGTCTTCAGGTGGGACTGATGAAAGGTTCAGGTCAACACTCATCTGGAAGGATCCATCGTGGTTGGGGAGGATCTCTCCGAGCTCCACGTCCTCATGAATCTCCTCTCCATCTTTCCTCCAGAACATCATGGCTCTGTCAGGGTAGAAACCTGTAGCGTGGCAGCTGACTGGAGAGGAGGTAGACTTCTGGAGGAGAGACACTGAGGGAAGGTCTGCAGAGATAGACAGAACAGTTTATATGATCATGAGGGTGAGCTGTTATGTATTACAAAACATGAAGTCACACTAAATCTAACTAGAAACAGTGAACATATCTTGTGCATCAATTCAATGCACAGCATGCAGTTTACCTGCATGACACTGCACTCACTGAATTATCAGAGAGGTACTGTACTACATCAGCATTACTCAATTACAATAATGTAAAGATACTCCATCTCATGCAAAAGTCCTGTAGTCAGAACTGATGCCTCTACTTAGTTGGGTAGTTTAGTCCAGTGGTTCCAGACCAGAGGGTTGGCCCCCGTTTACAGGGTCATGACATAAATCTGGGGGATCATGAGATGAGGGTCATAATAGAGAGGAAAGAGGCAAAATAGAGTTCTGTGACACAAATCTGTATTAACTGAGACTGTTTTCTAATCTGTGATTTTTCATTAAATATTGGATAATTTTACCTCTTACAGCCATGAATAGTTTTTTGTTGTTGTTGTTGTTGTTGTTGTTGTTGTTTAACTTTAAGAGTTTACATATAAATGACATCATTTGATGTTTAGGCAGGCCTCCGCCACCACACTTGAAGCCAATTTGACATAGTGGCCAAACCATGAAACCACAACTTCCAGGTCCATTACATGATGCCATAGAGACAGAGCGCAACACGTCATAACTTGATCGAAACTTATAGAGGAAATGTATCTTTGTCTGACAGACTTCTGAAAAGTGATGGGGGCCCCGAACAAGAAGAACAGCTGTTTTGTAATAAGTTGTAAACCAAAAATTGTAAAATTTACAATGCATTGTGTTTTATAAGCTTTTGTTTTTAATGTAAATATAGCTGTTAGTTAATAACCACTCATTTCTATGTGCAAAATTACCATTAACATCAATAATCTATCAATAAATCAATAAATCAGCCCTTATTGTCAATACTATTATCCCAATATGAGGTACTGTGAATTAAATGTATTAGTAGCAGACACAGATGCGAATAATATCACTAAAATGAGATTTATGAGAAAAGGGGAGAGGAGAGTGAGAATAAAGAAATAAAAAGAGGTGAGGGATAGTATGTTCATATCAGTCCGTTCCCATTCCCAGGTCAACAAATACCGACACTTTGCCATGCCCCTCAGCGTCTGATAGGGACACACAGGGCACCCTTTAGTGTATCAGGCTGTTCTCCTACACTGTTTCATGTTTTGCTGAAAAAAGTAATGCAGCTATGTACATATCCTTTGTAATTATGAGCCAATAATTCAAAGATGCAATTATGTGACCAAAGTGCTGCCAAGCGTAAAGAATAAAGGATCAGATCCATAAGGGGGAAGGCTGGAGAGGTGGATGGGTCACAAAACCCAGGACTTTCCCTGGGACACCTGTACTCAGAACTTATATCAAGGTTATGGCAAGGTATGTCCTTGCCATGTTTCTTCTTCTAACCCTAACCTCAGTAACTTTAAGTTCAGAGCATAACTTCATGTAAAGTACATAACGTCATTTGTAGGTGCTAGTCCACTTGTGGTTTCACATGGGACACAAACTGCGGTCCCCTGGTGAAAGGGTTTTGTATGACCCACTCCTCCTCCACCGTACATGAGCTTTCTTGCTCTACAATCTACATCAGTTGGTAACAGCATCAAGTATTGCTGCAGATGGGTTTACAATACAGTTATCTACGCCTGGCGCATCTCATAGAGATGACAAAGGTTGCCTTTGGCATCAATATCATAACCTAAGGGGTGTAAAAAGGGTCAGTGTTTGATGTCCTGGGAGTGAGAATGGGCTGTTCATATTTATAATACACTAAAAACAGGAGAGCTGAATGAACACTTTTGTGTCATTTAAAAAGCATCAGTGGTTGTGACTGTACCTGTTCTCTGTAGAAGACTCTTCCCATAGGTCCAAAACATCTTAAGCCATGCAGGAAACTCATTGATGAGGAAGTTCTTCCAAAACTCATTATTAGCTTTATTTCCATCCCACTCTTGTTTAATGATTTCAGCCTGCGGGTTATCGGCGATCCATGTCTCTGTCTCCGCGTCAAATGTGAGGAAGTCCTCTCCATTATAACCATACCTGACCAAACCATCTACCTTTTCAGTCTCGTCATCCCAGTCACAACCGACAATCTGCTGGTGAATGTGTACACCTAAGAGACAGAGATAGAGAGAAACTGCCTTGAGGTCCCAACACAGTCAGCTGTAGTTGATATTACATCTTATTACAGCACTTTATATACTTATGCATTTGCACACACTACATTACACACTAAGGCAGAAGTTCGTTCACAGGCAGAAGCAGAGTAATGTAGTGTATACAGTTCAATGCAGCCAGGAATGCACAAATTTGTACACTGGTGAAACAAAACAATCATTCCACAAGCGCATGGCACAGCACAGGAGAGCCAGCTCCTTACACTCCTTTGAGGACAGCAATGTGCACATCTTGGCCAGGGAAGAAAGATGATTAGAAAGAAGCGTGAAAGAAGCCATCTACATCAAACTGGAACGACCACCTTAAACAGAGGAAGTGGCCTATAACACCCACCTAAAATGCAGTCTTGGGATCCCTCCTCAGACAACTTAACATCCATTCACACCTGGAGCCATCTAACCATAACAACACTCATGATGGCCTGATGGGTCAATGACTCACATGTGACCTCGATGACTCTGCAAGGGCACACACCCACATACCGTTTAAAGAACTGAAGAAGTCTCTTGGTTGCGAGGTCTTCAAGAAACTCAAGCAAGTCCAGCTGACTACGATATAGCACTTAAGATATGTTTACTTTAGTGTATAATCACCTGGAAATAACAATTATCACACATTTGTTACCTTAAAATAATGTGTTTATATCTCTATGGGCAGCATGTCCTTGTCTGTGGGGATGGCCATGTTGCACTGCCATGTTTCTGCAGTGGCCCAGAATGGACAAACGAAACACTGGCTCTAGATAGGGACATTGTTGTTTTCATGTCAGCCACTGTGGTTATCAGCCCCTCCCTAATAGTGTTGGAAAAACACTAATTTTGAATGCGAAACTGATTTTTTCACTGTTTTTGCTGGTTTAAATCATCTGGTCCATTTGTTTTTGAGCAGTGGAGACGTCTGCAGATAAATTGTCCATCAGCAAACCCCCCTGATCAATGAACACTGAAGGAAATTTTACTAGGAGAGTTTCAGATGGTTGCAATCTGCAATCATCATTCTCAGATGCCACTAAATCCCCCTAAATCTTACACACTGTTCCTTTAACTAGTGATGGCCAAATGAAGCCTCATGAAGCATATTTTTTTATTTTATGAGCCCAATAGATGGCGTTCTTGGTTTGTAGAGAGAGGCTCAAAGAATGGCAATTCAGTGTGCTTTCAACCTTTTGTTGAACAGAAAGTGCCATCTAGTGGGCTCATAAAATAAAGAAAATGTCTCATGAGGCTTCATATGACCATCACTTCCTTTAACATACCTCCAGTTTGGTTGAGGTGTTGCCTGAAACTGATGGTTTGAGCTTTGAAGAACTGCTGATAATCCACGGCGCTCTGAGTGATCCTTTCCCAGAGTTGTGGTTCTTCTTTCATTAATTTTCTTATCCAGTCTTGCCTTGGTTCTGGTGTTGTCATGCTGCCATCATAGTAAGACAGAGGGACTCCTTCAACGTTTGCGACAGCCACATAGTCTGGGATGTTTGGAACTCCAGAAAATATCATTTGGTAACCCCTAAGGGAGTGTTTCACTGTAAGACAAAAAGTAATTTAAATGTATTACATTTATTTTTGACATGTTTGAATGGTTGTCACCTCTCCCGAAGACCAGAGAATCTTTTTTTTCTGTCCACTATTTGCCGAGACATACAGAATACATATTAGCCCTATACCTTTTAGTTCCACTGTAAATTTGTGCCTGTTATCTGTATTATGTTGTCACCTTCCAAGACCTTTATAAAAAGGTAGCAATACCAGTAGGCTACACACCTTAAATGGTATTCCTTAAACTTGAACTGCCTTGCACGCACCCAGCAGATACAGAGTGTATAAATAGCCTACAGTTACTATCAGTACAGGACACCCAAGGAAAAGATTGTAAATGCTATTGTACATAATTTTGATAAGTCCATTTAATGTAACCAAATCTCAATGAACACATCATCTAGGCTATCTTTAGCTCATACATTTATTTAATTTCACCTGACAGCCAAAAGACAAGTATCTGTGAACACATACAGTACCCTCCTGCACATATACAGTAATTATAGTCATGCCAATAAAGCAAACTAAAAATACAGTTTTTGATCTTAGCATGTATCATGACCTTACCTGCAAATGCAGCATGACAGAGGAGAAGCATCATCATCATCTTCTTCATCTTGTTTAGAGAGGAGTAGAGCTGTGTGTCTGAGAAGAGTGTCGATTTATGTTTTCGTTCAGTCAAAAGATGTTTGTTGGCTGTGTTGCGTTCTCTGAATATCTTAAGGTATGTTCACCTGTGAGTGACTCCCTACAGGAGTCACTAAAAAAAAATCCCCTTTACACACACACACACACACACACACACACACACACACACACACACACACACACAGATGTTATCAATAGCATGACAGCATATTTTCTCCACAGTGTGTTCAACAGAGACTTGTTCCTTGTCTTGGCTCTGTGTGGTAATTTGAGCCTCTGTTATGTGTCCATTTGTCTTTAGCAGCAGACAAGCACAGACAGACCTTTAGAAGAAGCAGGCAGTGTATCATATAACACACAAAATTTGACCCATTGGACTTGATGCAATTCACCTGTAAAGCTTTATTTATAAAGCACTTGTCAGTGAGTACAGCATGCTTTACAAAGGGCACTGTCTGCAGCACAGCAGTAGTTTCAGTGACAACTTGTTAATATTCTCCTGATAATACCAGAACTGTGGATTATAAAGGTCTGTCTAATTACACACAAACTAAAGTTGTTTCAGTTTGTTTTGTACCTCTGTGTCTGTCTTCACAGCCCTCCTTGTAAAAACAAAACAAAAAACCCCTGATTGACTTGCACGTTATTTCCTCATAGATCACACGATAACAGTTTCAGATAACAAGTCCAGCAAGAAATGAGGTCAGATGTTCCTTTCTTCCTGATGACTAGAACCAATTTATTTACTGTTACAGTGATCATGAATGAAAATCTGCAGAATTTAGCTGACATTTTTTGTTTGTTTGTTTGTTTTTCTTGTGATGTGATACAATAATAAATTAAGAAAAATGCAAATGCATTAATTTTAATGTATTTATTTTAAATCAAATGGGAGAACTATGGAGTTGCCACTGAAATTTCGCAGACGCAGGTTCCCTGTGGGCCCACTGATGACACATTTTCAACACAAGGATGTATGTAGATTAAACAAGTAAGTTTAATGTTTACCATGTTGTTTTCTTTGTTTCGCATGTCAGCCTGCCAGGTGATACTTCACAATAAGGGACACAACATTTGAGTACTCACTAAGGAACAAATTAGGAATGACTGAGGGACTAAGTGCTAGTGAAACATTAGTTGATAACAATCTTTCACGAAAACACATTCCATTCAACTGCGACCATTTCAGATAGCAACATATGACAGCAGTTATTTTTATAGTACCAAACATGGACATGACTGTTTGATGAATCCGTCTTTGTATTTTAAATATTATCTCTTTCACTGAATGTTTTGATTAAATAGTATTCTGAAATAGTAATGTTCGGGTACCCATTAGCTGACCCGGGAGAGCAGGCGACCCATGTCCTTGCCGCAGCGGCCGGGGGTTCAATTCCAACCCATGACCCTTTGCTTGTTACACTGGTCTGTGTCACGCTTCTTCCTGAAGTCCACTATCATCTCCTTTGTTTTTGTGATGTTCAGTGTAAGGTTGTTCACTGAGCACCACTCTGACAGTCTCTGTACGTCCTTCCTGTACGGGGACTCATGCTCCTCCGAGATGATGGTTGTGTCCTTCGCGAATTCAGTGATGTTATTGGAAGAGTGGGCTGGTGAGCAGTCCTAAGTATACAGAGAGTAAAGGAGAGGGCTCAGCACACAGCACTGTGGGGAGCCAGTGCTGAGAGAATTCCTTGATCCAGGCACAGATGAAGGAGGAGAGACCCAAGTCCAGCAGTTTGCCAACCAGGATGTCTGGTGGGATTGTACTGAATGCCAAGCTGAAGTCAAGGAGGAGTATCCTCACATAGCTCTCTTGGTGTTCCAAGTGACTCAGCGCGGTGTGGATAGTGATAGCTATAGCATCCTCAGTTGACCTTTTGGCTTCATAGGCAAACTGATGCAGGTCGAAGGAGGGTGGAAGGTTGGTTTTGATGTGATGGAGGACCAGTTTTTCAAAATACTTCACTTTCACAGGAGTGAGTGCAACCGGTCTATATTTGTTCAAATCCCCTGGGACTGCCTTTCTGCGGACGGGGATGATGGTTGCAGACTTCAGTTGTCATGTTAACCTCAAACCTGACAAAGAAGCGGTTTAGCTCCTCAGCCAGTGCACCATTGGTGGACGCAGTGCTGTCAGTTCTGCCTCTCTCAGGGTAGATAGAAGGGTCTACATGACACCGAGAGGGCTTCAAGATCAGGGCAGCAGTGTCGGGAAACAATCCTGCTGTCAGTACACTGGTCATGGTGAATATAGATACAGAGTCCCCCTCCTTTGTTCTTACCTGACTCCCTGCTTCTGTCCTGTCGGTAGCTAGTGTAGCCCGCTAGCTGTACTGTGGCTTTGGGAATGAGCAAATGTAGAAATGTTTCCATTATAATCAAACACACAAAATATGCACCAGACTACAGAGCCAAGAGCTGCTGCACAAGTGCGTGCTGCCATCTTTTTTGCCATCTTGAAATGCAGATGATATGCTGCTTTATATATCTTATTCTACAAATCCCCTTTCCAACTTATTTCTATTCATGTAAAGATTTGGGATCATTTCTAGGAACAGATCAAACCCTTGTTACATATGAATCTTTGTAAAAACCTGACCTGAATAATAACAGATAGTTGGGTGATTTTCTATTAAAATGGTGTAAATATGGGCAGTGTTGACAAAGTTCATTAAAGCAGACAAAACTATAGAAGAACATTTTAACCAGATATACATCAGGGTTAAGTCCAGCCTGTTCTCATTATGAACTTATCAAATACTTATGCTTATTCAGTGATTTCAGCATCAGATGCTGATGTGCAAAGACACCTTTTATGGCAATATGATCTGTACCTGGGTGGTGTCAGTTTGTAATGCCACTGGATGGCACCACCGAGTAATCCCACCAAGCAACGTAACTTTGTAATGCCACCGGTAACAAAGTAATATTAAAGGAGCTATATGTAAGAAATCTAAAGCAAATAGTCGTAAAATCCTCCTAATATGTCACAGAGACTAAGGAATAATGTTAATATAACATACTGATCTCACCGACAACAATAGTACAGCCAGAATATTTGCATTTAAAAAATTTTTTTGCGGTCTGCAAATCATGTTTATGTTTAGAATTTGTGTTTTGGCCTGTTGCACCACCCACTGCCGTGTACCAATCATGCAGTCATTAGAGTCTCAGCATCCAGGTTGCCAGTTACGACTGAGCTACAATGGCTGACGGTGCGACCAAAACCAAACGACCTTGTTATGAGTCCCAAAAACACCAAGATAAAAGTCGAGGTAAAGCGAGGGTCTATATAGGAGATGCGTTTGAATGGTGGAGACGGTTGAAAGCGGAGAAGAATTTGAAATCGGATGTCGAAGTGACTACTCTTCTCCTCGACAGGTAAGCTTTAGCCAAAGTTGGCTAACTAGCATCATAGCTAGACAGGGATGGACATTTCGAATACTTTCAACTGTTACTCATTTTCGATCATACATTGTAGCCCATGTGCAGGTGGGTCATTGACCCGACTGATTTTTTTGAGAAACAAATGTTAGCAGCACGGCAAGCAGCATTAGCAGTGTCCCAGTACATAGCATTAGCAGCCAGCTCCTCCTCAGCTGTATCCCAGCAGCAGTGTTAGCAGTGTCCCGGTACATAGCATTAGCAGCTGGCTCCTCCTCAGCTGTATCCCGGCAGCAGTGTTAGCAGTGCCCCGGTACATTATTAGCAGCCGGCTCCTCCTCAGCTGTATTCCAGCAGCAGTGTTAGCAGTGTTCTGGTACATAGCATTAGCAGCTGGCTCCTCCTCAGCTGTATCCCAGCAGTAGTGTTAGCAGCAGAGAAGCCGGACTTGCTCGAACGGTCCGCTGGAAAACCAAAGATCAAGGACGCGGCGGCCCTGCCACGGCAGCCGCCTGTGGGCAAACAAATCAGTCTTCAGCGTGCCGCTGTTCAGCCGCTGCTGGCTGTTTGCTTTGGTAACGGCGGAAACATTAGCATGATAATACTAAACTTTACATTTGACACTTGGCCAAATTTGAGTCCTCATTAGGTCTTCGCATATATATCGCTATAAAGCTATATAACATTACAGAGGTGAAGCAAAAATGAAGCATAGTTAGGTCAAATATCCTGCATATTTCCTCCAATATGTCCATCCCTAGTCAACAGCTAACATCAATTATAATACATCTTGACCTTTACTGATATAACAGGAAATGCGTGTACCCTCTGAGACCCACTCATGTATGATAAAACGCTCATCTCTTTAGCTATGTGGGTCCGAGCACCTCCACCCCCAGTAAGAGGCAGAGACCAGGGAAAAAGCACGTGATAGCTCCATCACTGTCAATTATTGGAGGTCCATCATCTGATACCCTTTCTAACCGGTCAGTATTCAGTGTCACATTGTTTTTATTTTCATTTCACATGCTGAAATGTTTTTAGTAGTCTAAAACAAATACAGTGTCTACAGAGAGGACCTCCCACCTATTGAGGAAGGAACAGTGCATGTTGAGAGCACCATGGATACCCCTGAAGACCTGCAGGAAAGGTAAATAAAGCCTCACAAGCCTCATAATAACATTGAAGAAAAGAAAATTCATTGAACATATACTTTTTTAGTGTAGTATCTACAATCCACACCTATGGTGACAGTCATCTTTTTTTCCAAAAGTATACAGAACATGAGTATCCAGGATGATGAAACCCAGACCATGTATGAACGTCAGATAAATGACCTGAGGAACAGTGTGTAAGTTCCACTGGATTTGCCTGTATAGTGTGACAAGACGTGTTGATGTGCTTTGACCATTTATATTTTCTGATTTCAAATTTGACAGTATTGATTGGGGTAATGGTGATGAGACTGAGGAGGAAATTGACGGTGATGACAGTCAAGATGAGGACTACGTTCCTCGTATTTGTATTCGGTATGTTACCATTTGATTCACATTGCTTCATGATGTTCCACTTGATAAGAATCTTAACAGTGTCATGAACACAGAAACAAATATTGCTCAGAATCATTCTCTCTCCTTAGACAGTCACTTAACTTGAAACACACACAAAAGATTAATTCTCAGAGAACAACCTCCAAGGGCAACTACACACAATAAATAATGTAACAATTTATGTAATTATGACTGCTTCAACACTATGTGCAATCATATACATTTTGAATTAATAGGTAATGTATAAATAGCAACTGTATTCATCTGTTTCATGTCTATAGGATGGGTGGAGCATTGCAGGCACCACCACACCTAGTCTGCCTGTAATAGATGCCAGTGAGACAGTACATGACATCCCAGAGATAGAGCCTCCATCAGTTGACCTACCCCTGCCTCAACCTCCCAATTTTCCTAATAAACTGGATGTCATAACAGAGGATGACCTAATCGGGAAACGTGCCTCCATCACCTATGAGGACTGTCTGAACCAGCTAGCAATATTCCTTGCGCTGCCTGTCTACAAGTGCCCATACACATGTGGTGTCAGCCAAGTGGAATGTCAGTACCGCCCCCCCTTTGAAGTTTCTATAACTCACAGGGGTACTGCAAGCATCATGGAATGGGTGAGTGGTTGTAATCACACGACATTGCAAACTAGTAGTTGTTTCTGTGTTAGAGGCATTGAAAATGGTTTTGTGACACTTGATTATGCTTTCAAAGTTGTTCATATCTACTTATTATTAGAAGCACATCTGTATTTGTATTTTGTAATTTCAAGTAATTTGTGTCTCATTCATTGCCAGACCTGTCGTGTTGGCCATGTTGTATGGAGATGGAGCTCACAGCCCACTGTGAAATACAGGAAGCTGGCAGGGGACTTCATGTTGGCCACCAACATCTTGCTCTCAGGGAGCAACTATGCCAAAATTGCCCTACTGTTCCGTTTAATGAACATGGGGATGGTGGACCATAGTTCCTTCTACAGTATTCAAGACACGTATTGTGTTGATACTATCAAGGAATGTTGGAAAAAGAAGAGGGCAGAGAGCATACAACGCCTACAAAACAAAGATGTGGTGATAGTAGGTAATGTAAAGTGTTTTTTAAATTCTTTTAGGCTTCAGTGGTTTGTTGAAGTGTGAATGTGATGTTCATTGAAAATAAATCATTATTTACTCTTTCAATAGCGGATGGAAGAATGGACAGTCCTGGGCACTGTGCCTAGTATTGTACATACACTGCCATGGAGAATGATTCCCGGGAAATCATTTCCATCATCACAGTGGACAAAAGAGAAACTGGGAGAAATTCAGTCATCATGGAGAGAGAGGTATTTGTGCGCGAACAGTCGATAGGCTTCTGAATGAGGTGAAGCTTGTCGAGGTCTGCACAGATGCCCATGTCCAGATCTCTGTTTATGTTAGGAATATTACTGGAAAAAATAATTGTAGTCATCATTTTATTTATTGTTTGGGGAAAAAAACTGTATTTACTATACGTAATGTTCATTTAATTTTCCTGAATTAGACAAAGGAAAATACAAAGACCTAGAGATGCAGCACAGCTTGGACATGTGGCATGGGGCCAAGAATTTGACCAAAAGGAGCCATTCTGTAAGTGTATTTTTCATTACAAAGACTTTTTGCATAATAACTTGTGGTTTGTTTTGATGACTGTTTTATCTGTACATCCTAGGCTGCACAGGTCAAAGGTCAGTCCAGCTTGTGCCATTGGTTGAAGGACATCGTCAACTGCTTTTGGTGGTGCTGCAAAATGGCAGATTCGTACCAAGAATTCATGGTAAGTTGTCATGGTTTGGAAAATACTTGATTGTCATGTTTTGGGAAAAGTCTGTCGTAAATGAATAATAAAGGTTGAGCTCTCTGAAGTAAACATGCAGTATAATAACAATAAGCTTGTTGGCAAAGGTAAAATAAAGTACATATGTTTCTATGGTGTTAGACAATACCTTATTGATTAAAGGTTACCATTGGTTGCTACTGTGACAGGTCATTGTGGACAGTGAGGTGACTCCCACTTATATGACAGCAGTTGTCAGTATGAAGCAGCAACATCAGCAGTATGTCATGTACAGTGTGCGTGCTTGTTTTTGCGAGTACATTATTTTACAGATACTGCCAACAACAAGTGTGTATTTTTATTTTATAAGCGTGCTCTCAAGAAGTACTCAAATCAGTCTGTGAAAAAAATGCAGTTGTTTATATATTTTTCCTAGGAGCTGTGGCTTGGACTATTACACCATGTCACCAGTGAACACAAGTGGGTGCTGGGCAGCTGCCAGCATGTGGACCTGGAATCTGGTGGAACTCAGCAGTGACTTGTGAGAGGCTCCATGGCACACACTGCCCTCAAAGCCGTCATGCAGGAACACTTAAAGTGTAGGACTAGTCGCTTGCCGTGGTCGCTCCTCGCTTGTTGCTTGACGGATGCGCCAACCTATCTGGCAACCTCGAGTCTGTAGGGGAGGGAGGGTGGACACGACTTGCAGCAGTATTTTGAATTTGAGTGCAGTACCCGTTTTGGCCACATTCTTACGTACAGCGCCCTTAAGGCCCAATCCCAATATCCCCCCTTGCCCACTACCCCTTAGCCCTTGGCCCTACCCCTAGCCCTTGCCCACTACCCCTTGGCCCTTGAAATGAAGCAAGGAGGGGTAGGGGTTGAAATCATTCCCTAGGAATTGGGACACCACTCACTACGTCACAGCGTCAGTTCCGTTCATGCATACGTAACTATTTTAAACAGGAAGATGCCAGCCATCTACATTTCCAACCGGCATCTACAATGGAGTCTTCAGTTGAGTTCATCCTACCGATTGCGTTTCCTGTATTCATCATGCTTCGTTCGATAGGGGACTTCTGCTAGCTAGCTAGCTAACCAGCTAACATTACGAGGCAGCATAGTTATACTAGCTGGCGTGTTATCGTAATGTGAAAATTCCGACAATTTTGCAGAACAGGACAGCAACCTGACGACAGTAGCGTTAGCTAGCTGGCTAGCTTTCTGTCAACTCCAATCAAGACATCGTGAATAGCAATAAAAAAATTGTTATGCCGTTCTCTACACAAATACACAGTTATTCGCAAACATTTTTACAAAAGTTCCATGTTTATTTGCGAAATTATACGTACATGTATGAACTTTTTTCCCTGTCTCTTGCTCGGTGGTAGCCATGGTGACGTCTACCCCTCGCTGGCAAGTCAGCATCTGAAATCCCTTGCACCGAAGGGCTAGTTTCATACCCACTACCCCTCGTTATGCCCCCTACCCCTACACGCAAAAAGGAATTGGGACACCCCTACCCCTTGCGGGAATGTGCAAATCTAGGGGTAGGGCCAAGGGGTAGGGCTAAGGTGGGGTATTGGGACGGGCCCCAAGAGCTGGAAAGACAGGAGGGGGGGGTGGATGGGTCCAACAAACCCTGGACCTTGCAAGGGAGCCAGCTGTTCACTCTCTGTGTCAGTTTAAAGCCAAACCATTATATTTTTTTCTCAACCTAACCATGTGCTTTTGTTGCACAAGGAAATAAATGTAAAACAAGGTGCATTACCGACTTTGTGAGTGTATTTTGAAAAAGACTTAATGCATCTGCATATGAAACTGTATATTTCATATAAGCATAGATTGACATGCTGTTCTGAACAGACGCAGGAGGTGACCTAGCCTAGATGTGAGAGTCCACTGACAGAGCAGTGATATTTGAGGAGTTGGAATGAGAACACTAGTAAAATCATTGTGCTGCTCCAGCTATAGAGGCCGTCCTCCAGCACCCCAGAGCTCCTGCTCTCTACCCAGCTGCTGCTGCTGCCGTCCACCTTCCAGGCCAGACTCCAGTCTGAGGGGAAGCCCTTGTTGGCCAGACACTTGAGCGTAACCTCTCCTGCAGCAGCTCCTCATCGGACAGAGGCAGCACCACCATGCTGAGGTTAGCACCACAAATGAAATGGTGTACGAATCAGTAACTATGACAAGCACAAATTAATACACTGGTGCTGGGGGACACACACCTGCTGGTTCCCGGTGTGCTGGTCAGCTTCAACAGCACCAGAGAGAATTACGCATAAGAACGGGACTGTGTGCTGGTGTTGCTCTGCAGTTGTGGGGGATGTGAATAGAAACGTCCAACATACTGTATACTATCAATTCCCAGATGTGTTGATCAGTGCTGTACACAGACATTTTTGAGGGCAGGTGGTCGAGCAAAAATTATGTTCATTCATCATTATGTACTGCTTTCAGAAATGTATCAGATCAATAATTGTCATCTCACCAAACATACAACGGTAATGCAGGTAAAACAGAATAGTGTTTGCGGGGGGCGTTCCAACATGAAATTAATAAATACGAATACCATAAAATATACATCAATGAAAAACATTAAAACCCTAGCTATCCAGTAATAAATCACAAACTAAAAGTCTAGTATAACACTCACACATCACACATCTACAGTGACCATTTTCAGAAATAGTGACAATTGGCAGTGGCAATGTGCAGTGCTGTGCAATATGTATAAGGTGCATGGAGCAGAGAGGCCAGTTTAACTGTTTAGCACCCTGACAGCATGTGGGAGGAAGCTGTTAAGAAGTACTGGTCCCAGATTTGACACTGCGGTAGCGTTTGCCTGATGGCAGCAGTTCAAAAAGCCTGAGGAGAGGGTGTGAAGGATCCCTGATGATGCTCAGAGCCCTGTTCCTGCATCAGCTCTGAAAAAGCTTGTCCCTGTACATGCCTTCATTGTCCATGTGGATGAGCCCAACAACTGTCAACAATCAGGTGCCCCTGGTGTCTCGCTACACAGTCATGTGTAAGCAGTGTAGACAGCAAAGGGCTGCGTACACATCCTTGAGGGGATCCTGTGCTCAGCGTGATTGTGTTGGAGGTCATGTTACCAACTCGGAGTGACTGAGGTCTCTCAGTCAGAAAGTCCAGGATCCAGGGACAGGTGGCGGTGTTGATGTCAAGTTGAAGCAGCTTATCTGTTAGTCTCCGGGGAATTATGGTGTTAAACTCTGAACTTGAGTCCATGTATAGGATCCTGGCGAAGGTGTTTGTACGGTCCAGATGAGACAGGACCAAGTGAAGTGTGAAGTGAAGGCGGGATACGTCAATTTTTTTGGCCACAGGGATAATGGTGGAGGTTTTGAAGCATCTTGGGACAGTGGCTTGGCTGAGGGAGACATTCCATTAAATTCAGCTTCTTACAAACATGTGTACATGCATTATGGCAGGGCTTGTTTTTACATTTTCTCGTGATGTTACTTTGCCATCAACACTCTTTAATTTAACCACAAAGTGAAATGTTGCCTCATTTCCTGCTTGTTCATAAATAAAATTAAATGTATGTTTTAAAATTCAATCCAAGGGGCAAGGGCTCTTACAGTCTCGCAGAATTAAAACTGCAAATGAAGCTCTAGCCAAAGTTCAGTCAGGAAGACAATACCTTTTCATGCTTAGGCTGTAACTTTCTTCTGCACCCTTGAGGTCTGTTAGTAGTGCATAATGACATGACAACACACAACAAACTTCGGGGGTTATGGAGCAGTGTGCATCAGTGTGTATGAATGAAAAATGAAAACAATAAACAATTTATTTCAGTTGATAACATTGTAACATGTAATAATATCACACAAAATCAACCTGATCTGAACTAAACTATATATATACTGTTGTGTATCACCCTTAGGGCTCTTTTTTGGAGTGTATATACATACATATATATATATATATATATACATACATACATATATATATATATATATATATATATATATATATATATATATATATATATATATATATATATGTATATGTATATACATATATATATATATGTATATACACTCCAAAAAAGAGCCCTAAGGGTAATACACAACACAGGGTATTGGGACCATACACAAAGACTGTTTCTGGAATCACATATTTTGAAGTTCACTGATTTGGTTACGTTTAAAGTTTTGCAAGTTATGTACAAAGCAAGATGCAATCAACTACCTGGTAATGTACAAAATAAATTTATGGAAAAGGAGGGGGGGTACAACCTCAGGGGACCATTGAACTTTAAAAAACCTGTAATGCATACAACCCTTAAAATAATGAGTATGTCCTCCTATGGTGTAAACGTATGGAATGGGCTAGAGGAAGAACTGAAACAGAGCAAAAACATCATTCAATTCAAAAACAGACTTAAACAATCAATTCTCAACAGGTACAGAGATGAAGCAGAAGGGGAAATGATCTAATTAATTACTTTACCATATCATGTCACACTGCATACACCAAACTGTAGAATTTGATATTGTTATGTATCATATTAAAGCATCTATATAGATGCATTACCGATGTTCTTTGCCATCTAAGCTTAAATCTAAAGTTAGTATGCTGCTTATTCAACTTTAAATATTAACTGGTCAGGGGTATAAACTAGGGGTAGGGCACGACAAGCGTAGTGCTTCTCCCTATCCCCTTTTTTCGGACATATGGACTCAAAAATTATATACAAAAAAAAAAAAAAAAAAAAGTAGAGTTTTCTAAAAAGGGCGTCATGATAGGATTTGTATTTCCTTTTGCATATTCTTTTTTCTTTTTTCCTTTTCTCTCTTCATTTATATTTTCAGATGAATGTATTCTATTTTCTTTGTCCAACAACCGAAAAACTAAACTAAACTATATATATATATATATATATATATATATATACATATATATTTTAATCAGGAAAAATTACAGTTTGCAGGTCCAAGTCCTTTTATGAAAGGAAACAAAGACAACACTTGTTTGCATGTTTTGCAGAATTCCCTCATACATTTCATGGATTTCTGTTTTGAATATAAACGTAGGAGAGCAGCTCTTACACATGAAATGCAGTACATCTGTTTAGCCCCCTACTATTTTTTTGTTTTACACTTTTATTGTTTCAGAATAAATATGTTTATTCACATATTATCCTTGTGTTGAACCTTCATGTTAAATCCAACAGTGGAGTAAAATGGCTTCACTCACCATTATTGTTTCTACTCCAGATGAAGAGCCCAGTGATGCAGAGAGTCAGCAGCAGTCCTACAACAATTCCAATCACAGCACCAACAGGAAACTGTGAGAGAGAAACTGGAACCAAAACAGATCATTCACACAGATGTCTTCACCACTGGATGGAGTTCAATGGGTGAGTGGGCCTTTAGTGTGGCTGGCCCTAATCTGTAGCATACCCTTCCTCAGGGTTTGCATCAGTGCACATTGGTTTTGTCATTTAAGTCACAACTGAAAACTCTCCTTTTAGAACAGCCTTTCCTGATGTTTCATAATGTTTTTTGAATATGTTCTCTCATCTGTATGCACTTCATTATTGTTGTTGTTGCTCTTTGTTTTTGCTCATTTGTTAACTTCTGTTATGTGTTGACTGGTTTTATAAAGTATCCTTGGGTGTCTTGAAAGGCACTTATAAATAAAATATATTATTATAATTAATATTATTATTGATCTGTCACACCTCCTTAACATCATTAAATGGTCGCAGTTCCACTCCAAAATTACTTGCTTAAGTCATGTCTCTAGTGTAGCATGCTACACATGCTAGCATACTATGCTACGTGGTTATTATGGCTGAATCCAAATGTCTAGACTTCACTGCACTTGCAGACTCGCAGACTTTGCAGGCACCTTCCCGGGAAGTATGAGAGTGCTTAGGGCTGTCCATATCCACAATTCATCCAGTCCACATGGGGCCTCTAGTGGACTTTCTGCAGGGTGCAGACTTCACTGATTTAATTACCCACAATTCATTGCAATATCATATTGCAAGTTTAAGTTTAAGTTATTGATAGTTTGGGCTATTAAAATTCTACTTGAATTGTGTAGGCCAGAAATAATATTCAACCACATCATGATACAGACATTTATTTAGGCTGTAGAGGCACTGAAAATACATTTTATTATTGTGGCCTATCAGGCTGCGCAGTTTAATAAGCTGAAAAATTGTGTGAATAACACAAAAGAAGGTCTTCTTATGTAAATAATGATTAGTTTATTGAGTTATAGGCTTGTCCTGATTTACAAACATTTCTGTTTTTGAATGCCTGTAGCCTGTTATATAGAGATGTATGTATACATTTTTGTTCAGTCACAAGAAAAGGCTGTACATGGGACTATATGACTATGACAGTAGCGATGAATTGACAGTTGAATGTCTCCATCGCAATATTATTATTCATTTATTTATATAGAGAGAAGCCAACACAATTTCATTGTACATGTTTTGTATAGTGACAATAAAGTTTCATTCATTCATTCATTCATTCATTCATTCATAAACATGTCACATTACATACGACGAAAGTCCACAAGGACTTAGTCCGCAAGTCCAGAGGGTGGACATTTAGATTCAGCCCCCTATAGGGGCTTCTTTGATATTTGTACAACATTACACCAACTTTATTGCTTTGTATGCTACATCACATTACTTACTGTGTGGAAGTGTGGGGAAATAAATATACAAAACAAATACAAATCCAATTTTCAATTCTTACCTTACCTGAAAGTATCCAAAAGTTGTTTCCAGACAGAGAAAGTCAACATGTTTTGAGAGGTGTTTTTATGTTCAAAAAGTCATCGGTGAGGAAAAATGCAGAACTACATTATATCTCATAAAGGAATGAGTTTATGGAACAGTTGTAGTGAGGAACTGAAAACATGCAGAACATTAAGTAGGCTTAAACATAAGTTTGAACATAAAGTATTGATTAAATATGAAAATGAATGATCAGACTGTAATACTGACCTTGAAGAACAGGGTACAGAAGCTTTAAGTGTGTAAGTTACCTTTTGTAAGTTGTTTTTTTGTGTGTATGTTGTATTTTGTTTTGTTGTTGATTGCTACAAATGATGTGCTGTTAAAAGGGTAGGTGTTATAAGCTGTGGCTTTAACCTACTGTACACCTTTTTCAGAATGCAGAAGTGTCTAAGTTATGTTAAATCACTTTATTGTAATGTTTTGCACTGTACTCTTTAAGTATCTGCCATTTTCTGTGAGAGGCTGTGACTTTATTAACATGAATTTGTAGATGAAGACATGATGTTCTCATTTCTGTTTGCAGACCGAAATAAATTCTAAATTCTAATCAATTCCCTCCTCTGCTTCTCTAATAACTACTATGGCCACTAGGGGTTACCTTACAATAATGGATTGACATAAGCTGCTTGCACTGCAACCTATGTGGTTGGTCTTTTGGTGAAAGCAGGACGTGTAGCCCAAGATTAAGGATTAATGAAAGAGGCACGGTGGTTTGGTGGCTAGCACTGTCGACTCACAGCGAGAGGGTTCCTGGTTCATCCCAGGAAGGAGCCCTTCTGTGCAGAGTTTGCATGTTCTCCCTGTGTCAGCGTGGGTTTTCTCCGAGTACTCCGGCTTCCTCCCACAGTTCAAAGACATGCAGGTTGGGGATAGGTTAATTGGTGACTCCAGATTGTCCGTAGGTGCCAATTTGTGTGTGAATGGTTGTCTGTCTCCAGTGGTGTAGTGGTAATTGATGAGGTGGGTGTACTACTAGGTAGATAGGAAGGTTACCGATGAGGAAATGGGCATATTCTCCTATGTGTTACAATGGCTTTTTAGCTGATAGGTGGGTATACTGTAACTGGATAGAAAAAGAAGTGGGTATACCCTGTATACCTGAGTATACCCTCCACTACACCACTGTCTGTCTCTATGTATCAGCCCTGCGATAGTCTGGCGACTTCTCCAGGGTGTGCCCTGCCTCTCGCCCAATGTCAGCCCCCCCGCAACCCCCAAGAGGATAAGCGGTTACAAAAATGGGTGGATGGATGGATGGATTGATCGATGGAATGAAGTATGACAGTTAATGGATAACAAATTAATTTGAGCATAACCTCTGCAGTTAGGATCCATGTCTAGCTTTAGCAGATAACCTAACAGGTGTGTTTTTTACATTTTCATTATATTTGACTTATTCTTACCCATGTTGGTCCTGATCACTGCTTTGTCCAGTTTGGTGATGATGTGGTCCTTCACACCAGAGAGATGAAACACACAGTCGTACCTCCTCCAGTCTTCAGGTGGGACTGATGAAAGGTTCAGGTCAGCACTCATCTGGAAGGATCCATCGTGGTTGGGGAGGATCTCTCCGAGCTCCACGCCCTCACGAATCTCCTCTCCATCTTTCCTCCAGAACATCATGGCTCTGTCAGGGTAGAAACCTGTAGCGTGGCAGCTGACTGGAGAGGAGGGAGACTTCTGGAGGAGAGACACTGAGGGCAGGTCTGCACAGAGAGGGGAGCGGGGGTAGAGAAAGATGAGATAGCGAACATGAACGGACAGATGAAGAAATATGAAAAGAAATCAGGACAAGGAATAAATACAAATAATTAAAACTGTGTTAGCTTAAAAACATTACAGTTGATAATAGAGTATCCTCTGCCCGCTTTCTAGGGATCATGGTGGATGACCAATGCAACTGGATAGAACAAATTGAATGTGTTGCAAAAAAAATATCAAAGTCTGTAGGAATTATCAGGAAAATCAGTTCATTCCTCAACAGATCCACCTTGCTTACATAATACTACAGTTGAATATATCCATACCTAACATACTGCAATCTGGTCTGGGCTAACACCTATCCCACCAATCTCCACAGGCTCCATCTGCTCCAGAAACGCTTTGTTAGAACTGCTACAAATTCAAATTTCAGGGCTCCATCCTCTCCGCTGTTTTCCAAATTGAACATTTTGACTATAATTGATATTAACATCATGCAAATCTGCGTCTTCATCTACAAAACAATCCACCTAAGTCATGTATTACCAAATCATTTTCAACAGTATTTCTGCACAAACTGAAGTTTCCACTCATACGCAACAAGGCAAGCACGTGACCTCCACCAACCCCGTTGCAATACCACCAGAGGGTAGTACACCATCAAATACAAAGGATTCTGTTGTGGAATGAACATCACCAACTGGCCAACAGCTCTTCTTCTCTGGCAATATTCAAAAAAAGATTACTGTTGAAATGATCAGAACAGCAAAAATTGGTTTGACTGTCTTAATTTGCCTTCCCTAGAGCCACACCGTTTTTGTTAATCTTACCTATTTTTGCTAGGTTTAGGTGAGTTCATTCTATAAGCCTTTCGGGTTTCCGACCTCACCTGCACATTTCTCTGTATCTTCCTCTCTACCAAGAGAGATATATACATGTATTTGTCTTATTTTTAAATGTATATGTGCAAATAAATAAATCAAATCAAATCAATTAAATCACGTGCAGTGATTCTCTATACTGGCTCATATCAGTTGTAAATAAGTATATGTTGCAACAAGACTAATGTTGTGTCTCACATGGGATACTTCTCTACTTATACCTGCTATTTTTAATGCATGAGTGCGCTCACGCTGAGCAGTATGGTGAAATGCACTGCACTATGAGTAGCCAGATGGTACACTAATAATGATCAAAAAGTTGAGAGTGGAATATTTGACACTTTTCACCCTCAGTGGTTGCCGTGTCGCCATCAACTTGGGCAGGACCACAAACACATTTCAAACTTGTGAAATGTTGGGCATATACCGCGGTGTACAACAAAGCATCATACAGATATACGTGCATTTTTCACTACCCGTGTATGGTGGTCAGATATGAGGCATCAGTTTGTTTACAGGGTTTATTTTTCAATAATTTGGTACCTCAAATTATAACATGAATGCTAACAGTAGCTTGCTAGCTAGCTAACAGAGGCACATTTTGTCATCAGGCATGAAGCTCAGCGTAAATTCAATCAGGAAGACTTTCTTTGCACTCATCCATTCACAATTCAGTCCCCCTCACTCCCACTGCTTCCTCTAATCAGCTGACTATGGATGTTCACTCTTCTAATTATCTAATCAAACCTTGCCACGATCTCTATTAGCCAACCAGGATGCTACTGCAAAATTTTAAATCTGCTCTCTCCTCTGCTTCTGTCAGCCATCATTTTAGGCAGAATCATTGCACCCTCCTCCACCCCGTTCACCTCCAGCCATCGTATCCAGAGTCCAGGACAAGCTCAACAAAGACTCATTCCTCTGCTCATCCAGATCATCAGTACTTCTCCATCTTCTCCACATCCTCTTCTCATCTCATCTCACCACCTCTACTACCACTAGCATCTAGACCCCAGGAGGTTCCCTATTTGATATGGATTCATCACCCTGTTTAAAGCATACCATCTCAAAGAGGTTTCATCGCCAAAGACCTGTGCACATGTTAATAACTATTCTTTTCACTATAAAAATGAGTCTATGTGAACAATAGGTTATGTTTGATATTCATGCATGCAAAATTGTTGTCTTCACTGTAGAATAATTAAGTATTAATCATCATTAAAGACTGGGTATAATGCTCCGCCCGGTTGCAATTTGCCAAGCAGAAGAAAAAAAGCTGTCAAATCTTGTGATCGTCATTTCTGATAAGTGCTCAGTGGCTGTGTTTGATTTAAGACAGCAGTACCCTAATAAAATTTGTACACAACGCAAGGAGGCTCAGTAGCCTACATAGTGTTTGCAGTGGGCTAAATGTGAGTGAACCAATGGAATTATTTGATTTGAGACACATCATGTGAGTCTATGCCATGCCAGCAGCTGTGAGAAATTGTCACAGCACCCTTTGAGCTAAATGCTAATCTCAGTTTGCATTCTCAGTGCATAACAAATTTCATGGCAATCCAGTCAATAGTTGTTGGGATATCTGAATCCTGACCAGAAAGGTCAACCCACTGGTGGCACTAAAGGAAAAGTCAAAGGATCACCTAGGTCAGTAAAATTAATCCTCTGGGGATCTTGAATATCTGTCCAAATTTTACTACAATCAATTAAAAAGGTTGTTAGAAAATTTCATGTGTAGAGCACTCAAACATGTCAGTCTCTACTGATTGGTGAGATCTAAATCAAATGTTCCTGCCACAGAAAACGGCCAAAAGAAGGTAATGTCAGACTGATTGGAGTGAAAATACAATGACAGTTCAATCAGTTGCATGGTGTAGCTATTGAGCAAGTGTTCTTTATTCAAATAAATACAATAAGTTTGTGCTCTAGAGAAAGGATCAGCACTCAGTGAATAACCTCCTAAGCCCTATGATAAGCTATTATGGCAAGGCTTAACTATACAGACCAGTGAGCAGTGATATCTAACACATCTTTGGGGTCATTAGGTGGGAACCTCCTTTCACCAGTGTTTCGTCTCGTTGGTCCCACGACACCTCTAGGAGGCTAGACAGTGATCTCTGGCATCCCAGAGACACTCTCCTAATGCCAGGTCTCACTGCTCCCCACACCAACCCAATAACCTCCTTTACCTTACTTACACATGGCTTTCTCAGCCCAAAAAGCACTGCCACCTTCAACCAAACCCAGGCTCCGTACATGCGAGCTCCAGGTAGAGACAGTGCTGATACTACCTTTCCTAGCATATTCACCATACTCTATTTCACACGCTACATAGCATAACTCCAGTATAAGCTATATACAGTAAGTGAAGGCCAAACTGTTGGGGGTCACTCTTGAGGGAACACTTTCATGGTTGCTAAAATGAGTAGAGGCATTTCAGTTATCAGAAAGTGTGCTTATGTTTTTTTTGAACAGAGATGACAATTAAACAAGCTGCCTGTCTTGTCCTTCACTGGTCTAAGAGATACAGTGCGGAGGGGATGCATGCCAGCCATGGATGAGGATAGAGGACAGATCCAGCCTGATCCAGTATTAATGAAATATCTGTGCCTTAAGAAAACCAACACACCTATATTCACAGACACACACTGTTAATAGACACCATCATGAAACCAGACATGCCTGCATGGGAAGCTTTGTGCTGCCCTTACCGAAGACCAGTGCTTTAAAGAATGTGTAATGTACAGAGCCATGTTGATATGGAATAAACTACCACTATACTTAACCCAGGTTACTAGTAGTACTTTTAAGTACAGATGGTGTACTGTTTGTGAAGGTTATGTGTATTTGTGGTGCTCTTTTGGGTGAACCATGTTTCGTGTAGTCACATATAGTTCATGCAGTTACGTTTAATTCTATGAGCCTAGGTTTTGGGCTCTATTGGTTTGCTATCACAAAATTTGATTTGATTTGTCAATGTTGTAAATTGTCTATGATGTCATGATTGATTATTTTGTTTTGTTTTGTGTTGACCTCAGGAATAGTAGTCATTACTGCGGTAACGACTTATTAGGATCCTGATAAAGGAATAAAGAATAAAGTCTGAGCAGGTTGTATGAACATTGCTGTGTCCATGAAACTACATCAGATTATGCTATTGTACCTTTTCTCTGCAGGGAGCTCTTTCCAAATGCCAAATACATCTTCAGCCACTCAGGACAAATGTTTGTGAGGTACATCTCATAGTATTTAAGTCTAACTTTCTCAGTGTCCCATCTCAGTTTGGTGATGACAGCCTGTGGTTTCGGAGCGACCCATGTCAGTGTCTTCAGGTCCAACGCTAGGAAGTCTTCTCCATTATAACCGTACTGATTGAAAGCATTATCCTCTCCAGTCTCATCGTCCCACTCACAGCCAAACATCCTCTGTAGAATGTGGTCACCTGCGAGAGAAACAGAAGCCGAGACTGTAAATAATGATGTACAAATAATATCTCCAGTGGAAATATAACCTTAAACATGTTGTACATTGCATCATGCACTGCAATCCTCCCAGTTACGTGATGTGCTAATGATTCAAGAGCAGATGATCAATGCATTTTTACTCAGTGTGAGTGATCAAACCCAACTTCTACTTCATAGCTTAAAAGTTACAATAATGGCTATATTCTGTAAATCCCAGATGGAAATGATCAAAATGGTTGTGTCTTGCATTCTGTGTACATCAAACTGTTACATACACAAAGTCACACCATGGCTTAGGTTTTATGATGCCGACCATGAACTGCAACATCCCTGATTGGAGTCCAGCTGGGGACCTTTGTTGTATTTCTCTTGATCCTGACCTGCTGTGATGTTATGCAGTTATCAGCAATGGTAATCACATCAGATGAGGGTAGCTGCAGTTTCTACAACCAGGTACCACAGTTACTCTAACTTCAATGCATAATGGGAAACACCATCTAAAAGCTCATTGACTCCGATATTTGACAACAAACATTACGGGTTATAGAAACTCTTAGTTTTCTAATTAACTGTACAGATTTAGATTTTCTTAGTCGTATTTTCTACTCTGAAAGTTTATTTCGTTAACAAAATATTTATTCTGCATGTGATGAAAACTTGTATCAGCCTAGAGAGGCAATCCAACTACTTTGGATAAAGTATTAAAATCTTACATAACTTAATCTTACAAAATATTTGCTTTTTTAAAAAACAATTATGCAGCAACACAGAATTTAAGATGAAAAGTGGGGCTTTACGATTCTTGAAATAAAATCGGTGCAGACACGTGAAACCCTGTTAGTCCAATTATCTGACAACAATGTATTCCTGCTTATTCTCTCCCTGTTAATGTGTAATTGTGAGGGTATTTTGACTACTGATGGATGGTTTCAATTCCTATATCTTAGAGTGGGAGTTAGTTTGTGTTGGACAGGTCCAGCAAACAAGCCTAACCAGCAGCCGAGTTGTGGTTGACAGTAGTAGTGATATGGCTGCTGTATAAGCAAATTGGTTTGATGGCTGATTATTAATTTGTGGCCCTGCAGAGGGTTTCTTCACTTTACAACTAGGGTTCATCCCAGTATCCCTCTCTGACTCCTCTATCCTCGATCACTTGACCCAGAAATTGATTGACACCGGCCATCTTGAAGGACGTCTCAATCCGTTAAACGCGCTTGGAGGAAACCAGGGGTTCATTAGAATACCTGGTCTTGCATCCATGTTTCCCTCACTTGTGTCTCTTCCTTACGTCAGCTGGATCAACTGACAGGAGGATTTATTAACTGATATACATATATAGATATATCTATATATGTACATATAGATATATATATAAAGCCTTCTGATAGCCGATCCAGTTATCAGGAGAGCTAAGAGCTAAGATGCAAGGAAGAGACACAAGTGAGAGAAATGTGGATGCAAGATCAGGTATTCCGATGAACCTCTAGTGCTGTGTCATGGTCTGGCTTCTGTTCTCATTCACTTCATTCACCTCACCTGTCCAGCCTACACAGCTGCCTCCCATCATCTCATCTACTCAACAGTATTCCTGCTCTCGATCCCATCATTGCCAGATTGTTGTTGCAACCAGTGTGGTACTTTGTCAATGTACACTACTCTATTCTGTACCATCACTTATTTTTCCTTCAAAGTTCAGCTTGCCTGAACTTTCGTTGTTTTTTTTTTTTGTGTCTTCAGGAACAGGACTCTCCGACCCCTCTGTCTCCCCAGCTTGTCTCACCACCAGCTTATTCCCCCATACCTTGAGCCATCTCCCAAGACACGCTCACCCCTCACCAGCCTGCCCAGCTCGGCCCTGCCATCTTCCTTCACCCCACTCCCCTCCTGCCTCTGGAGCTCCTCCACCATCCTCATCAACCTTCATTCATACAATAAATCCATCATCACTCTACACTCCCTGTCTGTGTCTGTGTTTGTGTCCACCTAGAGATCATAACAGCCAGCCTTATACCCAATGACTATTCAAGCAATTTCATTCATTCATTCATTCATCTTCTAACCGCTTCATCCTCTTGAGGGTCGCGGGGGGGCTGGAGCCTATCCCAGCTGACATCAGGCGAGAGGCAGGGTACACCCTGGACAGGTCGCCAGACTATCGCAGGGCTGACACATAGAGACAAACAACCATTCACACTCACATTCACACCTACGGACAATTTAGAGTTATCAATTAACCTAGTCCCCAATCTGCATGTCTTTGGACTGTGGGAGGAAGCCGGAGTGCCCGGAGAGAACCCACGCTGACATGGGGAGAACATGCAAACTCCACACAGAAGGGCTCCCACGCCCGGGATTGAACCGGCAACCCTCTTGCTGTGAGGCGAGAGTGCTAACCACCACACCACCGTGCCGCCCTCAAGCAATTTCACTGTCAGACAAATTTCCAATGTTGGAATAACATCATGAGTTTTACCTCAGTTTATACATGCTTCCATGATCTTGATCGTTATAGGTGTAAGGTGGTCATTAAACTCAGTTTGAGCTATTTAAAGTCAGTCTTTTTTCATTCTGACATTCAAATAAAATCAGTTTTTCAAAATTCAAAGTTTTTAGTCTTGGCTCACACAAATAGTGAAGTTAAGTAACCAATAGCTGCGCTCTCTCCAGCACCAAATAGGAAGCAGCAAACTGGGTTAGAAAGTAAAAATAGAGGGGACTCTGGGGAGGCACAAGGATGTAAACAAGTCTTGGTTCTCTTGGACTGTGGAAAAGAGGAGGAACTGATGGAATGAACAAGGGTTGGTGTTTAATTCGGCGTGTATCTGATCCACCAACAAGCTCTTATTTTAGAGAGAAATCCAAATTTTTTAAAAGGTTCACTTCTCATTCCCAGTCTCCTTTTACTAAAATAGCACATCTAATATTTGCAGGCTGTTGGTGAGTTAAGGCAACATTGTCCACAAATACAACTCGAATTCGCTTTTACATCTGGAACCTCCCGTCTACAATGGGCTTGAGACATGCCCTCGTTGAGGATTTGGCTCAGATTCTGGAGTTACTCTCTTATTCTGAAGCCTCCTTTAAGGAATCTGATGTGTGGAAGCCTCTTGCGACAGCATGCCTTTGCTGACGTCGACCCCAGCAGAATTCAAACCCTTGACCTTTTGCATGGAAGACGAGTGCTCTAAGCACTACACTAGGTATCTTGATCAATTATATTGATGCCGAAGTGACAAGAATACTGAAAACATATCAAAGCTTTTATCTTGTGACTCTAGAGTTATGTGTTTTTGTTGACATGTAAGGAGTTGTTAATATATCAAATTTCTCAATGGGAGTTTGCTGCAAAAGTTTCCACTGGAAACAGGATGAGAAATAATCTCAAAAGGAATCTAGTTTTCATCCTGAAAAAGGTTACCCTGTAAGATCTCCAGTCTGTGCAAAATCTTATAGTATGTGACTGAAAACTCACAGTGTCTTTAGATGTGAGAGGCTGTCACACTTTAGTCTTTTCAAAAGCCGTCTGATGTATGGTAAGCATAAAATGCACAATAGTTTAGCAGTGAAAAGTGAAATAAACCAAATACTCTACCTCCACTTTGGTTGAAGTGCTGCTTCAAACTGTGAATTGTGACTTTGAGGAAATTAGGTTCATTTTCAAGACACTGTCGAGTGTACCACTCCAAGTGCTGAGGATCATTTTCTAACAATTCTTTGGCCCAGTCCTGTTTTGGTTCTGCTATCTTTTTGTTGGTGTCGCATCAACCCACCAAAAGGTCATCAACCACTGCAGCAGCCATGAACTCTGACAGATTCGGGACTCCAGATGAAGCAGTTAAGAAAAACCTCAAGGAGTGTTTCACTGCGGGACAGACAAGATTAATAAATATACATATGATACATATGACGTATTCAGTTTGAGTCAATTTAAAAAACATCACTTACCAAGTTTAGGTAACAGCGAAACTAAATCAGTGTAAACAACTGTAGCTAAGCAGGAGCAAAATGCAGAACTGAGTGGAAAGTGAAGATTTGTTCAATGTGTCTTCCTGGCAGAGGGAGGTGGGAGTGTCTCTGTTCTGACTTGAAGTGGGCAATGAAACAGAAGTTGTTTCACTTCTGTGTAGATCTCTGTTTCAGCACATTGTCTCAGAGCATGTGACAAATGAGAAATACTGTGTGACTTTGACATCTGACACATCACATGTCACTGGTGTATCAGAAAATGTTTTATTCAGTTTGACAGGTTTGCAGTAAACTCTGTGATCGTCTCATTTGTGGGCTAAGAACAAAAGACAATAATTAGATTTCAGCACATGAGCCCATAGTAACACAGAGCCTGAACTACAACAAATAGGGGTGTGCATATTTCTCTAGGTTTTATTGGACAGTGCACTAATTATTTTTATTTATTGAATTATTTTACTTAAGCATATTGAACAATAACATTCACATTCGTAAGTCAACCCTCCTTTGAAAAAAATTGTAACACCCTCCACCAATATCTAACATCTATTAATGACAAAGATGAAAAAATGGTGTCTACATTTGAATAAAGAGCTAAATAAATATAAATGTAAATATAAATAAATGGTTACTGAGGTTTTGTGGCTAGTGATGGGCTTGTGCATTACAATATTTCCACATGAATAAACATGAATTGGATCAGATGATGCTGCCACAATCAAACCAATAAGATGATTTTGCATGACCAGGGGTCTCATTATAAACATGGCATATGCACAGAACGAGACCTGAAATAGGCATCTATAAAAAACATACTTGACAGGAAGATGTATGCACTTGTACCAAAACTCTGACCCCTGTGTACGAACATTTTGGAGACAGGGGAAATTGGCAACACGAATGGCGATGATGTTGTGGAGAGGGTGGCTGCAGTTCCTGAGGGCGGCCTGCACCTTGCTATGTGTGCGTCTCTCCACCACAGTCTCGACTGAATCCAAGCTCCTGCCAAATACTGAACCTGCCTTCTAAATCAGCTTGTCCAGCCATTATTTGTTCTTGTGCTGCCTCCCCAGCAGACGACAGCGTACGGGATTTCCTCTGCCACCACTGGTTGGTAAAACATATGCAGCATGTCACTGCACACATTAAAGGACCTAAGCTTCCGGAGCAAGAAGAGCTGGCTCTGCCCCTTCTGGTACAGGGTGTCTGTATTAGTAGGAATGCAGCTGATACTCGGAGTGGAGTGCACACCAAATAGCTTTAAATAATAGCAAAACAGAGCATCAGCAGTTTCCAGTAATATTTTCCAACACTGTAAAAACTGATCACCATGCACAATTTCAGTTTTCAGATAGTTTTTGCGTGTAAAATGGCTGCAGTGAGCATGGCTATGCACACACAGAGCACACTGGAGACATAGCAGTGGCTGCCACACACTTTTCCTTCTCTATTCACCTTACGTACATCTTCACCACCTGCATACATATGGAACTATATGGATTGCATAAACTGGTAAAGTCTGGGGGGGGGGAAGCCACATTATTGAACTCCATATCCTCATTTTGAGTCCTAATAATGATGCAGGCCAAGCTCGCAACAACAAACTTAGATTAATGAATAAACTGTGTTCACCTATAAACTTTCATCTTATAATAACCTATAATATCCCAGCATCGAGGATTCACTGATAGTCCCAGTCAGTTTGGTCCGGTGTGAAGCAATTGGTCTAAATGCTGTAAATTATATATAAACACTGAAGTGACACTTGGTTGTTATTGTGATTCACTCTTGAAGTCCTGTTGATCAGCAGGCGCATTTCTATGCATCAATACTCTCAAGGTGCCTTGCATTGACCCTTTATGGTTGGATGTGGACATGGGAGCACATGGGAGAAGTTTTCTTGTAGGCTTTCTCCAAGAAATCTATTTATTTGAACCCTTAACCAGGACATCCCCTTCTGGTAGAAAGCCCTCGAGGACAGTGTCTCGTAACTGAGGACAATTCCAAGCTGATTTGGGATTCATAAAAGGAAATTGCTCACTGTCAGGCCTACGCATGGCTTTATAAGTCAGAATATTTTTTACACTATACACTTTTAGCATGGATCCTATGCACTGTTTCATAAATGAGACCCCAGGTATGTTGGAGACATTTCCTCCAGAAAACTGTTACAAAGAGTATCAGGACAGTCCACAGACAGATTACAGCAGTACTGTGGGGCAAAGAAGTAGACAGTGACATCTGGTGGCTTTAATTGGATATGGCCACAGAGAGCCAAGAGAGTGCCCCAGGAATGAGTTCTACAACCCAGACCATCAATAAATCTGCTTGACTCCGTGGCAGTCACCCTCATTCATGCCTTCGTCATATCCGGTCTGGACTATTGCAATGGAGTCTTGTCCAGGGTTCCCAACACAGTGCTGCACAGGCTCCAGTATGTGCAGAGCTCAGCTGCTGGGTTCTCACCCATACCTAGCCCGAGCATCAGATCACCCTCACCCTTTTCCAACTTCACTGGCTTCAGGTCAAATCCCGCATCCACTACAAACTCCTCCTTAGCTACATATCCCTTCACAGTCTTACCTGAGTATCTGTTTGACCTCCTCCACCCTAAACCCTGTCCCAGACGTTACGGTCTTTGAATCTAGGTCTGCTCTCCACCTCCTAACCCAGCCTGCAAATTTTTGGTGACAGAGCATTCAGTGCGGCAGGCCCCACGATCTGGAGCTCTCTCCCAGCAAAGATCCACAAAGTTCCATCTCTGGACATTGACAAAAAACTGCTAAAGAGGCTTGTGGCCTCTAGCTCACTCATCACCAAGAAAAATTATTATTTCCGTTCTTGTTTTTTTGTTAAATTTATTGATTTTATGTTTTCTTACCCCATAAAGCAGCCTTGGGTACCCTGAAAGGCGCTACATACAGTACAGGCCAAAAGTTTGGACACACCTTCTCATTCAATGCGTTTTCTTTATTTTCATGACTATTTACATTGTAGATTCTCACTGAAGGCATCAAAACTATGAATGAACACGTGGAGTTATGTACTTAACAAAAAAAGGTGAAATAACTGAAAACATGTTTTATATTCTAGTTTCTTCAAAATAGCCACCCTTTGCTCTGATTACTGCTTTGCACACTCTTGGCATTCTCTCCATGAGCTTCAAGAGGTAGTCACCTGAAATGGTTTTCCAACAGTCTTGAAGGAGTTCCCAGAGGTGTTTAGCACTTGTTGGCCCCTTTGCCTTCACTCTGCGGTCCAGCTCACCCCAAACCATCTGGATTGGGTTCAGGTCCGGTGACTGTGGAGGCCAGGTCATCTGCCGCAGCACTCCATCATTCTCCTTCTTGGTCAAATAGCCCTTACACAGCCTGGAGGTGTGTTTGGGGTCATTGTCCTGTTGAAAAATAAATGATCGTCCAACTAAACGCAAACCGGATGGGATGGCATGTCGCTGCAGGATGCTGTGGTAGCCATGCTGGTTCAGTGTGCCTTCAATTTTGAATAAATCCCCAACAGTGTCACCAGCAAAACACCCCACACCATCACACCTCCTCCTCCATGCTTCACAGTGGGAACCAGGCATGTGGAATCCATCCGTTCACCTTTTCTGCGTCTCACAAAGACACGGCGGTTGGAACCAAAGATCTCAAATTTGGACTCATCAGACCAAAGCACAGATTTCCACTGGTCTAATGTCCATTCCTTGTGTTTCTTGGCCCAAACAAATCTCTTCTGCTTGTTGCCTCTCCTTAGCAGTGGTTTCCTAGCAGCTATTTGACCATGAAGGCCTGATTCGCGCAGTCTCCTCTTAACAGTTGTTCTAGAGATGGGTCTGCTGCTAAACTCTGTGTGGCATTCATCTGGTCTCTGATCTGAGCTGCTGTTAACTTGCGATTTCTGAGGCTGGTGACTCGGATGAACTTATCCTCAGAAGCAGAGGTGACTCTTGGTCTTCCTTTCCTGGGTCGGTCCTCATGTGTGCCAGTTTCCTTGTAGCGCTTGATGGTTTTTGCGACTCCACTTGGGGACACATTTAAAGTTTTTGCAATTTTCTGGACTGACTGACCTTCATTTCTTAAAGTAATGATGGTCACTTGTTTTTCTTTAGTTAGCTGATTGGTTCTTGCCATAATATGAATTTTAACAGCTGTCCAATAGGGCTGTCGGCTGTGTATTAACCTGACTTCTGCACAACACAACTGATGGTCCCAACCCCATTGAATAAAGCAAGAAATTCCACTAATTAACCCTGATAAGGCACACCTGTGAAGTGGAAACCATTTCAGGTGACTACCTCTTGAAGCTCATGGAGAGAATGCCAAGAGTGTGCAAAGCAGTAATCAGAGCAAAGGGTGGCTATTTTGAAGAAACTAGAATATAAAACATGTTTTCAGTTATTTCACCTTTTTTTGTTAAGTACATAACTCCACATGTGTTCATTCATAGTTTTGATACCTTCAGTGAGAATCTACAATATAAATAGTCATGAAAATAAAGAAAACGCATTGAATGAGAAGGTGTGTCCAAACTTTTGGCCTGTACTGTATATCCATCATAAGTTATTAATATTATCATCAAAGTTCAGTACTCGCTGGCATGCAGGGAGGATTATTAGACCCAATCTAAAATATTGTTGATTCACAGGCTCAAACTGAGAGAGAGAACAGCAACAATGGCAGCTATATGATGTGCTACCAGTTTATTAATCATTATTTTTTACATGAAAAACAAAAAAAAAACAAAAACAAATTCTTCTCCTATGGTGACATCACATCAGATCATAGTTCACTTGGATCCATTTATGGAACCGGAGAGAGCCAAACACACTACAGCTTATCAACACAACAAGAAAACATCTTCACCTCTTTGACACGTCAGAAAAACACAGGTTACTTTGTCACAGGTGAAGAGAGGCCGACCGACTCATCTATTAACTTTACCTATAAACCAGTTTTGAGCATAAGAAGCAGTTCTTGCTCACAGTAAAATAACTTATATTTACATTATAGACAATAATATAGCTATGTGATTATATATACAATATACAAATAAGCACCCTTTACTGTAAATCACATTTCATTGTTTCTTTTCACACCTCAACTATGTTTGAAGTTGTCAGAAGCATCTTTGACAGAGCTACTGGCAAGCTGTTAGACTTCTAGTGGTCATACTAAGCTAAGCTTGTCTGGGAGCTTCCTCTGCTCAGAGTTGACACTGATATCAATCTTCTCATCCAACTCTTGTAAGAACGCTTCATGCTCAGATAATATTCATATTACTGCAGCTATAGTCACAGATGAGTATGTGGACTCCAGACAAACTTTTGGAGACTTTATTGAAAAGCAAAACATCAGCAACAAAAGAGAGCAATTCGTTTGACTTTCACATTCATTTATGGTTATCAGTACACAGGAAAATGTGCCAAAGGTTGTGTGGATTCATACAGAAGCCCAGTATTCATGTTAAATGATGTTTAACCTATCAATAGGTCCTGGGTTAGGTGTGGTGTTATAAATCTGCTGAGCCCTCTGACAAGTGACACAATTCTCTTACCCCCACCTAAATATTCCGCAAAAATCAAAAACATTAATTTAGCATGCATAGACACAGGAAACAGGGAATAAATGAGAAAAAAAGGTTCCTGAAAAAACAACAACAAAAAACCAGACATTTGTAAAACAGACTTAATATGGGCCCTAGGCCTTGTTGGGGTATTTTTACTGCCTTTACTTTTAAGCTCATATCACAGTCATTATAAAGGCTACATACACATGCTATATCTTGTTTTTTTTTTTAGGACAATCTGGGCTAATCAGATTTGCCATCATTCCATGTCCTTCTATGTGCCTGTATTTTATATTAATTTTTATATCAATGAAAAAACAAATCTGTGTTACTAAATTCTTACATTTTTACATGTATCTCTGCATAGCAAGTTGGAAGAAGACATATTCTGCCATATATGAAGAGGGGAGACTCTCTGGAATCTGGCAATATAAGAACCATGATGGTGGGACATTCTGTCACTTCACAGTTGTCCAAAACATGCGGTTTGTGCCAGGCGGACATGATTGCCAGTATTTTTTCATTATTGCAAGAAATTCCATTGACTCATTCACAAGTCAAAAATGTGTTTTATCTGAAAGAAACATGCAATATTTACATCTAAGATAACAGAAAAATAGTCACCCAAGTGCAGTGATGTCCTCCGAGATAATATTTGCCACTTTGTTTGCATAAAATTCTGGACGTTTTCTTGTCGACATGATCTTGACTTACTTCTCAGTGCTCTGTGCTGCTCTTTGACCTGACCTGAATGTTTTTTTGTGGTTGTTTTTCAGTTTCAGTTATATATTGGGGGGGCATGTCCCCCTCAATGTATATGGTGACTACTGCCCTGTCAGCATGCATAATTAGGCTACAGTTGTCTGGGTGCGCAAAGGTGAAGTGCGCTTGTCTTGTAGAGCTGGGTTGAAAAAATCGATTTAATCGATTCTAATCGATTTTCCTTTAAATGGCACAATATCGATTCATTAATTAAAAAATCGATCTTTTACTTTAACTATTTTCCTCCGTGGACGTGCTGTACAGCCGGTAGCAGACTGCAGCAGCCTGCAGTACTATCAACCCAAGTAGTCTCGCGAGATCAGCATTTAGCACCTGAGGTCATGGCGAGAGATCTCGCGAGACAGCCGGGCACTGAATGAAGACAGAGCAGTACAAAATTGTGGGAGCGTGTCCACTGAAGGCATGGGTCTACGGTGCAAGTATTTTCACTCGCATTTTCCCCTAAAAATATAAAGCGCACAATTAACGTGGTGCACCACTATGACAACACCACATCATTGACAGATCCATTAAAAATCCGACAACATACAGCCAGTTATGTCTTCAAATTGGGAGGTAGCCAGATCAACTTGTGACCACACTGTCCATGCACTGAGGAACATTTTACAATCTCACGGCTTTCCAATACAAAAAACAGAAGTTTTAAATCCACTTAATTGATAAACATAACGTTTATTGTTGTGCTACAGGCTGATAAGGCCAATATTCATATACTCACATGGAAATACTTTATTTTAAATTAAGCAATAAAGCAGTAGCTGTGTATGTACAGCCTAGTGTTTGTCATATTTGTACGCTTTTAATCGCCTTAATGCTACAACATAAATAGATAATTTATCTTAGAGATAAATCTATTATACAGCTACTGCTTTATTGCTTAATTTAAAATAAAGTATTTCCACGTGACGTGAGTAGGCTATATGAATATTGGCTTTATCGACCTGTAGCACAACAATAAACGTTATGTTTATGAATTAAGTGGATTTAAAACCGCTGGTTTTTGTATTGGAAAGCCGTGAGATTGTAAAATGTTCCTCAGTGCATGGACAGTGTGGTCACAAGTTGATCTGGCTACCTCCCAATTTGAAGACATAGCTGGCTGTATGTTGTCGGATTTTTAATAGATCTGTCAACAAAGAGCCATTGTTCTAATGGCGTACCGCGTTAAATATGGGCTTTTAATTTATTTTCCCAAAATGAAGCGGATTCGAATCCCATGAAAATATTCTTTTTTACGTTTCACAGGGCTGAACGGTTCTTTAATATGGCATATATTTATTTAGGCAGGAACCAGAGACGAAACTGTGTAGTCCTATTTAGAAAATTTATTCGAGATAAGAGTTAGATTTACAGGAAAAGCAACTTGGCCTCTTCCTGTTTTCAACATTCCGTCATAACAAGTGTGATTCAAACCGCGACTGAGTGTCGGTCCGTGACTGGGTTCCTCCAACAAGAGTCCAAAGACGGATCAGGTCGACTATGTTTTGATATTGTTATGAAAAACTGAATAAAGAGGCCTTCGCGAGGACAGCTACGTGTTCTCTTCCTGGTTGAAAACAGCTGTTGTCACTACGACAACCACAGACGCATTCGGCTGAAGGTTGCCAGTTAACAGGGTCGCGAGTAAATCCGAAACGCCGGCGATAACGTTAACACGACAAACAGCAAGGCTAACGTACTGATGCTCCTCAGACACACACACACATACATATACCGGACAGCCTCTCAGTCCTTAGCCGCTAACGTTAGCTCATGTACAATACAGGAGGTACCACACAGAAACTTTTCCGAAGGGTCATAATGTGCTTCCAGTGACTGTCACATCACTAGCGAACGTTGTGTACACTACGGACACGGAGAGCAGCGTGCCTGCTCTCATGGGACAAAGATCCTCTGAGAAGAAAGACGGTTCACTCTGCTCTGCCGCCAGGGACAAACTGGGAGGCAAAGATCCTCTCTGAGAAAGAAGTTTCACTTTGCTGCAGGGTTCACCTACGTATATTGTGCATCACAACCACTGTAGTGTATTGCACAAAAGCTTTATAAGACGGTTACAGGCAGCAAACTTGTGGATGTCCTTTGTTTACATTTTTTGTAGCCACTTCATTTAAATTGTCTGCCTTGTGATTAGATTTAATTTAAAATATTTATTTTGTATGTGTTAGTCAGGTAATGTTAAATAAAAGTACATGATCACTAATGTAACTGCTTTGGGGTCAATTCTTAATGTAAACAGTATTTTTAATAGTAATGCACCAGGTCAGAGGGTTCCTTGTTAAATATACTTCGTTAGTTCTCAGAAAATATCTTAATATCCAAGCAAATTCTGTATCATAATTGAAATATACTTGACTGAATGGATATTGAACTGAACTGAATCGGATCAAACTGAGTCCTTGAAAATCGAATCAAATCGATCTGGAAAATCTGAATCGATACCTAGCCCTATTGTCATACAAAGTTTGATGGAGTGTCAACTGGACAATATGGAGATATTTGCATCTTGAAAGCCGGACTACAAATGTTGATAGACAGGCAGAAACACACACAAGCCTAAGACGTGGTAAGATACGATATTCCTCACTATATGAAGTGACTGATAACGAGATCTGTATAATGGATTGTAAAGAAATTTGTCAGGTTTTTATTTTGTAGACAATTAATCTGTATTTATAGTGTGATGGGATGACAGCACAATGATGTGTGTGGTATCACTGGAAAGCTCTGGTCCTGCGCTTTCATGTGATATGCATGGCATTTCTGTGCGAGCCTGCATTCGCAAGTAATCCATCCAACAGTAATGTGTGTGCAGAGCTGTATGAAAGCTTTCTTATACATAATTTTAGTGCAACTTTATAATTTTTTTTGCTGTGAAAACACTGGACTACCGACAAGCTACAGCTACGGTTCCGCTGTTTCATGTGATATGCGTGGCTTCTCGCTATGACGAATGGTCGCGGAGAAAATCCATACAGAAGAACAGGTGTGAATTTGGATGCACTATGCGTCGTTCAGGCCCATAGGGTTAAACCACTTCATTCAGATTGCAGGGAGCCATCTTCCAGTCTTTTTTTGTAAAGCACATATCATAGTGTTTACTCTTTTTGTCAGTCAGGTTTCTGGATTGAGTTTCTCAGAGAGCTCAGAGCTGCTGTCAGGAGCTGTGAGGTCAGAAACAAACTGTTAGTGTGAAACTGTGTGAAGTCCACTCATCCTGCTCTGAACTTTTATAAACAGTAAATAAAAGAAACATTCTTGAAAAAGTTCATGTGCACAATAATGTGAAACCTGTTTTAATCTACAGCATTAAGTGTGAATCAGATCAGTAGAAACAGAATAAGAGTAAGTTTTACTTACAAGATGGGGGACATTGGGCTGAAATCAAAACAAAAGACAAATCATTTCAGTTGCAGTTGGAAATGCCAGAATATTTTTTGTCACCTTATCCCCAATGAGTATGACCTCTCCTGCTCACTGCAACTGAAAAATAAATTAATCCCACTCTTCTGTTCAGTCCTTACTGTGCAATCTCTGCCACGCATAAACCTGGAGGGGATCATGCATTTGGTCGTGTGTAAGTGTGTGTGTCTGTCCAGAGAACTCACAAACTACTGGACCCATCAGCCTAATATTTTGTGAGCACATTTCTGCCTGTATACTGAAGGACCTCTCCTAGTTGTAGTGGTTCACAGTTGTTGGAAAACTTGTATTATTGACTGTTTCATACCATCACTGACAGCTGACTTCTCACTCCTCTTAACCAGCTGGTTATTGGTCACAAGTTTTCCAGAAATCAGCTCAGCTAAGGCAGCACTCACACTAAAAATGGGTATCTGCATATGTATGCAGAATCTGCAGTCTGTTTGTAGTTCGGGTGGTATTGACCGATCATGTTTGAGTGGCAGGTAAACAGTCCACTCATATTCTGATATCTGTTTAGAGAGACTGGTTGCAATGATCCACACACAGAAGAGGAAGTCATGGCCCTGATACCTACTTGCTACATCTGAACTCTCGAAATATTGGCCATTATCTGTCAGACTGATACTGATCGGTTCCAAGATTACATTCAGACCAAATCAGTTGTTGTGGTGACGAACCACACGGTTGTGTGGCAGTGTGGGAGTTTCACTTAAATGATCAAATCGTGGAAGTGGTGGATGGAGACTATATAAAGCCAATCTAACCATTTCAGCGGCTGAGTATTTGACTTAACTAAGTGTGTTAATGTTGGCTTAAAAGATCTGTAGAATTCCTGTTGATTATCATCACTGTAGCATCTTGACTGCCACAAAAAGACACTTGAGTGCACACACACACACACACACACACACACACACAAACAAAACCAGTGCTTTCCTTTTGTACACTAGTACAGAAGCTGTTAACAGCTGTTATTATTATTATGACTCAGGCTTTAAGCCCAACAACACTTACTGTTGGTTGCTTCAAATTATGGGATGCAGTGAACTGATCTGTGTTTCAATTTGCAACCTGGGTAAGAACATCAACTAAAATCAAAGTACTGGAAAAGCCAAGTAAGTAGATGATCTTTCCATTTTTCTCTCTCACCTTTCTTCTTTTTGTAAATGATGAATCCAGTGGCAGCGATGAGGATGAAAACAAGAACAATCACTGCAGCAGTGATGGGGACGGTCATGTCACTGGGCTTCTCTGTTGAACAACAACAAAACTTACGATCACTACAGATAAAGCAGGTCAGAACAGAGGCACATCCATCCATCCAGTGTTTCATTCATACTTACATTTGGATTTGTTGCTGTGAACTAAGACTGAATTAGAGTCCAGTTAATACAGGATAATTGGCTGTTGTCTTAAAAGTGTGTGTCTGTAGAAATATATGGAAACCCTCATGTGCTGGACTTAAAAGCAATAAGCACCTTGTGGTGGTAAACCTAAGCAAAACAGTCAAGTTGCAGTTACAGTTTACAGCCATGTCTGTCCAGACTCATGTGTAGTCATGACAGTAGATGATGCTTCAAATATGGATGTTGCTGCAAATAAGCTTCAAATTAGCTCATCTTTGAGCCCGAGTGGATGTCTGTGCCAAATTTGAGAAAATTACCTCAAGGCCTTCTTGGATTAGTGCGTCCATGAGAATGGGACAGACGCAAAGTCAAAGTGACCTTGACCTTTGACCACCAAAATCTAGCTAGATCATTGTTGAGTCAAAGAAGACGTTTGTGCCAAATTTAATGAATTTTCCGCAAGACGTTCATGAGCTATCGTATTCATGAGAATGGAACAGATGGACAACCTGGAAAACATAATGCCTTTCAGCCACGGCTATTGCCGCTGTGGAGGCATGAAAAATTAATAAATACATTCACATGTAAATACATTTATGTCAACAGCTTAAGAGAAATATAATCTTTTTCAGAATGAGGGTAAAAACCAGAATAATTTCAGCATGTAAACATGTAGTCAATGTGGCCTGTAAAATGCTTGAAAACTTTCTATGACCTTAAGAAAATCAAATAATCTTGTTAGGCTCAGATGATCTGACCACTGATCCTGGGGCAAGCAACTTCCCAGTCACAGGGAGACCAAAGCAAACAGACAACCAAACAAACTGTAAGCCCTTTTTAAATAGAGATCACGCTATAGTGCCATGACTCCTTTCTTTGTTCAAACAACAGTGGCATCAAGTGTGTGATTTTAGACAGCATCCTGGCATCGTGGAATCAAAAGAGGCATGACGGGCGTGACATGTAACACAATGGTGTCAGCCTGTAGTGTGAAACATGACATATGCGTCAGGTAGCGCTTTATAAAAGATAACAAAAGCATAACATAGCAGTAACAATCATTAAAAAGTCCCTGTCACATGGCGGCTGATCTCACCCTCTGCTTGGAGGGTAAGGAGCTCCCAGACCTCATTGTGTTCCCAATTTGTGAACATTTTCAGCCGCTGTTCTTCTTCTTTGAGTTAGCTGCTAACTGCTATCAGCTACTTTTGAAATATTCCAGCGGTGGGTCTCACACATAACACGTCACACCTGTCCCATCCATGGTCCTGTCATGCTGACAGTCCCTTTTACACAGATGCTGCTTCGATGCTGTCATTACCTCCACTGCTGGCTTAAAGGCAAGACAACTCTGTCACCCCATTCCTCCATTATACCTTTTATACAAAACAGTGAGGCAGCATAATAGTGTAAAATTCCTGCCTTGAAAAGGCAGTGTAAAAGGAGCTATAGACATACAGTCCCTTTCAGCACCCTCTGATCTCACTCTTACCCATGTTGGTCCTGATCACTGCTTTGTCCAGTTTGGTGACGATGTGGTCCTTCACACCAGAGAGATGAAACACACAGTCGTACCTCCTCCAGTCTTCAGGTGGGACTGATGAAAGGTTCAGGTCAACAGTCATCTGGAAGGATCCATCGTGGTTGGGGAGGATCTCTCCGAGCTCCACGTCCTCATGAATCTCCTCTCCATCTTTCCTCCAGAACATCATGGCTCTGTCAGGGTAGAAACCTGTAGCGTGGCAGCTGACTGGAGAGGAGGGAGACTTCTGGAGGAGAGACACTGAGGGAAGGTCTGCACAGAGAGAAGCAAATAAAGACATATGTGAGTTCTACCTTTCTTTTGCACAGTACATTTCGATGCTTGTTCATACCAGTGGTAGATAATTGTTGCTGGTCAGTCTAAAAGTGATCTCAATCAACAACAGAAGGTGTGAAAATTCTCCCTGGCAAAATAAATGAATAAGTAAGTATTCAACAACAATCCAACATCCGCCTGTTTTTGTGGATTATAACAAAGCAGATCATAGCAGTGTTCAATGAAACAGCAATATGTCTATTCTGAAACTCTGTGAACTTACTTAACTCATGCTAACTGTGCACTAACTATCACAGTCTCAGCTTGGATGGACAGAAATGTCAGAGCACTCCAACATGTCAGTTATTGTCAGACAGTCTGGAGTGAAAATACAACAGCAGTTTATTCTGAGCAGGTTGTATGAACGTTGTTATGTTCATGAAACTACATCAGGTCATGTGATTCTACCTTTTCTCTGCAGAAAGCTCTTTCCAAAGGCCACATAAGTCTTCAGCCACTCAGGACAAATGTATGCAAAGAAGTTTTCATGACGTTTTAGTTGGACTTTGTCAGCATCCCATCTCAGTTTGGTGACGACAGCCTGTGGTTTCGGAGCGATCCATGTCAGTGTCTTCAGGTCCAATGATATGAAGTCTTCTCCATCATAACCATACTGCATAAAACCCTTAACCTCTCCAGTCTCATCATCCCACTCACAGCCATTCAGCCTCTGGAAAATGTGGATATCTAAGAAACAGAGTCTGTAATTAACAGTGATGTACAGATGATACCTCCAGTGGAAAGATGATCTTAAACATATTGTACATTGTGTGACGCTCAGTCTTTTGGTGTGTTTATGATTCAAGGTCAGATCATCAGTGCACTTTTTCTTCACATAAGTGATGAAACCCAATTTCTATTTCACAGTTTAAAAGTTACAAAGGTGACCATATATTTTAAGATGATGTAGTTTTGCTGTTGTTTAATGTGTTCCCCAATCAATCAATAAATCAATATGTTCACTGTTTTCCATGGAGACATGCGAGAACAATAAAGTTTCCTTCACAAATTCAAGGTAACAGGGTGAGACTAACTGATTTACACATGGTCATTTTGTGGGTGAAACATTCCTTTAAGATGCCAAACACGAGCTGCAGTGTTACTGGTTGGTGTCCAGCTGAGGACCTCATCTCTCTCCCCCTCACTTTCTGTCATATCTGAACTGGTGCTATCTTATATCCTTAGTCTTTGATGCAGTCCCAGGTTCCAGTGACCAGTACAACTGACAGTTATCCAGGAATTCACTGAATTATCTTTATTGCATAACCTCAACTCCTTGGATTACCAAGTGAGCAAACTGTGCAAGGCAGCTGGAGTTTATAGAGCTGAAACTACTAGACTTGTCCAGACTTGAAACCCAGGCAGCTGCTTGGTTGCCTGGTGGAGATCTGTACTCTGCTGCAGTGGTTCCTAACCTTTTTCCTTAAGGGACCCCTTTTCAATTACCCCTGACTAAGTGACATATGTTATGGATATTTCATATTATATTCAATACATAACAATAACAGTAAAGAACAACTGAAACTTTACAATTAACTCAAATAGTGAACTCAATCATTGCAGGAAGTTGTGCAAAATGAGTAAATGAATTTTGAGCAGCGTTATTTCTGTGAATTTTACACCAGAGATGAGTTTTCCTGATATTTTTAGAACTCTGTCTTATCTTTATTTCAACAGTCTTACTTGATCAGTTCATTTTTGAACAAATTCAGTGTTTTCATCTCCCAGATGTTTGGCCATTGTTCTATAAGCTCTGTGGCAGGATGAGGCTGTTTCACAAAGACTGAAGGCTCTATGAATATAGCTTATGCTCAGGTCTTTACTATGCACCTATCCTGGGAGATTTTATAACTTAAATAATAATCAGAACTTTAAAAATAACAATTTAATTTACTTTTCTTCATAGACATAAAATGAAAGGCTGAGTTATAGGCGGACTGTATATGAAAGAAAAAATTTCTTACACTCCTTTAAATCAAGAAGGCCTCGCAGTGCTGGGAACCAGTGCTCTCCTGAGTGCACTTTTCTGGTTTGACTATCGATGTTTTGAAATATCATACTGTGGGAATGAGTGAGGGTCACTTTACTTTACAGCTAAGATGCAGAGCACTTTAACAGTAAGAATGAAATACAAGCTGTACCTCCACTTTGGTTGAAGCGCTGCTTCAAGTTGTCCATTATGGCTTTGAATATATGTGGCAGGATCTCAAAACAGTATTGAGTGTACCACTCCAAATGCTGCGGATTGTTTTCTAATGCTGTTTTCATCCAGTCCTGTTTTGGTTGTATTCTCTTTATATTGGTGTCACAGTAACCCGTCAGAAGGTCATCAACCATTGCAGCAACCACAAGCTGTGGGAAGTTTGGGATTCCAGAAGATGTAGTTAAGAAAAACTTCAGGGAGTGTTTTACTGCAGGACAAATGAGGGACATTCAGTTTAAATATACACATCATCATCACCTTCATCATAAATATGATATATTCAGTGTGACTGTGATCCATTTTAAACTTACAGTCTTACCAAATTCTAAAGTAGCCTACTGTAGAAGTGAAAGTGAACTTAAAAGTGTGTCCTGGAGCTACGCAGGAACCAAATACAGAGCCCAGTGGAAAGTGAAGCAAATATTCACAGTGTGATCTCACCTGATGACGACACGTGACACAAGAGAAGCAGCAAAAGTAGATTTTTCATCTTGTTTTGATAAAAAAGTGACCGTGCTGGATCAGCTGTTTGTTCTGCTTTTTCTTGGCACTGGGAGGAGGGAGTGTCTGCTTCTTCTTCTTCTTCTTCTTCTTGTAGGTTTTATGGCAGACGGCAACCAGTGTTAAGGTGCATTACTGCCACTCACTATATTGGAGTTATTTATCCCCCATGAAATGTATTGGAAAACTGTTTAAAACTAGGAAATTATATTTAAACTTGAAATTATATTTTCTGATACCATATGAGAGGAACAGGAACTGCCCATTGGTTCTACAGCCCATTGTTCCGACCATATTAAACTCATTGTTCCGAAGTCTGTTCCGAAATCATCATGATGCCCTGTGGTTAAGGTCTGGCTAGGTTTAGGCACAAAAACCACTTGGTTAGGGTCAGGAAAAGATCATGGTGTGGGTTAAGATGAAAAAGAAAGTGACAAACACATAAGCCGTGAGCCTGCTCCGCCTCAAGCCGGTCGCGGAGCACCATACGCCCGCAGCGAGCCGTTCAGCACCGCGGACAGTCAGACTAATGAGATGTTGAACCAATGGGCTGTTGAACCAATGACATGGACCCAGAGGAACAAGATCAGAGCGCCTGTAAGTGGTAACCAGTAAATAGTCAGCACCAGGATGTTTTGCTAACCTGCAAAACTCTCACACCAGAGCAGTGTCAGCTGTTAGCACGAGATGTGAGCTGTAATTCATCAGTAAATAAGCAGCATATGTGTCTGACTGTGGAGGGTGGAGTTGTTGAATAGATGTTTGGAGCTTGTTGTACTGTATGCAGCGTTGGCTATTAGCAGCTAGCTGGTTGTTAGCCGCTGAACTGCAGCAGAGCGAGCAACCGCCAGCTGCCAGACTTCACATCTGTTGATCCCCACAGGACTCCACTCAGTCTGGACTGTCTGAAGCAGGTTTATGGTTTGATTCCTGTTTGACAGGCAGCTCGGAGGTTCAGTTCTGTCAGTGTAGCTATGCTGTGTGAAAACAGTGTGAACTCTGGGTGGAGGATACAAAAGCTGGGAAATGGAGCAGGTGGCTAATGAGGGATTCCACATGATGTCTGAAGTTTCACACGTCGCTGGTGCTTCACAAAATGTTTCGTTCAATTTTATAGTTTTGAACTGAACTGAATTAGGGACTGTACAAATTTATTGGGGTGGGGATGAATCTCTTATTTAATTTTATAAAAAGGCAACACCATTCAGCATTATATTTTTCTTTAGACCCTCTTATGAAAAAACTGCAACACTCTCCCCTAATTTATGACAACAATCTATTTATAACAAACAAGACAAAATGGTGAAAATACAGCCACTCTATTTTTGACTAAAGAGCTTATTAATGGTTATTACAGTTTTGTGGCTAATAATGAACTTGTGCACCCCAGTATTTTCAAAATGACATCCACAGAAAAGTTTGGTCTCATTTTGAACATCTGCAGATTCATTCCAAAACCCAACATGTCATGATCCACTAAAGTTAGGCATGATACACGATGAATAAATCCTCCTTTTTATTATCTTTGGTGCCACCTTGACTGTAAGGGAGCCAGGAGGGACAATTCTACCAGGTGCAGCTCTCCACAGTCGGGCTGCCACCTGGTTTTGTTCCACCCTGCACATGGCGTTGTACCATGCCAGGAGCAAGGTGTCATGGTTTTGAATTACACTGTATTTATCATTCATTTATTCATTTGGGATGTTTGTACATTAACTAACTCTGTTCCCACTGACTGCCCTCCCATCAGTAGATTCACTCCACCTGCTAATCATCACTCAGCTCTTCCTCATCCTCTCATTAGCTCCCTTCTATATTTACTGGGACACTTTCACTGTCAGTCTGCCAGATTGTCTTTGTGCCATGTGCCTTAGCTTTCCACTGTTTGATATCTGTTTTGTGATTCTTATCTGGATTTTGACCTTGCCTGTATTTTTTCATATTAACCCTCATCCCAACCCTTTGATACTTTGCTGATTGCCTGTATTTTTTCCAAGTAGAAACTCCTTGCTCAGTTTATCTGCCTTCTGAGTCGAGCTCGTGGGATTTTGTCTTTGAACTGTGACACATGGAGCATTTTACCTGCCCGATTTTGTAAACTGGAAGATTTTTATGATTTAGTCAATTTTCCTTTCTGTTTGTGCTTTTACCACAAGGAAGTAGGCTGTATTGTTAAACGTTGATATTGTTCAAAGTCTAGTTATGAACGACATGGATCAAAGATTTCTGGCTGTGTTTAGTTATTAAAATCATTCATCCTAATAATTATCTTACCTATAATTCACACACAGAGCCTGTTGACAGGAGAAACCAAACTGCTCTGCCAAATACGCTGCAGCTCTGTCAACAATAGATGAAGAGTGCATTTTTATTAGCTTCTGAGACGCTTCTGAAACTCACTGCAGCACATCTGCTGTCTACAGTGACCACAGTCAGCTCAGGTGACCGCCTGGTGGATATCTCCTACTGAGTGCACTTTTCTAGTTCACAGAGCTACTGGTGAGCTGTTTCCTCCTGACTCTGTGTTCATACTAAGCTAAGCTTGTCTGGGAGCTTCCTCTGCTCAGAGCTGACAATGATATCAGTCTTTTAATCCAACTCTTCTGTAAGAACACTGAATGCTCAGGTAATATTCATATTACTGCAGCTATAGTCACAGATGAGTAGACTTAAGACAAACTTTTGAAAATGGTTGACTTTATTGAAAAGCAAAACATCAGCACCAAAAGAAAGAGCAATACATTTGATTTTCACATTCATTTATGGTTATCAGTACACAGGAAAATGTGCCAGAGGTTGTGTGGATTCCTATAGAAGCCCATTATTCATGTTAAATCATGATTGACCTTTCATTAGGTCCTAGGTTAGCTGTGGCGTTATAAATCTGAGCCCTCTGACAGGCGACACCATTCTCTGATCCTGACCTAATGTATCTTTAAGCTGCCTTTAAATCCTTCACTCACCCAAGCAAAGAGCTGAAACTCTGCTGCCTGATCTCTTCATCATATCTGCTCAGGCTAAACTACAGTCCAACGATTCAACAGGTAACTTCATGACTGCCATGGTCCGCTCAACTGTCCAACCACCATCACTGTCTATGTGGCTCCTCCAGTCTTACCAGTAGCTACTAGTTAGTAACCCCTGTGGTAAACTTGTCATGAATCATGTCTCTTCACCTGTCCTGTCTAATCCACCACAAGAGGTGATTTTAATCACTGCATTCAGTCTCTACATGTTGACAGAAACCTGTAATTCATTTGTTCTGAAGCCATAAAATATTACAATATAATCAAAAACATTTATTTAGCATTCTTAGAAACAGGAAACACTTTGTTGCATCACAGTAAAATAAGTGAGAAAATAAAGATTAATAGAAAAATCTGACATACTATATGTAAAACATTAAAAATGTGTGATCTGGAATAAATTTATTATATTTCATTTTTGAATATCAAGCATATGAATCATAACCACTTCATTCTGATTGCAGGAAGCCATCTTTCAGACTTTTTGTAAAGCTTTGTAAAGCTATAATGTAACAGATATCATAGTGTTTACTCTTTTTGTCAGTCAGGTTTCTGGATTGAGTTTCTCAGAGAGCTCAGAGCTGCTGTCAGGAGCTGTGAGGTCAGAAACAAACTGTTAGTGTGAAACTGTGTGAAGTCCACTCATCCTGCTCTGAACTTTTATAAACAGTAAATACAGAAACACACTTGAAATAATCAGCACAATAATGTGAAACCTGTTTTAATCTGCAGCATTAAGTGTCTATCAGATCAGTAGAAATAGAATAAGAGTAAGTTTTACTTACGAGATGGGGGAAGTTTGGCTGAAATTAAAAAAAAAAGATGATAATTTCAGTTACAGTCGGAAATGCCAGAATATATAAATCCATTCCAGCCTTCTGATTAGTCCTTACTTTATTTACTTATCTCTTTTCTACTACATCATTGTAGTTTAGTCGTATTATTGTGACTGACAGGCTCTGAGCCTGACAGCACTTACTGTTGGTTGTATAAAATTGAGTTGCAGGGAACTGATTTTTGTTTCAATTCAATTCAAATGCAACCAGGATAAAAGCATCAACTCAAAGACCAAAATCAAAGAACTAAAAAAGCCAGTTAAACAGCACCTTTCCTCTTTTTGTAAACAATGAATCCAGTGGAAACAACGAGGACGAGAACAACCACTGCTGCAGTGATGGGGACGGTGATGTCACTGGGCTTCTCTGATAACAACAACAAAAACAAAAATAAAACATAGGCCCGGTACAGATAAAGCAGGTTTGAGCAGAAGTCCATCCATCCATCCATCCATACATACTGTACATACATACATACATACATACATACATACATGTGGGTTTGTTGCTGTAAACTAAGACTGACTTGCTCCACCAGACTCCACACACAAAACAAAATCATACAATACAGTACCAAAATAAACTTGATGAAATCACATTAGTTCATAATCACAAATCAGCTCTATAATCATACAGAACAGCCTTTGTTGACCAGAATCTATCCAGCCTGTGTTTAAAAGAGTTAACTGAAGGAGCCCGCACCACATCCTCTGGGAGCTCATTCCATGCCTTTACAGCACGAAGTGTGAAAAAGTTTTTTCTCTTTTCAGAAAAATACTGGAATACTTTTAGGGAGTTCCCTCTTAACTCATACTGACTATACGAAAAGTTTACAACAGGCTCAACTGTGGTATCATATATTCCATGAACAAACTTATAAACCTCGATCATGTGTCCTGTATACTAAAGTTGGTAGTTGCGATTTTCTTAACCTCTCTTCACATGACATTTCTTTGAGACCTGGGACTAATTTAGTAGCTCTCCTTTGAACCTTCTCAATCTTTTCTATGTATTTTAATTTATAAGGACACCAGACCGAGCTTGCAAATTCAAGATGTGATCTCACCAGGGATTTGTATAATGGCAAAAATATTTCCTACATAAATTTTGAAAGGTTCTTATGATCTTATAATCTTATAACCACCAGCATGGAGTTTGCCTTTTTAACTTTTTCTGAAATGTGTGCGTGGAATTCAAGTGAACTATCGACCAGTACACGTATGTCCTTTTCCTCATCCATATGCTTGACCACCAATTCTCCAATAGCACAATTAATTTTATTGTCATTAGATTTCCCAGTGTGTAAATGTTTATACTTTTCTTAATTTAATTTCAATAACCACTCATCACACCAGTTACTCATGCTATGGAGATCTTCTTGATGATGGGCTGCGTCGGTGTCCTTAGTAATTATTCTAAACATTTTAGTATCGTCCGCAAAAAGATACACATCAGATTGTAACATATCTGGTAAATCATTTATATAAACAACAAACAGAACAGGCCCCAACACAGATCCCTGTGGAACTCCAGAGGTCACTGGTTTCCAGACAGAAGTGGCACCATTTACCACCACCTGTTGTTTTCTATTACTTAAAAAGCACTGTATCCAGTCTGTAACTCTGTCATCTATACAATAGGATTTTAGTTTTGACAGTAGTCTTTCATGGGGAACTGTATCAAAAGCTTTTTGGAAGTCCATATCTATGCAATCAACAGACTGTCTATCCAAAGCTGCAGACCACTTGTCAAGAACTGAGAGAAGCTGAAGTGTAGTTGATCTTCCAGATATAAATTCATACTGCTTATCGCTGAAAAGACTATTTGATTTCACATGATCAGCAATATACGTCCTGATTAGCTTTTCCATTGTCTTACATACTACGGCTGTAAAACTAACTGGCCTGTAGTTTCCTACTAATGATCTATTTCTTTCTTTGAAAATTGCACTGATTTGTGCCTCTTTCCATTCACAGGGTAACTTTGATTCTAATGATTGATTATATAATATTGTTAGAGGTTCAGCAATCCTACAAGCCAGTTCCTTTAAAGTCCTAGGATGTATTGCATCTGGTCCTGGTGATTTGTAGATGATAATATTCTGTTGAAGCTGTACACTGTCCAAGTAGTTATCATAAAAGGTTCTGTTTGCTGGACTTCCAATCCTGGCAGTTCAGGAAATTGCCCTTCAGGTTCCTTCACAAATACACTGCTGAAGTATTCTGACACCTTTTCATTATCTTTGTCCGTTTTAGGGGATTTAATGTTATTCTGGTCAGTATACAAATCTCCAACTGAAGTCCTAATTTTTGTCCTCTCATTTATATAATTCCAGATAACCTTTGGACTCTGCTTAGATTGCCTTGCTAAATCTTCTTCATAATTTTTTCTTAAATTTCGTGTTCTCATTTTCACAGTTTCTAACTCTGCAATACTCCTGTTGTACCTCTGGGTTTTTACTGCTTACTGCCTTTCTTGCAAGGATATTTTTTTCATTAATTTTACTTTTCATAATGTTGTCTAGGGAAAAGTTTTGTTTTTCATTCTTATCATAATTTTTTTTTAGGATTTTACTACTAGGTACAAACTCATCCTCCACTTCATTCAGCTTCGCTTTAATTAGTCTGCTTTTTTTTTTTTATCAACATCGTGATTAGCTAAATGTAATTTCCAATCAAAGTTTTCCAATTCCCTGCATGCTTGCTCTAAATTTGCCTTATTCTATTTTTTTCTTATTAATTCATTACTCAATGCTTTTGTACAACAGATGACCTTAAATAATAAAACACAATGATCACTTTTGCCCAAAGGACTCAAATACGAGACATGTGTTGGATTTAAAAAGACAGACACTGTGGCACATTTTGGCAAAAACTAGAATTACCTCTTCATGGTTGTTCGCACTCACAGTTTATACCCATGTCTATGAAAACATGGATGCTTCACACACATCTTCCCCCCGACAGCACAGAGGATCTAAACAATCAGCACAGTTTCAAGGTGGACACCCAAGATTAGTGTCACCAATTCAGTATCTGACCAAATGTCTCTCTTTCTGTTCCTGAGTTATGACGCTGAATAATGGCCAGAAAAGTGTTTTTGCAGAACATTATGATGTCACAGTGAAGTTGACCTTTAACCTTTTTGTCCTATCAGACAGCTGTGTGAAATTTTGTCATAAGTAGAGTATGGATTCCTGAGTTATGACCAAAACTATATTGTGTGAGGTCACAGTGACCTTATCAAAATATTGCGTTCATGAAAATGAGTCAGATATAAGGTCACAATGACCATGGCCTTTGACTACCAAAATCTAATGAGTTATTTCTTGAGACCAGGTGAACATTTGTGCCAAATTTCAGGAAACCCCCTCGAGGTGCTCTTGAGGTATCACATTCACAAGTATGGCACAGACGGACAACCTGAATGCGCAATGCCTCATGCCACAGTTACTGCCGGAGCAGAGGCATAATAATACCTGAATCATAATATAAGAAAATAAATAAATCTAAACTGAAATGATCAAAGTTGTCTTCAGTTTAGCAAATTAGATTCAATGGAAATGTTGTGGAGAGTTCAACATTGGCCATGTACTGTATGATTCTGAGTTCACTAAAGAATGGACACGCAGAGCAAAGCTGTTATTTGTGTGGTAAAAACAATGTGGTCTATAAAATGTTTAAACTTTCTTTGACTTTAAAATGATCTTGTTAAGCTCACAGGATCTGACCAGAGATCAGGGGGCGAGCAATGTGCATTGGTTTATCATTATTTTTTGAAGATGACTTCCCAGCTAAACTGGAGGACAAAAGCTAAACTACCCAATGCTGAGGTAGCTAACACACTCTCTGACAGGTTAGGCTTTTTGTCCATGTGGTAGCATTAACATGTTCACAAAATAAAAAGAATTGGCATGCTCGACTCACCGTCTGAAAAATCACCGGGTGCCGACCCAAAAATCATAAACTGAATAAATCAAAATGTCAGCACTCACAGATATCATATATATCAGTCTTTTAATAACGCACAGCAGTGTCAAAAAACGGACGCGTTTCAGCACTTGGCTTTCCTCAGCGTTAATGAGCAAAGTGGGTGTAACCCACATACATAACAGCCAGGACCTTGCTGAATACCTCCAGCTGTCATCAATCAATCTCTTTCACACTTGAGGCAAGCAGAGAAACAGTAGCTTTTTTGGATGTGAGAGTAGATAAATCGAAACTGTTACAGACGACTGTCTTAAGAAAGAAGACTGATAGGAATAATTACTTGCATTTTTCGAGCTATCATCCCCATAGCCTAAAAAAGAGTTGCCTTATAGTCATTTGTTAAGAATAAAGAGAATTTGTAACTTCGAGGCAGAGTTTGAGAAACAGGCTGATATCACGTGTGACCGTTTTCGAGAGAAGGGGTATGATCAGGGTCTGTTGAATTTATGTCTGTGGAATAAGTTAAAAGCAAGGCTGAATAATAGCGGCATGTTTTGATAACGCAATCAAACAGCGTGCCGTGACGGGCGGAGTAAAGTGTTGGCAGTATGGCAATCTGTCCATCACCGCACTCGCATTTGCGACTAAAAATAGTTTTGAGCGAGCAAAATAGGCTTAAATCATTCAGCACGCTGTGTGAGTACACATTTCAACCACCAGCATAAACGATAGGCGAATCCCACCGGATGTGGGTTGAACGGGGGTCACAGACACAGACAGTAATGTATTCCTGTCAAATACGGCGGCCATCAGCTTACTGGCGGCGACGGAGAAGTCGGCTCCAATAATATCCTCTTCTTGGCGTCATGACTGCCCAGTAGTACCTGAACAGCTGAGCCAGTCAAACACAGGTATGTGACGTGTCAGAGGAGAAACGAGCCGTTCACATTTCTGTCATTGTGGCAGGTAACGGTCCACAAACCTCACCGCACTTTAGGGACTGTTCTTTACTTATGGAGGGACTGTTCTTTACTTATGGAGGGACTGTTCTTTACTTGTCAGGGGAGGAGGGTGGCTGGTGGATTCTTATTTTATTTATTTTATTTTGATCCCCCCATGTTAATCACTTATTGATGCTGTTTTTGAAGTATGAATAAGTCAATAAGTAATTTATTCCATTGAAATATCATTGATGTATTATAGAAAAGTGATTAATCTTTTTATAAATGATAAAAGGCACATCTGCCTCATTTTTGCTGTGGTATCCTGATACTACTCAGAACCGTGATATTTTCATTGGTATCGTACCATGGGTCCCAATTTTGGTACCATGACAACACTAATCTGGAGGGAGTTCATCTGTAAAAACTAATGAAAAACTAAACAACAATATTTGGTATTCGGTACTCGGTATTCGGCCAAGCGTTTAATATTATTTGGCTTCGGCCCCAAATTTTCATTTCGGTGCATCCCTACTCGGGTTCATGAAAAAAATAGGGACAGTCTATTAGTATCGAATCCCCCTCCTCCCAAAAAGCAGCCCCTTATTTTGTCAACAACATTTTCTCCGATTTCTCAGTCAGTTAAACATAGTGTCAGAAAACACTGGCATATTTTATCTAGTGATCCCGTTGTGGGCCATGAGTTTGTGAACCATCCTATATTCGCTACAAAGCGACCTCAGAATTTGAGTGACAGACTCGTTAAGACAGATCTTTATGTTAAACCTAAACATTTTTTAAGTTCTCCTTCCCCAGGTAATTTTCCTTGTTTGAATTGCATAAGCTGCAATGCTATGATTAAAGGAGACCAGTTCTCACATCCCCACACAAGTAATAAAATGAAGATCAGGAATAGAATCACATGTCGGTCCACACATGTAGATTACCTGTTGAAATGTCCTTGTGGTTTATACTATGTGGGCAAGACAAAAAGAGAACTGAGAATTAGGATTTCCAAACGTAAGAGTAGCATCAGAAATGGTGATGAGAGATCTCCGGTTGCCAGGCACTTTAATATGGCCGGCCATGGAGTTTGTAGTTTACGCTTTATGGGGATTGAGTTGGTCAGACCACTTCTGAGAGGAGGGGATAGAGAGAAGAAACTTCTCCAGAGAGAAGCTTATTGGATACATTACTTACAAACTGAACATCCCAGGGGCTTAAAGGGCCAGTGTGTAAAATGGGTTGAAAACTGTTGAAAACAGTGACATCAGTGGTCAAATTCTAGATTGCAGGGCTCACTCGCTCACCCCCCTCCCCGTCGGGTAAATGACGGTGGCCTCATGGGGACAAAAAGCCTTGCGCAGACACGAGTTTTTCAGGAGTAGGTCTATCTAGCGACGAGGTGAATGTTTATTTAGAAATCTAAACCATGTTACGATATTGTAATGAATCACTCACGAGCAGGAGACCAGAGTAGCATTCGGGAAAAAGGCCAGTTTATCTGAGCGCTCCAAAAACTCCGGTAACACTCCAGGGGGTAAAAGACTCCGTCCCAAACTCTTCTAGCGTAACACACACACTTAATACACACATACTTGTTTACAGTACCTAGCGGGTACCCCCTCCCCTCTCTGCTCCACCAATCTCCAGCCCGCACACTGACTGACAGCATAGCCAGTAAACAGAGCTCAGCTGTTTATTTAGCCTAGCAATATCTCCGGACTACAGTAGCTGCAATGGACGACTTTGAACGCGATTTTGAAGAGTTTCTTGTAGCGGACACAGACCCAGAGCCATACCTGGTTGAGCCGGAGTACACAGATGAGGAAATCCATGTTTTGGATGCTGAGAGGGCGAGGAGAGAGGCTGAATCCTCCGCTCCCATTTTGCTGCACAGAATGGGATTCGGTGCTACCATTGTTGGGGAGATATATCATCAGGAGGAAAAGCGCCGCAGAGAGTGCATCACAAGGAGTGAAGTTGCGTCTTCTTTTCCTCGCAGATGACGGTTCGGCTTCATTCTCTCCTGTTGCATGGTAAGTGTGGTCCATTCGCAAACTTTATAACTAAAAAACTTTTCACTACTCTCTATCGACGAACTACTTACACTCTCTGCTGTTTCTTCCTCCTTCTTCCTTCCTTCCGCTGTCTTCGTTGGTTTCTTCGTGTGGTTTATACACACGAAACGTGTTCTCTGACTGGCTGGATTGTCTGCTCGGTCTGCCATACATACACGGCGGCGCAAGATGGCGACCTCTCTAAAGCAAGGCCCTTGCTATATATATATATATATATATATATATATATATATATATATATATTATAAGGCTACGAAAATCAAATGAATTTTATTTTATAGCGATTATACACTTATATAAACATATTAATGGGTAGAATATTCAGATTCAGATTCAGATTTAATAATAAACCATGCCAAATATTACACACTGGCCCTTTAAACGAAGAACTGGTATTTTCTTGTTTTTTAAAGGAGCAATAAGTGAAATTCATCATTTCTAGATTGAAGGAATTAAAAAATTGCTATGTGAAGAACTAGAGGTGTAATTTCATCTGGAGTATAACATGACCTCACACACCCTCTCTCTGTGTTGATCTCCAGCCCCTTGTTTACAAGCCGGTCTGGCTGCGCGTTCATATACATTCATGTGAATCCCCCCCCCCCCCTCGGAGCCCTTGGCCCTCCCTCCCTATAAAAGGCTACAGCCAGTGAGCAATGGCAGAGCGTATTTTCGAAGTGAAATGGCGGAGTCAAATGTCTGTTTTAATTAGTGTTACAGTAATGTTAGGCACATGGGGCTATGTCGATTCAATTAAATTTAATGTTACAATCGTAGCATGGGTTAATGTCCGGAGCTTGAGTTATTAGCGGCTCTGACCCAGCAATGGGTCAGGCATTACGGTTGTGATAGGTGAGTAGCCCGGCAGCCCAGCTAACATTTGCAATTAGCATTGTAAAATGTAGCCTGGCGAACAGCCTGGCGGGCTGTGTTTAGCTATTTCCCTGCCTACTTCAATGATGATGGTACCTGTAATAAATGTTATATATTTGCTGAGATGGAGGCGAGGCTCAGTGACTAAAGGAGCTGGTAGAAGCACTCCATAGCTGCAAGCTACTCCAGTAGCCATAGTAGCTCTAGTGCTACTGAATGAAATGTAAACACAACAGTACATATTTGACCACTTATTTTTTTGACATTTTAGGGGAAGCTGAGCTTCCCTTGCAGTCTTAGAGCAATCGCCACTGTGCTAACGCTAACGTCCCTACTCTTCTCTGTGAGCCTGGCGGGCTCGCGGGCTTGCGGGCTCACGGCTCAGCCTCACGGAGAAGAGTAGGGACGTTAGCATGGCAGCCGACTAGTGCTAACACTAACAGGAAAGCAGGGAAATAGCTAAACACAACTAAGCCAAACTAAGTTGGCTGTTTAGGTTTTATTTCCTCGCCCCTGTGGCGAGTGAATCTGCCTGTAGTGAAACCGGGACTGGTGCTTCCTCCTCAGGCTCCACTTCACTCAGCAGCCAGCACAGCCAGTTACCCCTGGTTTGTTATTCAGGTTAATGTGAGAAGAAGCAGCGGGTATATCGGGCAGCTGAGTGAAGTGGAGCCTGCGGAAGAAACACCGGGACCGTCTGGATGTAATAGTCCATGGAGATGCTGCGTGCTTGGCTGCACAAACGAGGCGAGTGGGGTGGGGGGTGGAGAGCAGAGGTAGAGGGAGGAGTGGCTCATGACACACTTTGTTTTGGTCTACAGGCAGGGCACAACAGCAAACCTAGCGGTGAAACGATTTCACTTTTTGCCCCGTTAAGAATGTGTTTTGATCTTGTATATTACAAACGTAACTTATTATGTGGGTGTCCTGTATATGATTAGCTGACAGCATTACATGCATACATTGGTTATTGTTAGTATGTAGTTTTACCAGTCATGTTACAACTGGAGTAATCATGGGATGTCATCCTGCATATTAGATATGTATTTTCCTGACACTAAACTTTGGAAGAGAGATGTTGGTTTCCCGTTTTATTTCAGAGTTGTGTGTCAGGATGTGCACGTATTCGTCATCGGGTATGATTAATATGTTCGACATGTAACCCATTCGGTCTTGTTGATAGGAGGCTCATCTTTTCTATCTTGTAATTTAAGGATGCTTATTTACATTGTTTACTGGTACTGTTTGATTATTGTATTTTGATTACTGCTTGTTTGGCTGATATAGCCATTATGTAATATTTACCTTTAGATGATTTACACTTTTTATTTTGTTTATTTCGGGACGTTTACATATTTGTTGATACTTGATCTGTTCAATATTTTATCTGATCAGTCACTGTTGAGATTTTTTGATGTACTGAGGTTGGTCATCTGATTATTTTAATTGTATAGGCTTAGGATACCTATTGGCCACTCTTTGTATTGTCTTCTCCATATCTTGTTCTGTGGATCTTTGGGATTGATTGGTTGATTGATTGATTCATGCCAGCTGGAGGTATTCAGCAAGGTCCTGGCTGTTATGTATGTGGGTTACACCGACTTTGCTCATTAACGCTGAGGAAAGCCAAGTGCTGAAACGTGTCCGTTTTTTGACACTGCTGTGCGTTATTAAAAGACTGATATAATATCTGTGAGTACTGAAATTTTGATTTATTCAGCATGAACACATTAACAGACCCTTCCAGCACCAAAGCAGTGAAAAATCATGAACTGCAGGACAACTAACGTAAGCTAAATACATCTTTCTCACATCTGTCACTCTTACCCATGTTGGTCCTGATCACTGCTTTGTCCAGTGTGGTGACGATGTGGTCCTTCACACCAGAGAGATGAAACACACAGTCGTACCTCCTCCAGTCTTCAGGTGGGACTGATGAAAGGTTCAGGTCAACACTCATCTGGAAGGATCCATCGTGGTTGGGGAGGATCTCTCCGAGCTCCACGTCCTCATGAATCTCCTCTCCATCTTTCCTCCAGAACATCATGGCTCTGTCAGGGTAGAAACCTGTAGCGTGGCAGCTGAGTGGAGAGGAGGGAGACTTCTGGAGGAGAGACACTGAGGGAAGGTCTGCACAGAGAGAAGCAAACACAGAATATGTGAGTTATACTCTTTTTTGCACAGTAAATTTGAATGCTTGTTCATACCATTGGAGGATAATTGTTGCTGGTCAGTCTAAAAGTGATCTCAATCAACAACAGAAGGTGTGAAAATTCTTCACACAAGTGCGCTAAGTGCATTCACACTGCATAGTACAGGAAAATGCAGTGTACTACTGGCGCAAACAAAACGGTCCAAAAGTTGAGTGTAGAATGATAGACACCTCTCACCCTCAGCTGTCACCATCCTTGTAATGTAGCAAACTTCTCAGCTTTTGATTCAGATTCCGATTCAGATTCAGAATACTTTATTAATCCCCGGGGGGAAATTGTTTTTGTTCCAATGCTCCGTGCAAAGTAGAAATAGAAATACAGTATGAAAGGAAACAAGAGATAAAGATGAAGATATAAATAAGATACTAAAATAGCCAATGAAATAAATAAAATAAATATTAAAGTAGACATTAAAATAAATAATAAAAATAGTAAAGTAGACAATCTGAAATATATACAATATACAATGAAAAGGTTGTAGCGTTATAAATGAAATAAGAATGAGTAATTATATTGTGTGTTTTGTTTTATAAATAGCCAAATGAGTCCGATAATCAAAGGGAGGAGTTGTATAGTTTAATGGCCACAGGTAAGAATGACTTCCTGTGGCGCTCAGTGGTGCATTTAGGAACAATCAGTCTCTGGCTGAAGGTGCTCCTCAGTTCGACCAGAGTGTTGTGGAGAGGGTGAGAGCCATGCTGAAGTATCGCCCGCACCTTTGACAGCATCCTCCTGTCTGACACTGCTGTCAAAGGGTCCAGCTGCACCCCCACAACGTCACTGGCCTTTCTGATCAGCTTGTTGAGTCTGTTGGCATCGGCTACTCTCAGTCTGCTGCCCCAGCACACCACAGCAAACAGAATAGCACTGGCCACCACAGACTCATAAAACATCCTCAGCATAGTCCGGCAGATGTTAAAGGAGCGGAGCCTCCTCAGAAAATAGAGGCGGCTCTGTCCCTTCTTGTAAAGGACTTCAGTGTTCTTAGTCCAGTCCAGATTATTGTCTATGAACACACCCAGGTACTTGTAGTGTTCTACAATGTCCACGTTATGCCCCAGGATGGAAACTGGGGTCACTGGTGTCCTCGTTCTCCTCAGATCCACCACCAGCTCTTTTGTCTTTGTTGTGTTGAGCTGCAGGTGGTTCAGCTCACACCATGAGACAAAGTTATTCACCACAGCCCTGTATTCAGCCTCCTCACCCTTGCTGATACATCCAACTATAGCAGAGTCATCAGAAAACTTCTGAAGATGACAAGACTCTGTCTGGTAGCTGAAGTCCGTGATGTAAAGGGTGAAGAGGAAAGGAGATAGGACAGTACCTTGTGGAGCCCCGGTATTGCTGACCACTGTGTCTGACACACAGTGCCGTAAGCGCACGTACTGTGGTCGGCCAGTGAGGTAATCCACAATCCAGGACACAAGGGGGGGATTCACCAGCATCGCCGTCAGCTTGTCACCCAGTAGAGCAGGCCTGATGGTATTGAAAGCACTGGAGAAGTCAAAGAACGTGACCCTGACAGTGCTCCCCGGCTTGTCCAGGTGGGCGTAGATGCGGTTCAGCAGGTAAATGAGGGCATCCTCAACTCCAATCCGGGGCTGGTAGGCGAACTGGAGGGGATCCAGGTGCGGCCTGACCATAGGCCTGAGCTGCTCAAGGACGAGTCTCTCCAGGGTCTTCATGATATGTGACGTCAGTGCCACCGGTCGGTAGTCCGAGAGACCGCTGGGCCGCGGTCATGACATGGCGGGGATAACACGGAGCATGTTGGTTATACATGTTTTTTGCACTAAGTACCAGTACTGTTGTTAAATAAAAGGTGTCAGTGATGTTTGTTGGGTCTGTAATGATTTGGTTCTGTGAACAGTAATGCGAGTGCTAACATTAGTTTGCTAGCTAATGTTAGCATTTGCTGGGTAGCTAACTTGCTCCTAGCTAAGGCAGCACATTTTAATCAGCACTGATGTTGTGACGTAGGATTGGTTTAAGTGTGGGTGGAGACAGCAGTCAAATGTTGGCAATGATGCTCCACTGTCTGTTTGCAATTTGTCATTTAAGAAGAAAACAAACATGAGGAAGTAGAGGTCGTTAAAAAGCCGTCGTCATTTCCAGTGAGTGCAAAATGGTAGTTTGCGATTTGAAACAACACTGGCCTGTTGAAATTAGTGCACCACGCAAGAAGTACATAGGCTAGTACAGAGTAGGGGTGAGTTCGTGTACAAAAATCTCTGAACATTTAGAGTGGGTCAATTTTTTTGTGTCAAAGTGTGCGTGGGTTTCACCGCTGGGTGGTGCTATTGCATTATACTAGTAAAGCCCCAGTTATCTGAATACCAACCAAACGGGCCATTTAACCAACGGTTACAGGCCGCCACTCCGAAATATCGCCATTCCGACGGTCCGCCATCCCGAATTCTGGTCCCTGAGTCCTGACAGTAAGGTATGGTGAGCCTGTAGAAGCCGAATTTCCCATGTATGTCAGCGATTAATTCAGGCTGACATTACCTGTTTTCAGCGAACTCATCTGGTATTTTTTTTTATTAAAAAAGCATGGCATATAGGTCCACAGTAACTTATTATTAATATTGGGTCTTATAAGAGTGGGCTACAGTGAGTACCGGGCCATCAAATCACTGCATCCGCGGTGAAAGGACACGGAATTGTGTGCGCTTTTACGCACGGGTCAAGGCGATTATGGATATTTGATGTGGGAAAGATGTAGCCTGATGTATTACCTGTTTTTAAGCGGCACCGAGTCCGTCTGTCCGTCCGTAGCACGAGTCATGTGCACCAGTTCACCACCGACCCGTGCGTAAAAGCGCAAACAATTCCGTGTCCTTTCACCCCGTAACGGACGCGCCGTTTTAATAAAACAGGCTAGGAGGCTACTGACCTGTTGCCAAACCCGGTCTTACATCATTTCTTGTCATATTCACAGTCGATCACAGTTGGTCAACAATTAGTATCACCCCCCTCCCCTATAAAAAAACAGTTTTTCATTTATGATCCCACTCACCCCTAGTACACAGTGTATTAAACTGAAGTGTAGTAACGAAAGTATGCGATTTTGAGACACACCCCAAGTCTCCGCTGTGATGGACAGAAACAGAGCACTCCAACATGTCAGTCTCTACTGATTGGTGAGAGCTAAATCAAACTTTACCGCCACAGAAAACAGTCAAAAATAAGTTTGGAGTGAAAATACAACAGGAGTTCATTCTGAGCAGGTTGTATGAACATTGTTATGTTAATGAAACTACATCAGGTCATGTGATTCTACCTTTTCTCTGCAGAGAGCTATTTCCAAAGGCCACATAAGTCTTCAGCCACTCAGGACAAACATGAGTTAAGTAGTTTTCATAGTCTATTAGTCTGACTTTGTCAGCATCCCATGTCAGTTTGGTGACGACAGCCTGTGGTTTCGGAGCGATCCATGTCAGTGTCTTCAGGTCCAATGATATGAAGTCTTCTCCATCATAACCATACTGCATAAAACCCTTAACCTCTCCAGTCTCATCATCCCACTCACAGCCAATCATCCTCTGGAAAACGTGGATACCTGAGAAACAGAGACTGTAATTAACAGTGATGTACAGATGATACCTCCAGTGGAAAGATGATCTTAAACATATTGTACATTGTGTGACGCTCAGTCTTTTGGTGTGTTTATGATTCAAGAGCAGATCATCAGTGCACTTTTTCTTCACATAAGTGATGAAACCCAATTTCTATTTCACAGTTTAAAAGTTACAAAGGTGACCATATATTTTAAGATGATGTAGTTTTGCTGTTGTTTAATGTGTTCCCCAATCAATCAATAAATCAATATGTTCACTGTTTTCCATGGAGACATGCGAGAACAATAAAGTTTCCTTCACAAATTCAAGGTAACAGGGTGAGACTAACTGATTTACACATGGTCATTTTGTGGGTGAAACATTCCTTTAAGATGCCAAACATGAGCTGCAGTGTTACTGGTTGGTGTCCAGCTGAGGACCTCATCTCTCTCCCCCTCACTTTCTGTCATATCTGAACTGGTGCTATCTTATACCCTTAGTCTTGGATGCAGTCCCAGGTTCCAGTGACCAGTACAACTGACAGTTATCCAGGAATTCACTGAACTATATTTATTGCATAACCTCAACTCCTTGGATTACCAAGTGAGCAAACTGGGCAAGGCTGGAGTTTATAGAGCTGAAACTACTAGACTTGTCCAGACTTGAAACCCAGGCAGCTGCTTGGTTGCCTGGTGGAGATCTGTACTCTGCTGCAGTGGTTCCTAACCTTTTTCCTTAAGGAACCCCTTTTCTATCATAACTAAGTGACATATGTTATGGATATTTCATATTATATTCAATGCATAACAATAACAGTGAAGAACAACTGAAACTTTACAATTAACTCAAATAGTGAACTCAATCATTGCAGGAAGTTGTGCAAAATGAGTCAGAATTTTGAGCAGCGTTATTTCTGTGAATTTTACACCAGAGATGAGTTTTCCTGATATTTTTAGAACTTCTTTACACAGTTCTCTGTCTTATCTTTATTTCAACAGTCTTACTTGATCAGTTCATTTTTTAACAAATTCAGTGTTTTCATCTCCCAGATGTTTGGCCATTGTTCTATAAGCTCTGTGGCAGGATGGGGCCGTTTCACAAAGACTGAAGGCTCTATGAATATAGCTTATGCTCAGGTCTTTACTATGCACCTATCATGGGAGATTTTATAACTTAAATAATAATCAGAACTTTAAAAATAACAATTTAATTTACTTTTCTTCATAGACATAAAATGAAAGGCTGAGTTATAGGCGGACTGTATATGAAAGAAAAAATTTCTTACACTCCTTTAAATCAAGAAGGCCTCGCAGTGCTGGGAACCAGTGCTCTACTGAGTGCACTTTTCTGGTTTGACTATCGATGTTTTGAAATATCATACTGTGGGAATGAGTGAGGGTCACTTTACTTTACAGCTAAGATACAGAGCACTTTAACAGTAAGAATGAAATACAAGTTGTACCTCCACTTTGGTTGAAGTGCTGCTTCAAGTTGTCCATCCTGGCTTTGAATATATGTGGCAGGATCTCAAAACAGTATTGAGTGTACCACTCCAAATGCTGCGGATTGTTTTCTAATGCTGTTTTCATCCAGTCCTGTTTTGGTTGTATTCTCTTTATATTGGTGTCACAGTAACCCGTCAGAAGGTCATCAACCATTGCAGCAACCACAAGCTGTGGGAAGTTTGGGATTCCAGAAGATGTAGTTAAGAAAAACTTCAGGGAGTGTTTTACTGCAGGACAAATGAGGAACATTCAGTTTAAATATACACATCATCATCACCTTCATCATAAATATGATATATTCAGTGTGACTGTGATCCATTTTAAACTTACAGTCTTACCAAATTCTAAAGTAGCCTACTGTAGAAGTGAAAGTGAACTTAAAAGTGTTTCCTGGAGCTATGCAGGAACCAAATACAGAGCCCAGTGGAAAGTGAAGCAAATATTCACAGTGTGATCTCACCTGATGACGACACGTGACACAAGAGAAGCAGCAAAAGTAGATTTTTCATCTTGTTTTGATAAAAAAGTGACCGTGCTGGATCAGCTGTTTGTTCTGCTTTTTCTTGGCACTGGGAGGAGGGAGTGTCTGCTTCTTCTTCTTCTTCTTCTTGGTTTTATGGCGGGTGGCAACCAGTGTTAAGATGCATTACTGCCACTCACTATATTGGAGTTATTTATCCCCCATGAAATGTATTGGAAAACTGTTTAAAACTAGGAAATTATATTTAAACTCTAAATTATATTTTCTGATTCCGTATGAGAGGAACAAGATCAGAGCATATAAAGGGGGTAACAGTCAGCACCAGGATGTTTTGCTAACCTGCAAAACACTCACACCAGAGCAGTGTCAGCTGTTAGCACGAGATGTGAGCTGTAATTCGTCAGTAAATAAGCAGCATGTGTGTCTGACTGTGGAGGGTGGAGTTGTTGAATAGATGTTTGGATTTTGTTGCACTGTATGTAGCGTTGGCTATTAGCAGCTAGCTCTGGTTGTTAGCCGCTGAACTGCAGCAGAGCGAGCAACCGCCAGCTGCCAGACTTCACATCTGTTGATCCCCACAGGACTCCACTCAGTCTGGACTGTCTGAAGCAGGTTTATGGTTTGATTCCTGTTTGACAGGCAGCTCGGAGGTTCAGTTCTGTCAGTGTAGCTATGCTGTGTGAAAACAGTGTGAACTCTGGGTGGAGGATACAAAAGCTGGGAAATGGAGCAGGTGGCTAATGAGGAATTCCACATGACGTCTGAAGTTTATATTATTTAATTTTATAAAAAGGCAACACCATTCAGCATTATATTTTTCTTTGAACCCTCTTATGAAAAAACTGCAACACTCACCCCTAATTTATGACAACAATCTATTTATAACAAACAAGACAAAATGGTGAAAATACAGCCACTCTATTTTTGACTAAAGAGCTGTTTGATAAATGGTTATTACAGTTTTGTGGCTAATAATGAACTTGTGCACCCCAGTATTTTCAAAATGACATCCATAGAAAAGTTTGGTCTCATTTTGAACATCTGCAGATTCATTCCAAAACCCAACATGTCATGAGCCACTAAAGTTAGGCATGATACACAATGAATAAATCCTAATTTTTGTTATCTTTGGTGCCACCTTGACTGTAAGGGAGCCAGGAGGGACAATTCTACCATTCTACCCTGCACATGGCGTTGTTCCATGCCAGGAGCAAGGTGTCATGGTTTTGAATTACACTGTATTTATCATTCATTTATTCATTTGGGATGTTTGTACATTAACTGACTCTGTTCCCACTGGCTGCCCTCCCATCAGTAGATTCACTCCACCTGCTAATCATCACTCAGCTCTTCCTCATCCTCTCATTAGCTCCCTTCTATATTTACTGGGACACTTTCACTGTCAGTCTGCCAGATTGTCTTTGTGCCATGTGCCTTAGCTTTCCACTGTTTGATATCTGTTTTGTGATTCTTATCTGGATTTTGACCTTGCCTGTATTTTTTCATATTCACCCTCATCCCAACCCCTTGATACTTTGCTAACTGCCTGGATTTTTGTATCCCTGTATTTTTTCCAAGTAGAAACTCCTTGCTCAGTTTATCTGCCTTCTGAGTCGAGCTCGTGGGATTTTGTCTTTGAACTGTGACACATGGAGCATTTTACCTGCCCGATTTTGTAAACTGGAAGATTTTTATGATTTAGTCAATTTTCCTTTCTGTTTGTGCTTTTACCACAAGGAAGTAGGCTGTATTGTTAAACGTTGATATTGTTCAAAGTCTAGTTATGAACGACATGGATCAAAGATTTCTGGCTGTGTTTAGTTATTAAAATCATTCATCCTAATAATTATCTTACCTATAATTCACACACAGAGCCTGTTGACAGGAGAAACCAAACTGCTCTGCCAAATACGCTGCAGCTCTGTCAACAATAGATGAAGAGTGTATTTTTATTAGCTTCTGAGACGCTTCTGAAACTCACTGCAGCACATCTGCTGTCTACAGTGACCACAATCAGCTCAGGTGACCGCCTGGTGGATATCTCCTACTGAGTGCACTTTTCTAGTTCACAGAGCTACTGGTGAGCTGTTTCCTCCTGACTCTGTGTTCATACTAAGCTAAGCTTGTCTGGGAGCTTCCTCTGCTCAGAGCTGACAATGATATCAGTCTTTTAATCCAACTCTTCTGTAAGAACACTGAATGCTCAGGTAATATTCATATTACTGCAGCTGCAGGCACAGATGAGTAGACTCAAGACAAACTTTTGAAAATGGTTGACTTTATTGAAAAGCAAAACATTAGCACCAAAAGAAAGAGCAATACATTTGATTTTCACATTCATTTATGGTTATCAGTACACAGGAAAATGTGCCAGAGGTTGTGTGGATTCCTATAGAAGCCCATTATTCATGTTAAATCATGTTTGACCTTTCATTAGGTCCTAGGTTAGCTGTGGCGTTATAAATCTGAGCCCTCTGACAGGCGACACCATTCTCTGACCCTGACCTAATGTATCTTTAAGCTGCCTTTAAATCCTTCACTCACCCAAGCAAAGAGCTGAAACTCTGCTGCCTTGTATCTCCATCATATCTGCTCAGGTTAAACTACAGTGGCTGGCCCAACGACTCAACAGGTAACTTCATGAATGCCATGGTCCGCTCAACTGTCCAGCCACCATCACTGTCTATGTGGCTCCTCCAGTCTTACCAGTAGCTACTAGTTAGTAACCCCTGTGGTAAACTTATCATGAATCATGTCTCTTCACCTGTCCTGTCTAATCCACCACAAGAGGTGATTTTAATCACTGCATTCAGTCTCTACATGTTGACAGAAACCTGTAATTCATTTGTTCTGAAGCCATAAAATATTACAATATAATCAAAAACATTTATTTAGCATTCTTAGAAACAGGAAACACTTTGTTGCATCACAGTAAAATAAGTGAGAAAATAAAGATTAATAGAAAAATCTGACATACTATATGTAAAACATTAAAAATGTGTGATCTGGAATAAATTTATTATATTTCATTTTTGAATATCAAGCATATGAATCATAACCACTTCATTCTGATTGCAGGAAGCCATCTTTCAGACTTTTTTTGTAAAGCTTTGTAAAGCTATAATGTAACAGATATCATAGTGTTTACTCTTTTTGTCAGTCAGGTTTCTGGATTGAGTTTCTCAGAGAGCTCAGAGCTGCTGTCAGGAGCTGTGAGGTCAGAAACAAACTGTTAGTGTGAAACTGTGTGAAGTCCACTCATCCTGCTCTGAACTTTTATAAACAGTAAATGCAGAAACACACTTGAAATAATCAGCACAATAATGTGAAACCTGTTTTAATCTGCAGCATTAAGTGTGTATCAGATCAGTAGAAATAGAATAAGAGTAAGTTTTACTTACGAGATGGGGGAAGTTTGGCTGAAATTAAAAAAAAAAGATGATAATTTCAGTTACAGTCGGAAATGCCAGAATATATAAATCCATTCCAGCCTTCTGATTAGTCCTTACTTTATTTACTTATCTCTTTTCTACTACATCATTGTAGTTTAGTCGTATTATTGTGACTGACAGGCTCTGAGCCTGACAGCACTTACTGTTGGTTGTATAAAATTGAGTTGCAGGGAACTGATGTTTGTTTCAATTCAATTCAAATGCAACCAGGATAAAAGCATCAACTGAAAGACCAAAATCAAAGAACTAGAAAAGCCAGTTAAACAGCACCTTTCCTCTTTTTGTAAACAATGAATCCAGTGGAAACAACGAGGACGAGAACAACCACTGCTGCAGTGATGGGGACGGTGATGTCACTGGGCTTCTCTGATAACAACAACAAAAACAAAAATAAAACATAGGCCCGGTACAGATAAAGCAGGTTTGAGCAGAAGTCCATCCATCCATCCATCCATACATACTGTACATACATACATACATACATACATACATACATGTGGGTTTGTTGCTGTAAACTAAGACTGACTCGCTCCACCAGACTCCACACACAAAACAAAATCATACAATACAGTACCAAAATAAACTTGATGAAATCACATTAGTTCATAATCACAAATCAGCTCTATAATCATACAGAACAGCCTTTGTTGACCAGAGTCTATCCAGCCTGTGTTTAAAAGAGTTAACTGAAGGAGCCCGCACCACATCCTCTGGGAGCTCATTCCATGCCTTTACAGCACGAAGTGTGAAAAAGTTTTTTCTCTTTTCAGAAAAATACTGGAATACTTTTAGGGAGTTCCCTCTTAACTCATACTGACTATACGAAAAGTTTACAACAGGCTCAACTGTGGTATCATATATTCCATGAACAAACTTATAAACCTCGATCATGTGTCCTGTATACTAAAGTTGGTAGTTGCGATTTTCTTAACCTCTCTTCACATGACATTTCTTTGAGACCTGGGACTAATTTAGTAGCTCTCCTTTGAACCTTCTCAATCTTTTCTATGTATTTTAATTTATAAGGACACCAGACCGAGCTTGCAAATTCAAGATGTGATCTCACCAGGGATTTGTATAATGGCAAAAATATTTCCCTACATAAATTTTGAAAGGTTCTTATGATCTTATAATCTTATAACCACCAGCATGGAGTTTGCCTTTTTAACTTTTTCTGAAATGTGTGCGTGGAATTCAAGTGAACTATCGACCAGTACACGTATGTCCTTTTCCTCATCCATATGCTTGACCACCAGTTCTCCAATAGCACAATTAATTTTATTGTCATTAGATTTCCCAGTGTGTAAATGTTTATACTTTTCTTAATTTAATTTCAATAACCACTCATCACACCGGTTACTCATGCTATGGAGATCTTCTTGATGATGGGCTGCGTCGGTGTCCTTAGTAATTATTCTAAACATTTTAGTATCGTCCGCAAAAAGATACACATCAGATTGTAACATATCTGGTAAATCATTTATATAAACAACAAATAGAACAGGCCCCAACACAGATCCCTGTGGAACTCCAGAGGTCACTGGTTTCCAGACAGAGGTGGCACCATTTACCACCACCTGTTGTTTCCTATTACTTAAAAAGCCCTGTATCCAGTCTGTAACTCTGTCATGTATACAATAGGATTTTAGTTTTGACAGTAGTCTTTCATGGGGAACTGTATCAAAAGCTTTTTGGAAGTCCATATCTATGCAATCAACAGACTGTCTATCCAAAGCTGCAGACCACTTGTCAAGAACTGAGAGAAGCTGAAGTGTAGTTGATCTTCCAGATATAAATTCATACTGCTTATTGCTGAAAAGTCTATTTGATTTCACATGATCAGCAATATACGTCCTGATTAGCTTTTCCATTGTCTTACATACTACGGCTGTAAAACTAACTGGCCTGTAGTTTCCTGCTAATGATTTATTTCCTTTTTTGAAAATTGCACTGATTTGTGCCTCTTTACATTCACAGGGTAACTTTGATTCTAATGATTGATTATATAATATTGTTAGAGGTTCAGCAATCCTACAAGCCAGTTCCTTTAAAATCCTAGGATGTATTGCATCTGGTCCTGGTGATTTGTAGATGTTAATATTCTGTCGAAGCTGTATAGTGTCCTCAGTAGTTATCATAAAAGGTTCTGTTTGCTGGACTTCCAATCCTGGCATTTCAGGAAATTGCCCTTCAGGTTCCCTCACAAATACACTGCTGAAGTATTCTGACACTTTTTCATTATCTTTGTCCGTTTTAGGGGATTTAATGTTATTCTGGTCAGTATACAAATCTCCAACTGAAGTCCTAATTTTTGTCCTCTTATTTATATAATTCCAGATAACCTTTGGACTCTGCTTAGATTGCCTTGCTAAATCTTCTTCATAATTCTTTCTTAAATTTCGTGTTCTCATTTTCACAGTTTCTAACTCTGCAATACTCCTGTTGTACCTCTGGGTTTTTACTGCTTACTGCCTTTCTTGCAAGGGTATTTTTTTCATTAATTTTACTTTTCGTAATGTTGTCTAGGGAAAAGTTTTGTTTTTTATTCTTATCATAAGCCCTGATTTTTAGGATTTTACCACTAGCTACAAACTCATCCTGCACTTCATTCAGCTTAGCCTTAATTAGTCTGCATTTTTTTTTATCAACATCGTGATTAGCTAAATGTAATTTCCAATCAAAGTTTTCCAATTCCCTGCATGCTTGCTCTAAATTTGCCTTATTCTATTTTTTTCTTATTAATTCATTACTCAATGCTTTTGTACAACAGATGACCTTAAATAATAAAACACAATGATCACTTTTGCCCAAAGGACTCAAATACGAGACATGTGTTGGATTTAAAAAGACAGACACTGTGGCACTTTTTGGCAAAAACTACAATTACCCTCAATGGTTGTTCGCACTCACAGTTTATATCCATGTCTGTGAAAACATGGATGCTTCACACACATCTTCCCCCCGACAGCACAGAGGATCTAAACAATCAGCACAGTTTCAAGGTGGACACCCAAGATTAGTGTCACCAATTCAGTATCTGACCAAATGTCTCACCTTCTGTTCCTGAGTTATGACGCTGAATAATGGCCAGAAAAGTGTTTTTGCAGAACATTATGATGTCACAGTGAAGTTGACATTTGACCTTTTTGTCCTATCAGACAGTTGTGTGAAATTTTGTCATAAGTAGAGTATTGATTCTTGAGTTGTGACCAAAACTATATTGTGTGAGGTCACAGTGACCTTATCAAAATATTGCGTTCATGAAAATGAGTCAGATATAAGGTCACAGTGACCATGGCCTTTGACTACCAAAATCTAATGAGTTATTTCTTGAGACCAGGTGAACATTTGTGCCAAATTTCAGGAAACTCCTTCAAGGTGCTCTTGAGGTATCACATTCACGAGTATGGCACAGACGGACAACCCGAAAGCACAATGCCTCCTGCCACAGTTGTCGCTGGAGCAGAGCAGAGGCATAATAATACAGGAATCATAATATAAGAAAATAATTAAATCTAAACTGAAATGATCAAAGTTAAAGTTGTCTTCACTTTAGCAAATTAGATACAATGGAAAAAAATCATGTTGTGGAGAGTTCAACATCGGCTATGTACTGTATGATTCTGAGTTCAGTAAAGAATGGACACGCAGAACAAAGCTGTTATTTGTGTGGTAAAAACAATGTGGTCTATAAAATGCTTTAAACTTTCTTTGACTTTAAAATGAACTTGTTAAGCTCACAGGATCTGACCAGAGATCAGGGGGCGAGCAATGTGCATTGGTTTATCATTATTTTTTGAAGATGACTTCCCAGCTAAACTGGAGGACAAAAGCTAAGCTACCCAATGCTGAGGTAGCTAACACACTCACTGACAGGTTAGGCTTTTTGTCCATGTGGTAGCATGAACACATTAACAGACCCATCCAGCACCAAAAACAGTGAAAAATCAATGAATCATGAACTGCAGGACAACTAACATAAACTAAATACATCTTTCTCACATCTGTCACTCTTACCCATGTTGGTCCTGATCACTGCTTTGTCCAGTGTGGTGACGATGTGGTCCTTCACACCAGAGAGATGAAACACACAGTCGTACCTCCTCCAGTCTTCAGGTGGGACTGATGAAAGGTTCAGGTCAACAGTCATCTGGAAGGATCCATCGTGGTTGGGGAGGATCTCTCCGAGCTCCACGTCCTCATGAATCTCCTCTCCATCTTTCCTCCAGAACATCATGGCTCTGTCAGGGTAGAAACCTGTAGCGTGGCAGCTGACTGGAGAGGAGGGAGACTTCTGGAGGAGAGACACTGAGGGAAGGTCTGCAGACAGAGAGAAGCAAGTACAGAATATGTGAGTTCTACCTTTTTTTGCACAGTACATTTCAATGCTTGTTCATACCAGTGGTAGATAATTGTTGCTGGTCAATCAAAAATTGATCTCAATCAACAACAGATGGTGTGAAAATTCTTCTGAACAAAATAAATGAATAAGTATATTAAAAACCCATTAACTACGCCTGCCTTAGTTACCTCCACACTGTCTGTATATAGATAGAAAAGGAAATTACACCACAACTTAAAAAACTCACTACAGTCAGAGAAGAAAGATCCGCCTGTTTTTGTGGATTACAACAAAGCAGATCATAGCAGTGTTCAATGAAACAGCAATATGTCTATTCTGAAACACTGTAAACTTACTTAACTCATGCTAACTGTGCACTAACTATCACAGTCTCAGCTTGGATGGACAGAAACGTCAGAGCACTCCAACATGTCAGTCTCTACTGATTGGTGAGAGCTAAATCAAACTTTACTGCCACAGAAAACAGTCAAACAGAAGTTAATGTCAGACAGGCGACTACTGATGTAATGGAAACTACATCAGGTCATGTGATTCTACCTTTTCTCAGCAGAGAGCTCTTTCCAAAGGCCACATAAACCTTCAGCCACTCAGGACAAATGTATGCGAAGTAGTTTTCATGGTGTTTTAGTCTGACTTTGTCAGCATTCCATCTCAGTTTGGTGACGACAGCCTGTGGTTTCGGAGCGACCCATGTCAGTGTCTTCAGGTCCAATGATATGAAGTCTTCTCCATCATAACCATACTGCATAAAACCATTAATCTCTCCAGTTTCATCATCCCACTCACAGCCACTCATCATCTGGAAAATGTGGATATCTATGAAACAGAGACTGTATTGAACAATGGTGTACAGACAATACCTCCAGTGGGAAGATGATGTACATTGTGTGATGCTCTGTTATCCTCCCAGTCTTGTGGTATGTTTTTGATTCAAAAGCAGATCATCAGTGCACTTTTTCTTTACATAAGTGATGAAACCCAATTTCTATTTCAAAGTCTAAACGTTACAATGGTAACTGTAAATTTTAAGATGATATCGTTTGCTGTTGTTAAATGTGTTCATCAATATGTTCACTGTTTTCCATGGTGGCATGTCAGAACAATGAAGTTTTCTTCACAAATTCCATGTAACAGGTCGAGATTAATTGATTCACACATGGTAATTTTGTGGGTGAAAGGATATATCTCATCTACAGTAGTTGCATTGGTGTGAACTGACAGGTTTTTAGAACATTGCATAATGGTGCATTGCATGTAGTTGCCTGTTTCGACTTAACACCCCTTTAAATCAAGAAGGCCTCACGGCCCCCCCGTGATGCTTTGGCATCCCCTAATGGTTGGTTGAGAACCTGTGCTCAACTTTGTGCACTTCTGTGGTTTGACTATTAATGTTGGTGGGAATGAGTTTGGGTCACTTTACTTTACAGCTAAGATACAGAGCACTTTAACAGTAAGAATGAAATACAAGCTGTACCTCCACTTTGGTTGAAGCGCTGCTTCAAGCTGTCCATCCTGGCTTTGTAGGCGTGTGGCAGGTTCTCAAGACACCGTTGAGTGTACCACTCCAAATGCTGCGGATTGTTTTCAAATGCTGATTTCACCCAGTCCTGTTTTGGTTCTACGACCTTTATATCGGTGTCGCAGTAACCAGCTAGAATGTCATCAACCACTGCAGCACCCACAAGCTGTGGGAAGTTTGGGACTCCAGAAGATGCAGTGAAGAAAAACTTCAGGGAGTGTTTTACTGCAGGACAAATGAGGTACATTCAGTTTAAATATACACATCATCATCACCTTCATCATAAATATGATATATGTGGCAGGTAGCACGGAGGAAAAAACGAGGGGCACCAGGTAGTGACATCTTTAATATAGGGAAGAGGTGGAACGAAGGCTGTGATGCTGGTTCAGGCCGTTGGGATGAGACAGGTGCACATCTCATCCCATGCTGGCGGTTTGGGAGGACAGCACCAGTGAAATGCAGACAAACTGGTAGACTGTGAGCTGTTATCTGTGTGTAATGTGTTATTCTGTTGAGTTTGAATGTTTGTCACATTTATTGTTCCCATGCTTTTCAGAGCTGCTTCCCTGTTGGGTTAAAGGCGCTGGTAGTCGGTAGGAAAGATCAACGTGTTTTTAATTCTAGCCATGTAGCTTTTTAACATTTAATCACTATGCATTTTAATCTTTTGTTATTAAGTTTTTTATGATTATCCATCTCTGTCTCTGCAGAGCATCAGGGATCCATTAGCTGCTCTTTCTGTGGGCAAGTTAGGGGGTGATCACACAGAAATGAGACGCTAGAGACGTGGACGCTTCAAAGACGTTTGAAACGCTGAAAGCGCTTATTCAATGCGTGCTAGCTACTGGCGTCTGACACTCAACAAGTTGAAAATATTTTAACTTTTCAGCGTCTACGCGCGTCTAAAAAGAAGGGTCTACAAAAACGTGCATCTAAAAAGACGCCAGAAAAATGCCTGTTAAAAAGACGCACCGTATCATAGAAATACAATGGTTTTACTGACGTTGCATTTCTAGCATTTCATCTCGGTGTGATTGCTCCCTTAGTCCACCCTGACACATGAGCCGGTAAAGGGACAAAAAGATATGGGTGTTGCCCTCAGGGCAGACTCGTTTTCTTTCTTTAATTTTTGATTCACTTTAATCCTAGCACTTCAAATGCAAGACGTATTGATTGCAGTGTGCACTGTTCTAACAGTGGAACTTAAACCCTGCCTTTTAAGAGACGGCTGGGGGGCCAATCCTGAGGAGGGTGAAGTGGGAGAATACAGATTGCATGTCGAGCTTCGGTAATAAAAAATGTCTCCCTGATAAAAGCATGTGGTACTGTCATTAAAGGGATTAAGATGAATTAGAAGAAAAAACATTTGGAAAAGAGTACTAAGAACAGTTTGAAGTCTGAGGTTTTTGCTCACAGGGATTACTTTTAACATACATTTAACTTATTACTTGAAACTTTGTTTAACAGGAACATCTGATATTGTAACACTGGCTGAAACATTTGAATACATTTTATGTTTATGTTACTATTGTTTTTCGTTGTTGTCAGAATTTAATCAAAAACTAGTGGTGTGTATTTGTCCATGCATTTAAAACAACAATAAAAGGGGTGTGTGTTTGTGTTGGCATGAATGAATTTGTGGTGTGTTTGTAGTCAGTGCTCTTACAGCCCTGAGAGAAAAGGCAGGAAGAAGACAGGGTGTGAGAGGGGTGACAGTGAGTGATAGACAGACAGATGCAGTACAGCGCAGTAGAGATGGATGGGTAATGACCGGGCTGTGAGCAGCTAAGGACAGCTAGAGGTCAGAGGTCAGCAGTGATGCTGCAGTGATGAATCAGTGTGTAAAAGTAGCAGCACTGTCACTGCGGACTGAAATAAACATTGCATAATTTCAAATAGTGCTAAAATCACTTGCTTAGTGTGTAAACAATCTCTCCATTTGTTAGAAGCTCTGTGTTCAAACTAGGGCAGCAATGATTAGTCAACTAATCAATGACTAATCAACTATTAAAATAATCGGTGACTACTTTAGTAGTCGACTAATCGGTTTGAGTCATTTTTCATAGGAAAGTACGATAAAAGTACCCCCAAAATACTCTTATTGCACCTTCAAATATTGGCAGACTTACACACTCTCCCATGACAGTGATCTAAAACCCTTTAGCGTGAGTACGAAACAAGACATTAGGTGACATAATTTTGGGGTTTGGGAGAGACAGACCGACATTTTTCAACATTTTAACACATTTTTCGATTAAAGTTAAGTAAAAGATTAGTCGACAATGAAAATAATCGTTAGGTGCAGCCCTAGTTCAAACCAGTAGAAACAGAGCCCTGGAACAATTAAATGATTCTTCTGACCTATAACAATAAATAGGCTACTTTTTTTTTTACCTGTCACACTAGACTTTTGTACATGGATACTTTTTTCTTCAGTGATCTGATTAGTCAGAGGTCAGGGTGTTGACAGCCTGTGATCCGATACCCTGAAGTTAAGCAGGTTAGCTGAGTTAACCCTGAAGGTACCTTGCTAACTTCAAATCCTGCTTCGTAGTACAGGCCTCTGGTTGATAACCAGTTTTGCAGTGCTGGTTATCCAGATGGCTGATATTAGAATTAGTCAAACCAGATAACGAGAAGATATCCTGGGTAAGATGAACTGGCTTTGTAGTAAAGGCCTTAGGCGTGTCATACGTAGCCTCCATATGCCCTCACTGTCTGTCTTCATCTGTCTGGCTGTCTAACTATCTGTTTATGTCCTGATTACGTAGTCTTCACTCTAATACCTGTCTTTATTTGTCTTGCAAGGATTCAAACTCTTTTATTGCTGATTATGTGATGTCTGCTAATGCTTCTGTCATGCTATGCATAACTGTGTCCCTTCTGGTAATGCTTATGTCTTGTTGTCTATAAATGCCTTGTTTGCTAATGTCTTGTGCATAACTGTTTCTTATGTGATAATTTTTATATCTTGTACATAATGTCTGTTGGCTGATTGCTTATGATCTGTCTGTCCTCTGCCTTTAATGTGCTAACTGTTTCACTTATTTTGTATTTATGTTCTCTTCATGCTTTTATATCTTTCTGTTTTGTGGCTATCTTAACATCTGGTCCAGGGACAACAGTTGAAAAGTATCCCTTGGCTAACACATTTACAGCAACATCTTGTTATGTGCACTGTAAAACTCAAATCATAAAGAAACAAAGTACTGTAGACGTAAAAGTGAAACGAAAATACAAAACCGAGAACAAAATACATAGTCGAGTAGAAAGTGAAGCAAGTCTCACCTGATGACGACACGTGACACAAAAGAAGAAACAAAAGTATTGTTTTCATTTTGTTTCGATGAAGAGGTGACCGAGCCGGCTCAGCTGTTTGTTCTGCTTTCTCCTCGCACTGGGAGGAGGGAGTGTCTCTGTTCTGACGCGACTCTGTTAGGGACTGTACAAAACTTATTGGGGTGGGGAGGGGGATGAATCTGCCGTTTCATTAATTAATTAAAATAAGAAAAAAAAAAGAAAGACAAATAATTCAGTTCCTAACTGATCACAGTGACACATCGTTGTTTAAACTATGCTGCGCACATGACATAATTTGTAGCATTCATAATTCACAGAGACAATTTTTATATCTGTCAGTGATCCAGTATAACTAAAGGAAGCAGATGAAACTACAAAAGCCCAGTTTTCACCAGCAGTCTGATAATAATAATAATAATAATAATAACAACAATAATAATAATAATAATACATTTCGTTTGTAGGCGCCCTCGCGACATTAAAGGTCGCCGTACAGGCAAAGATAGAGAAAATAACACCAAATTGAAAAAGTCAGTGAGATAAGAAATAAAGTAACAGAAAACTATGCATAATAAAATAATAATAACATAACAACAAATAAATATTCAGCAAAACAAGTTTACAGTAAGTAAATTCTGTGTAAATAGTGAAGGTGTGTGGCTAGATGGACAGCAGTCATACTGAATAGGCTTTTTGAAAGAGACTGGTTTGAAGAAAGGGAGAGAGTTGATGCTACAAATGTCCAGCGGGAGGGAGTTCCAGAGGCCGGGGGCAGTACAGCTAAAGGCTCTAGACTCCATGGTGGTCAGGCCGGCTGGTGGGGCAGTCTCATTTTTATTATAAAAAGTTGTGGGTGGTACCATTGAACCATTCCATACAATCCTGTTTTTTGGGGTTTTTTTTTCGTCAGTTGGTAAATGGAGAATCAAAATTTGGAGACTATTTTGCAGAATGTACCTACTGTTTCTACAGTGACAAGTTTACATACATTAGTCAACTGTAACTTTAAAATGAAAGACTGTTTTGCTGCTTTTTTACCTTTACTATTTAACATTTAGCAGCTATAGACTGAGAAAAAAAAATCATTTAATTCATCATGTTGCTCAAATCACCAGCAGCTATCAGCAACTGTTAAGGTGGAATGTTTTCTTGCATGTTACTCAGTGCATGAGTTGAAGTGAATCAATCAGTACAACTTAAATGCCAATATGATAATGTCAATGTCAATTTTATTTATATAGCACAATTCATTACAAGTAAACTCAAAGTGCTTTACATTAAAAACAAAAATATATATCACACAACATTAAAATCCAGAAAAACATCAACACAATTATATAGAAGCCCCTGCCCTGTCACGTAGCCGCACATGTAAGAAGTGCAGTCATATGATTAGGACACCCTAATGCCAAGGTTTCTGACTTACTCGCTGCATTTCAGAGACAGTGATTCCAAGTGCGAGGACATTATTTGTCTTTGACTTTTTGGACCAACTAGGAGAATCTCAGTCTTGTCTGTATTCAGCTGTAAGAAATTTGTGGACATCCAGTGAGTAATATCATTAAAACAATTAATTAATCTGTTGATAGGACTGAGATCATCGGAGGAAAGTGAAATGTATAACTGTGTATCATCAGCATAAGAATGGTAGGAAATATTATGTTTCTTTATGATAAAATCAAGTGGGAACATGTACAAATTGAAGAACAGTGGCCCAATAACTGATCCTTGTGGGACCCCAATGTGATATGATAACTCTGACCATTCCATTTCTGTTCATTGTCTCTTTTGCATAGCATATGCTGTGATTATGATTTGAAATACCACTTTTTCCTTACTTGGAGAAAACAAGAATGTGTGTGCTCCGACAACACTACAGCCCTGCACAGCTCTTAACCCCCCAGCCTGTTCCTTTTGTTTTTAAAAATGTTGGTGTGCAACCCCATTCCAGTGACAATTAACAAGATGCAGACGTTCCTTTGCCTCGAGTAAAGAAGAAAAACAGTGAGAGCTGTACAGGACAGTGATGTGGTTACTTTGTGGTAACATTTCTACCTACATTACAGCCAATAGATGGCACCAGAGGGTAAACTCAGAATCTTCACACAACAACAAATGAGGCAACGGTGGAGGCCAGAGGGAGCGTTGTAAATGGTGGAGTTCTGTGACGCCATTAAATACATTGCAACAGGTGGACAGAGAATTCTTTTCGCTATAATGATTTGTTTGGTCCCGTCATTTTTAAAATGTCTTTGTCGTCTTCTACAGTCATGTCTCACTTGAACTAACACTGCCTCCGATCTCCGGTGGTACTGCTGTGTTTTGTCCATATCTTTGAGCTTTGGGGTTGCATTTTTGATGTATGAAAGGCGCTATATAAATAAAGTTTGATTGATTGACTGATTGATTGATTGATTGATTGACTGATTGAAGAAAACGTGCACAAATATGGTGAAAATGAACACAGAGTACGGACAAAAGGCTCCATGTGTGTCTGTGTATTTCATAAACCAACTTGGGTAGCAGTACCAGAAACACAGATGTTTCGACAGAAAGTCAGTTTATTAAATTTACCAAAAGGACATTTGTGAGTGCTGCCTTTTTTCCCTTTCTGTTTGCCTGTTTTTGGCCGTGCACCTTTCGAGGGGATTTATTTTGAGAGTGCTTGCTTCTTTCCTACATGAGTCTGTATATTTCTAACATTGAGCATTAATGAGCCTGCACTGGTTTTGTTCATATTATAGTATAAAGATGAGTGAATGATAATCATTTGTATTTGGTTGAAGTTATTCCATTAGAAGATATACACTGGAGTAAAAGTGAACCCATTTTTTTTTATTAGTACTGTAACCTGCTGTCATGGTTCAGCAGTGACGCATGTCTGTTGCCATGGTTACTGAGCTCAAAGAGGGAAGTGAAACATTAAAGACCAGTTTCATCCAGTCTGAGGGAGACCAGCAGAACTAGTAGTCACTTCTGCCGCAACCAAAAAGACAGAGTTTAGTTTATCTCATAAAAACCTTATTAATCTCTCTGCCTGCAGTGGGTCGTGCTGCCCCCCTCCAGTGAGGAGCTGCAGCAGGGGAAGGCCACACTCATGTGACTGGCCAACAAGGGCTTCCCCTCAGACTGGAGTCTGGCCTGGAAGGTGGACGGCAGCAGCAGCAGCAGCAGCTGGGAGGAGAGCAGGAGCCCTGGGGTGCTGGAGAAGGACAGCCTCTACAGCTGGAGCAGCACCCTGAGGCTCCCTGCAGACCAGTGGAGGAAGGTGGGCTCTGTGACCTGTGAGGTCACCCAGGGCTCCCAAACTCCACTCGTAGAGACACTGAGGAGAGACCAGTGTTCCCAGTCCTGACCTGACTCACTGGGACTCTGCTGCTGGTTTTACTCTGATACTGCTCTCAGTCTGCACTCAGCAATTCAGTCTTTCTATTTTCTTTTTCCCATCACCCACACTTTTATAACACGTTTCATTAATAAAGCTTTGCTGCATGTTGTAACTTATTATTTCAAAATAATAAAGACCTTTTCATCAAATCAATGGTTTTCATGTGTTCTTGTACAAGAACAGACTTGCTGTCTAAACGGTACCCTAAAATACTAAAAGATTTATCTCAGCTGAGTTTGCTTGGAAGTGTCTTTAGAAAGAAAATATGAGAGAATGTAATGCCACGATATTTTCAAAACAAAGTATTCATCTGATAATCATCGAATTATGACCCACACATGGCAAAGTCAATTCATTCTTTATTCCAGATTCCTTAAAGCTTTTGTTACTGCAGAAACTGTTTTTTACTATAGTAATTGTAAGCTCTTTTTTCTGCATCATAGCTGATTTTGTAAATATTTTATGGAAAATCAGATGTACTGTAAGTATTTTATAAATGCAATGTGCCATTGACAGAAACTCTGATCTGGAAATGATTTTAGATTTTAAAGATTTTAAAGATTAATGAATCTGAGTAAACTACAAATTCTCAGAAGAATAAATTGTATTTGGAATATGAAGTAGGATATCATCATAGTATCAGTGTCAGCAGTGTGAACTAAAAATATAACATGACTAATGTATTTTCATATGAACACACTGTCATTGAAAACATATCACGTGTTTAAGATTGTTGATAACTGAACAACTTTCATGTAAATAAACTGATTATTTATATATATATATTTGGAGAATAACAAAACATTAATATTATTATAACTTTTTACAGTATAAATACTATTTCCTGACATTATTCTACTATATGAACTTCAGTGCAGGTCAAACTTTCTGTGCAGCTGTTGTGTCAGATCAGTTCCTCTCCAGCTGAGGGAGGTTTTTGTACGACGTTGTATCATTGTGTGAACGGGAGGCTGTAATCCTGCTGACAGTGATAAACGCCTGCATCTTCAGCCTGAACTCCACTGATGGTCAGAGTGAAGTCAGTTCCAGACTGAGTCCCACTAAAACGATCTGAAATACCAGACTGACGGGATTGAGCATTATAAATCAGGAGTTTAGGAGCTCCTCCTGGTTTCTGAAGGTACCACTGCAAGTCATTAGTAACACTTGAACTGGCTTTACATCTGATAGAGACAGTCTGTCCTGGAACAACAGACTGAAATCCAGGAGACTGAGTCAGGATGATTTCTCCTGATGAATCTGGAAAACATGAAAAAGAGCAGAAGGGTTATTGAGACAAATCCAGTTTGGAGAAAGACGATCAACATCCAGACAGAAGAGTATCATTTCTTTAACATGGAGAACAGATGGAAGAAGGTAAATGCTGCTTGTTTCAGTGTTTCTCCATCATAGCAGAACATCATTGAGGTGAACCTGGTTGCATCCTGAAGCAAAGTTTTCAGAAGAGAGTCTCACCCTGAACAAGGAGCCCCAGGGTGGCCAGCAGTAGAATCAGTGACATCATCATTGTGCTGTCAGCGTGTCAGTGGCTCTGAAAGGCCTGGACAGCCACTGATCAACACTGGTCTCTTAACAGCAGGGAGCAGAGAGGCAGGACACATATGCAAACACACAGAGTCAGTCAGCTGTAGCTGTCCTCAACATATCATGGTGTTCATCTCTCAGTGGTGACAGCATTGATTATTTCTATGTTTCTCTACATAGTGGGGCATGAAAGAATGGTACAATTTTGTCACTGAAAAAAAAAATCATTTGGCTTCCTCCAAGTAAATACAGTTTTGTTGTCTGCCCCTTATACCCCGGGGAGGGGTCAAAAGGAATAAATGAAATGAAATGAAATGCTATAGTGTGACATAAAAAGGTTTCACACCAGGACACTGATGTTGTTTTGCTCGACATCATGTTCATTCTCTTAGCGAAGGGATTAATGTTAATTTAAACACTTTTGAGAAAATGGAGAGCTTCAATATCTGCAATTAATACTTGTCGGAAATTTGAAAAGCAGAGAAAAGTACACGGAAGAGCTGCTTCAGTTACTGTCCACATTATTAACTAGAGGAAGGGAAGCTGCAGGTTTTTTCATGTATAAATGAATATCATCTATGTAGAAGATGATTTTACTATGGTGTTACTTGAAGACGATGTTTGAGAATTTTATGTTTCACATCTTTTTAAAGTTTAATTGTTCAAGTGTTCAGATGTTTCTATTGTATCATCTGTTCAATCTGCCCTCAGAAATATAGGTGTCACTTTCAAACAGACATTGACTCTTGAGCAGCATTTGAAGTGTTTGATCCACCTCTGTATTTTTCAGTCAAGATACAATATAAAATGTTGTGCAGGTGTGCCTCAAGCTAAGATGAAGATTTCACTGCACTTACTTATTTGTCCATTTACTCTGTTGTAACTGTGTTTTGCCATGTCTTTCACATCCATGCATCACTAACCAGTGGTCCAGTGGGCTGTCATATGGCCTTTGACCAGGTCCTTAAAAAGATCTCATATCACTGTCTTCATTTTTGTTGCTCGCTTCCTCCTACAGAAAAAATCCAGTTCAAGAAACTTGTGATCACTTTTAGAGGTCTACACAGTCGGGCACCCTCCTACAGTATATTAATGATGTTATACAGGCCTAAACACTAGGAGGTCAGAAACGTCTCATGATCAGGTAGCCTGAGTATCAGACTGAAGCTTCCAGAACCTTCAGTCTGACATGGCTTCCACTGAAGGCGATTTACAAGGGGGAGGGAATTTGATTTTTTCCCTAACCAATCAGTAGAGATCAACGACTCACCCAGAATCTGACGTCATTAGTATCCATGCCTCAGGGTGCCGAAAACAAGTGAGCATTGCCCGTTTAAAATGTCTCCGTCGTCGTGCACGCCCAGCTGCATCGCCGTTAAATCCAGTTTAGCAGCTTCCTTAATTTGGTCGTTCATTAACGCGAGTAGTGGCGAAATACCTCGATAGCATCGTTAATGTGGTCTGTAGGATCTGTAGCGGTCACCATTGTTGCTATCCTCACCAGTTACCCACCGGCGTACAGCTTGACATCAGCGTGGCGCTGATTGGCTAATCGCTAGACCCGCCCCCACCCCTGGTGTTCATTGGTCCGTCCGGCGTTTGGACGAGATAAATCGCAAATTCATTGAAGTATGCCAGACCAGAGATACAAGCCTACTCAGTTGAGTGGGCGGGGTCTATGGTCTGGAACCAGGCTAATGATCAGGGCTTGTTGGTTTTCAAAGTATTGTTATACAACAGTTTGTGTGATGTCTTGTGAAAACTCACACACAATGGTTTGTATCATATCTAACAACTTAGTGCTTAATGTTAAGTTATGTACATTAGGTTTAGAAAAGTAAAGTTATGTAGGTTAGGTTCAGGAAAAGAAACATGTTGACAATGTGCCTTAAAATATGTCAAAGTTCATGTAAGAGCCAAATATGTCATTCCACTCAGCAGACATGAATTGTGTTTACCATGGATGTACACTGGTAGCGCTGTACTGGCACTTGGAGCACTAGTGTATAAAGGTAGGAACAACATTGTTTCTGTCAGGTGTTTCAACCTGGAGGAGCAAAAGGTTTTTGACCACTGATGTGCAGTACAGTGTACAACGTGCTGTGTGTTCAGTTTGAATAAAGGATAAAAAAATGGACATTTATTGAACCTGTGTTTTGTTGGAATGAATAAACATGATGGTTGTTCTGCAACTGGAACCTACAGTTTATTGTCTTAACTCGACACAGCCAAGGAAGCCGTGGCATCAACCGTGCAAATTGCAGCAGCCAGGTCAAGCCGGGTGAAACATCCATTTAGCTCCTACAGTTCACTTGGTTTCACATGATACTGGACACTGGTTTCCTGGAGGACCAGTTTAAAAATAAGTGTATTTGTAGTGCTATATAGGTTTCATTTGCTTGAAAAAGAAAAGTGTCATGTGAAAAGACTTAGGAAAGTTACGGTTTTTTAATCTAAATGTGTGTGTGTGTGTGTGTGTGTGTGTGTGTGTGTTTGTGTGTGTGTGTGTCCTCAGTGAAGTGTATCAGTCTCTGCAGTAGCTTCCAGCTGCAGCAGTCAGTCAGAGTTTGATCCACTGCCTGTAAAACGACCTGCAATCCCTGATGCTCGAGTGCTGGTGAGGTAAATGAGCAGTTTAGGAGTTTCTCCATCTCTCTGTTGGTACCAGGCTAAAAGGTGGTAGTTGCTTCAAACATGAACATCCCTACTGGTCCTACATGTGATGGTGACGGAGTCTCCCACAGCAGAGCTCACTGCTCCAGGTTGAGCAGGAGTTTGATTCTCTAGACTTTACCTGTGAAGCAGCAGCAGAGGAGAGTCCAGATGAGGACGGAGATCAAAGTCATGTTTTTGATGAGGAGGATTTCTGTGGCTTCTGTTGTCATGAAGGACAGCTGTCAGTCATCCAGTGTTCAACTCTCAGGACTATAAACTCTCCCAGAGCACTGGAGCATGGTGCTGCTGATGCAAAGTGGCTCTCTATGGAAATGCTCTGACTGACTCCAACAGGGACTTGGATTACTCTGATGATGCTGATTATCAATGGATCAATCACTTTATCAGAGTATTGATTAGGAATGTGTTACTTCCTGTTTTATAAAAAGCTTTGGTTTGAGTTGGATGAGTTGATTTACTTGCAGAATATTATGATGAATTCCCACTTATTCACAGCCACACAAATCACCATCACTGTGGGATGTATTCAGACAAAATTTATTTTCATTTATCATAATCTACGATAAACATAGGTTCATGATAATTATATATATCAGGATTATTAATGGCAGGATTTATAGGACAGTTTTCCTTTGGAATTTTAACATTTATTTGAATTTGTTTTACTGGAGGAGAAATTAATACTGCTTGTAGATGTTTGACGTTTCATATAGAAAATGTTGTGTATATATTCATAGTTTGTGAATCAGTCTCTAAACGGTTCAACCAGTTATTACACAATCTGGGTAAACTGGGAATATTTTTGGTGAGTTTGTTTGTGTCAAAGTCAGAGAGCCGTGTCTCTCTACAGTGAGAGGTTTTTGTACGGCGGCTCAGTGAGTTTGTATCACTGTGGTTCACATTCGGTGGAGGAACCAGACTGGATGTTGGAAGTAAGTCAAATGTTTAAAATGTTTATTTTTTCAGCAGCCATGTTTTCTTTATATTATATATTTAAAAGGCAAGAAACAGTAGTTGCCTTTCCATTTAGTTTTTTGACATATTTTGCATTAAAAGACAAAGTTAGCTTTTGAATGAGAAAATCAAACATCCATTGTAATGAAAATAAAACATGCAGCTAGAAGATAAATCTTTATTTCTTACTTAAATGCTAAAGTTTCATCTTGAGGGTTTGTAGGTTTACTTCAGTGTGTCAAAGTCAGAGAGCCTCTCTCTACAGTGAGAGGTTTTTGTACTGCGGCTCGATGAGTTTGTATCACTGTGGTGGACTTTTGGTGGAGGAACCAGACTAGAGTTTGGAAGTAAGTCAGATTTTAATAAGAAGTTTATACAGAAATATCAAATACCATACTGTAAAATAATGTTTCAAATTTCATTTTTAAATGTTTGTTTTGTTCATAAAGCTCTTAGTATTTTTGATATTATTTCTCCTCTTTTATCATGGAGACACACTCAGAGCAGCTTTACAAGCATTTCTTTACACATTCCTGTCATACTGGCATTCAAATGACTTGATGATGAAGATAAAGCTTCAATTCTACTGTAAAAATGTTTTAGTTAGTTAAGTTAATGTTTAGTTTTCCTCCAAATTGATAACTTTTGTTATGATGAAGTAAAACATACTTTATTCAAGTAAAATTGAACAGAGTGAAGATACACATCAGTATTTAAAAAAGTGCAAATTCTGTTATCTTTTTTATTGTACTAAATAATGTTGGATTTTTATTTCTTTCAGTAGACACTAAAGAATGACTGAAATCCACATTAAGAACATCTTATTGTTTTTCTTTCATTTTCTGTCTTTATTAATGTTTTCTCTAAATCCTTTAAAGTATTGTATGATCAGGTTTTTTGATGTGTTTGATGTGAAATTTTTACAGTTTTTTCAAATCTGCTGCTTTTATGTCCAGTGTAGTTTGATATATTTGAGGTCATTCTGTATGATGATTGTCTCTGTGCTGATTTGCATGAGAGGCTTCTTAAAGGGAAGTGAAACAATGTGTGAGTGAGTGACTGATGGAGCAGAAAAACCATCTGACAGAAACTCCTTAAAGGAGAAAATCAACTCTCACACAGTAAAGGTGTCCAAGTGTCTGATGGTTGATTGACAGCTGTGTGGTCCCTGTCCCTGATTGGTGTCTCCTAGGTGATGTGCGTCCCACCCTGACGGTGCTGCCCCCCTCCAGTGAGGAGCTGCAGCAGGGGAAGGCCACGCTCGTGTGTCTGGCCAACAAGGGCTTCCCCTCAGACTGGAGTCTGGCCTGGAAGGTGGACGGCAGCAGCAGCAGCAGCAGCTGGGAGGAGAGCAGGAGCCCTGGGGTGCTGGAGAAGGACGGCCTCTACAGCTGGAGCAGCAACCTGAGGCTCCCTGCAGACCAGTGGAGGAGGTTGGGCTCTGTGACCTGTGAGGCCACCCAGGGCTCCCAGACTCCACTCTCAGAGACACTGAGGAGAGACCAGTGTTCCCAGTCCTGACCTGACTCACTGGGACTCTGCTGCTGGTTTTACTCTGCTACTGCTCTCAGTCTGCTCTCTGTCTTTCTATCATGTGACCAATTTAACAGTTCTCACCTTGAAACAGCAATGTTTTTATTCTTGTCATAGTGCTTATGCTGTTAATGCTGTATAATAAAACATAAGCAAATAAAAAACATTGTCTGAATACTTTTATTGCAACAGTTCCCTTCTCCCACATGTTAAGAGATACAAGATTATAACCCATGTCACAGTTAGATTGTCTCACTGCTGGTGATGGTTTCATTAATGACTTCTTGAATCATATAATGGCACTTACCCACTAAGTCATTGAGGTTCATCTGACAATGTCTCTAGCAGTATAATTATGGATCAGGGTAATTTTGATGAAATTATTTTAAAATGTGTCAAATCTAAATGACTTAATAGAGTTTTAAAGATTAGGAACAAATTGCAGATTATCATCAGCATAAGATGATATAACATGGTTCTTCAATGATGTTCTTACGTCAAATATTTAATGCTGTTGTTGCTGATTTTTTTTTTTTAAAACATTAACCATTCCATGTAAAGTCACCCAGGTATATCTTCACCCTGAGGTGAATGAGGATTCCTGTTTCATGAACATTCATTTGCATCAAGACAATATAGTCAGTCCTTTAAATACATCTACAAAGATTTTAAACTAAAAAGATATCGAGATCTGAAATAAAAACCCCATCAATGAGAAAAATAAAGAGTATATAAAAATAACATTTTTCACATTTTTCAAAGTCTACACGTGGGTGCATTGAATCGACATAAAACACTCAATCTTAAATAAAATGAAACTGATGGAACTGCTAATGTCTTATTTTTACTACATTCTGTTTTCATGTGTCATTGGAAAAAGTCTTAGTTTGTTGGAAACCTCTCAGTGTGTTTCACTTAAATATAACTTTAAAAATTTTAACCTAAAAAGTTGAATTAAAATTGGTATTGTTGTGTTTTTATTTAACTTAGAGAGAATTATAATTAATTTTAATAAATGCATTTATTATTTGTGTTAATATTACACAATCTATATTTCTTACTGTCTTACTTTTTTGAGTATGTATCTCATTTACACAACAACAGTCATTAGAACTATTAATATATAACTGGTGTTTCAGTGTCTGTGCAGCTGTTGAGTCAGATCAGTTCCTCTCCAAGTGAAGAGGATTTTGTACAACGTTGTATCACTGTGGGAACGGCCAGCTGTAACCTCCCTGCTGACAGTAATAAACTCCTGCATCTTCAGTCTGAACTCCACTGATGGTCAGAGTGAAGTCAGTCCCAGATCCACTTCCACTAAAACGATCTGAAACACCAGACTGACGAGTTGTAGCATAATAAATTAGAAGTTTCGGAGACTCTCCAGGTTTCTGAAGGCACCAGTGAAGGTAGGTGCTCATATCTGAACTGGCTTTACATCTGATAGAGACAGTCTGTCCTGGAACAACAGACTGAGATCCAGGAGACTGAGTCAGGATGATTTCTCCTGATGAATCTGGAAAACATGAAAAAGAGCAGAAGGGTTATTGAGACAAATCCAGTTTGGAGAAAGACGATCAACATCCAGACAGAAGAGTATCATTTCTTTAACATGGAGAACAGATGGAAGAAGGTAAATGCTGCTTGTTTCAGTGTTTCTCCATCATAGCAGCACATCATTGAGGTGAACCTGGTTGCATCCTGAAGCAAAGTTTTCAGAAGAGAGTCTCAGCCTGAACAAGGAGCCCCAGGGTGGCCAGCAGTAGAATCAGTGACATCATCATTGTGCTGTCAGCGTGTCAGTGGCTCTGAAAGGCCTGGACAGCCACTGATCAACACTGGTCTCTTAACAGCAGGGAGCAGAGAGGCAGGACACATATGCAAACACACAGAGTCAGTCAGCTGTAGCTGTCCTCAACATATCATGGTGTTCATATCTCAGTGGTGACAGCATTGATTATTTCAATGGTTCACTACATAATAAGGTATGAAAGGATAGAAAAATTTTGTCACAAATAATTTTATTTTGCTTCCTCCACATAATAAAGTTGATTCTGTTTGTGAGTATGTTTTAACATCTACAGTGGTTTTTTTGTTCTTCAGGTGTGAAGGAGAAAAAAAAATCACCCAAAATTATTTTAGCGATGAGATCAATATTAATTTAAACACTTCTGAGAAAGTGTATATACCAAAGTCTACAGTAAGTGAACAGAAGAGCTGCTCTTCATGTATAATTGAACATCGTCGGTCTAAAAGATGATTTTACTATGGTGTTACTTTAAGAAGATGCTTTATATGCTGATATGTTTCTTACATCTTATAAAAGTTTCAATGTTAGAGTGTTCAGATATTTCAATTTTATCATCTGTTCAATCTTTCCTCAGAAATGTAGGTGTCACTTTCGATAAGGCATTGACTCTTGAGCAGCACTTGAAGTATCTGATCCACCTCTGTATTTTCCAGTCAAGACACATCGTACAATGTTGTGCTGGTGTGTCTTAACCCTATGGGCCCGAACGACTCATAGTGCGTCCAAATTCACACCTGTTCTTCTCTTTTGATTTTCTCCGTGACCGTGCGTCATAGCAAAGCCACGCATATCACGTGAAACAGCAGAATCATAGCTTTCCGACAAGACCAAGCACTTGTTGGTAGTCCAGCGTTTTCACAGTGAAAAAAAAAATGATAAAGTTACACTAAAATCATGAATGACTGAGCTTTCATGCAGCTTTGCACACACATCACTCTTGGATGGATTACTTGCGAATGCAGGCTCGCACAGAAATGCCACGCATATCACATGAAAGCACAGGAGCAGAGCTTTCATGTGATACCACACACATCATTGTGTTGTCATCCCATCACGCTGTAAATACAGATTGATTGTCTACAAAATAAAAACCTGACGAATTTCTTTACAATCCATTATACAGAGCTTGTTATCAGTCACTTCATATAGTGAGGAATATCGTATCTTACCACGTCTTAGGCTTGCGTGTGTTTCTCCCTGTCTATCCACATTTGTAGTCCAGCTTTCAAGATGCAAATATCTCCATATTGTCCAGTTGACACTCCATCAAACTTTGCATGACAAGACCAGCCACTTCACCTTTGTGCACCCAGACAACTGTAGCCTAATTATGCATGCTGACAGGGCCGTAGTCACCATATACATTGAAGGGGACACGTGCCCCCTCCACCAACAACAACAGACTTTGTTTACTGCAAACAAAGTGGCAAATATTATCTTGAAGGACATCACTGCACTTGGGTGACTATTTTTCTCTGATCTTAGATGTAAATATTGCATGTTTCTTTCAGATAAAACACATTTTTGACTTGTGAATGAGTCAATGGAATTTCTTGCAATAATGACAAAATACTGGCAATCATGTCCGCCTGGCACAAACCACATGTTTTGGACAGCTGTGAAGTGTCAGAATGTCCCACCATCATGGTTCTTATATTGCCAGATTCCAGAGAGTCTGCCCTCTTCATATATAGTAGAATATGTCATTTTCCAACTTGCTATGGTGAGATACATGTAAAAATGTAAGAATTTAGTCAGACGGATTTGTTTTTTTCATTGATATAAAAATTAATATAAAATACAGGCACATAGGAGGACATGAAATGATGGCAAAAATACCCCCCAAAAACGCCTAGGGCCCATAGGGTTAACTTAGGATGAAGATGACTTTTGTTGCAAAGTATAGCTAGGTATGCGCTCTATAGGTTTTATTTGCATAAAGAAGAAAAGTCAGAGATTAAAGAAAGTTCATTCATTCATTCAAGTTTTGTTTGGACTACATTTTATCATGAATATTTCTCATGCTGCTCTGTGTGTCAATGTTTTCTTGTAACTGGACAGAGTTGAGATGGCTGTGATCCAGTATGAGGTCAAAGGTCGTGACCAAGTCTTTTCAAATTTACCGTCTGAGCTTGTTTCCTCTTTATTAACTCGCAAAATCAATCAAATCAATCAAATAAGAAAAAGAGATTATAATGAGAACTGTGTGTGCACAGTGTGTGTGTGTGTGTGTGTGTGTGTGTGTGTGTGTGTGTGTGTCCTCAGTGAAGTGTATCAGTCTCTGCAGTAGCTTCCAGCTGCAGCAGTCAGCTCAGTTTCTGTTCAGTCTGACTGAGGGAGGTTTTTGTATGACGCTTTTTCACTGTGTGAACACGTACTGACTGTTGATGACATGAAAACTCTGACAGTAGTAAACTGCTGCATCTTCAGTCTGGACTCCACTGATGGTCAGAGTGAAGTCAGAGTTTGATCCACTGCCTGTAAAACGACCTGGAATCCCTGATGCTCGAGTGCTGGCATAGTATATGAGCAGTTTAGGAGTTTCTCCATCTCTCTGTTGGTACCAGGCTAAATGGTTAGAGCTATAAACATCCTGACTGGTCCTACATGTGATGGTGACGGAGCCTCCCACAGCAGAGCTCACTGCTCCAGGCTGAGTCACTGTGACCTGACCTCTGGACTCTGAGGATACAGAGACACAAACATAAAGCAGCATCATGGTTTTGTCAGCTTCATTTTAGAGGGACAGATGTTGATAGAGGAGAGGAGTTTGATTCTCTGGACTTTACCTGTGAAGCAGCAGCAGAGGAGAGTCCAGATGAGGACGGAGATCAAAGTCATGTTTTTGATGAGGAGGATTTCTGTGGCTTCTGTTGTCATGAAGGACAGCTGTCAGTCATCCAGTGTTCAACTCTCAGGACTATAAACTCTCCCAGAGCACTGGAGCATGGTGCTGCTGATGCAAAGTGGCTCTCTATGGAAATGCTCTGACTGACTCCAACAGGGACTTGGATTACTCTGATGATGCTGATTATCAATGGATCAATCACTTTATCAGAGTGTAGTTAGAAATATCTCCAATTTGATAAAATTTTAACGACTTCATAACTTTTGTTTCAAAATGTTTGATTTAGGCACCTAAGGGCCAGCTGGAACATTTCAAAAAGTCTTTTATTCCCTGTTCCATGCAGGCATTGAACACAGAACAGCTGCATCAGGGAACATTTATTTAATAAGAACTGCTTTCTTGCATTATTTATAGAACTTATTTTCTGCTACCTCATCCATTTGCACGACTGTATATTGTATGCTGTACACTCTGTATGTTTTTAAAGGTGTGCTGTGTGCATTGTATCTACCTTTGGTGAACTAGAAGCCAAATACAAATTCTGCGCAGGTTGCCAATGACATCATTCTAATCTTATCAAGTCTAAAATCTTTTGTATTATTTTAATTAACCACTGGAGAAAATTAACAAAAATTGCATTTGAAATTAAAAAACATATCAAAAACATGCAATCTGGAATTCTGTGTCTCTGTGTTATTGTCAGTTTTCATGTTTTTGGCAAGATCTTACAAACAGAGACTGATTTTAGTGAGTTTGTTTGTGTCAAAGTCAGAGAGCCGTGTCTCTCTACAGTGAGAGGTTTTTGTACGGCGGCTCAATGAGTTTGTATCACTGTGGTACACGTTCGGTGGAGGAACCAGACTGGATGTTGGAAGTAAGTCAAACTTTCAAAAACCTGTTTTTATTGAAGAGCTTTTTTCCTGCCTTTATACTCAGCACTCTGGAACTTCTATATTATTATTTAATTTTACAGAAATATTTTGCACTGAAAGACAGACTGATTTTGAAATAGAAAATCAAGAGGTGATTGGAAAGAAAATGACGAATTAAACTAGATGATAAATCCTTATTTCCAACTTAAATTATAAAATTGCATTTGAGTGCTTGTAGGTTTAGTTCAGTGTGTCAAAGTCAGAGAGCCATGTCTCTCTACAGTGAGAGGTTTTTGTACAGCGGCTCAATGAGTTTGTATCACTGTGGTGGACTTTTGGTGGTGGAACCAGACTGGATGTTGGAAGTAAGTTTCTTCACAAATACTAGATACCATATTCTGATTTGTAATATTTGCAATAGATTAAAAGAAACTCGATTTGTTTACTTTATTATTCATGCTCTCATTTCTCCTCCTAAACCATGGAGAGTAACTCACAGTGGCTTCACAAAATTCCATCACACTGGGATTTTAAAAAAAAGCTTGAAATATAAAGATGATAAAACTGCAAACCTGTTTTTCAAATGTTTTCTGATATTATATATAAATTTTCCTCCTAAATAATACCTGTTTTTAGAACAAATTCAGAATCAGTTGTTAAATATTGTTGAACAGAGTGTAGATAAAAGTAGGTATTAGAAAATGCGCAAGATCACTTCATTTTGTCATCTAGTGTTTTAGATATTGAAAATATTTTGAACACTTTTTTAATGATGACTGAAATCCACATTAAGAACATTTGATTGTAATCTGTTTAATTTCTATTTCTGGTTCTGTTTCCACTAAATATGCCATTAATACGTAATGGTTAGTCAAGGTTTTGGATATGAAAGATTTTTTCGAAATTCTGATATTTTCTGTCCAGTGTAGTTTGATATATTTGAGGTCATTCTGTATGATGATTGTCTCTGTGCTGATTTGCATGAGAGGCTTCTTAAAGGGAAGTGAAACAATGTGTGAGTGAGTGACTGATGGAGCAGAAAAACCATCTGACAGAAACTCCTTAAAGGAGAAAATCAACTCTCACACAGTAAAGGTGTCCAAGTGTCTGATGGTTGATTGACAGCTGTGTGGTCCCTGTCCTCTAAGCTGATTGGTGTCTCCTAGGTGATGTCCGTCCCACTCTGACGGTGCTACCCCCCTCCAGTGAGGAGCTGCAGCAGGGGAAGGCCACGCTCATGTGTCTGGCCAACAAGGGCTTCCCCTCAGACTGGAGTCTGGCGTGGAAGGTGGACGGCAGCAGCAGCAGCAGCTGGGAGGAGAGCAGGAGCCCTGGGGTGCTGGAGAAGGACGGCCTCTACAGCTGGAGCAGCACCCTGAGGCTCCCTGCAGACCAGTGGAGGAGGTTGGGATCTGTGACCTGTGAGGCCACCCAGGGCTCCCAGACTCCACTCTCAGAGACACTGAGGAGAGACCAGTGTTCCCAGTCCTGACCTGACTCACTGGGACTCTGCTGCTGGTTTTACTCTGCTACTGCTCTCAGTCTGCTCTCTGTCTTTCTATCATGAGACCAGTTTAACAGTTCTCACCTTGAAACAGCAATGTTTTTATTCTTGTCATAGTGCTTATGCTGTTAATGCTGTATAATAAAACATAAGCAAATAAAAAACATTGTATGAATACTTTTATTGCAACAGTTCCCTTCTCCCACATGTTAAGAGATACAAGATTATAACCCATGTCACAGTTAGATTGTCTCACTGCTGGTGATGGTTTCATTAATGACTTCTTGAATCATATAATGGCATTTATCCACTAAGTCATTGAGGTTCATCTGACAGTGTCTCTAGCAGTATAATTATGGATCAGGGTAATTTTGATGAAATTATTTTAAAATGTGTCAAATCTAAATGACTTAATAGAGTTTTAAAGATTAGAAGCAAATTGCAGATTATCATCAGCATAAGATGATATAACATGGTTCTTTAATGATGTTCTTATGTCAAATATTTAATGCTGGTGTTGCTGATTTTTTTTTAGAACATTAACCATTCCATGTAAAGTCACCCAGGTATATCTTCACCCTGAGGTGAATGAGGATTCCTGTTTCATGAACATTCATTTGCATCAAGACAATATAGTCAGTCCTTTAAATACATCTCCAAAGATTTTAACTAAAAAATGTTGAGGTCTGAAATAAAAACCCCATCAATGAGAAAAATAAAAAGTATATAAAAATAACATTTGTCACATTTTTCAAAGTCAACATGTGGGTGCATTGAATCTACATAAAACACTCAGGGCCCTATTTAGGTGGTCTTAAACGCGAAGCGCCAGGCGTGCGGCGCATGGGCGTGTCCCAGTCACTTGCTAGTTAGACAGCGCGTTTTTAGACTGTGCGTCATGGCGGAGAGTCTAAAAGGGTTGGACTTACTCTGTGAATTAGTCATGGGTGTGTTTTGGGCGGATCATTCAATAAGCCAATCAGAGTGTCACCTCTCATTCCCTTTAAAAGAGGTGCAATTGGAGCGCATGGTGGAGAGCTAGTTAGATGGCAGACCTACCAACTGGAAAGAGTGAGTGTTTTACAGCTGAGGAGACGGATCTCCTCGTGCGGGAGGTGAAGGCCCATCAGAACCAGATCTACGGGGACAGCAGACAGGCACCCAAGCTCCCCGAGCTAAAGCAGGCGTGGGATCACTAATACAAGAAAGATCTTACTAAATATCTGTGGAATATTATTTGAACCTGTTTTCATCATATAACAGAGCGCAGCTGTCAGGACTGCCGCAGAGCTCCCCAAGGTGCTGATCCTGCAGCTAGGACCTGTTCAGCGTTTTCTCCCCCACCCACGTTTGTTAATTGTTTTCACGTTTCCTAGAGCTGTGTTCTGCCTCTTATTTGCATGTGTGTCCTCTGTACACTCAGATAACGATATAATAATATAATGTAGCCTAGTATATAATGTAGCCTAGTATAACATGTTAAATAAATGCAATGTGTGAGCTTTGGTTTTCAATCAAAAAAATGATTGATTGGTCAGATAATTTCACAATTTCATTTGTCATTATTACAGATTATGATGACCATTATTACTGCGATTAGATCATTCTGATTAATGACTGACCATTAAGACGTGTTTCTGATAAATATTTTAATGTGCACAATAATAACCTTTCACATTGTAATCATATTTTTATTTGTTATCTTTTGCATATGTGTGGCTGCTCCGTGTGTGTCTGAGCAGAGTGCACGCGCGTTGTGCACCCGCCTAGAGACGCATATTACTAACTTGTTTAACAGTGAAATACTGCACCGTTGACTTTAGACCAGGTTTTTGTTGGTCACTGGCACATTTGCTTTTTACGTCATCTAACTAGCAACGCGCCATGACTGCGCCTGACCACTCCTCATTTTTAGACCAACACACCCACAGAAGCGCAAGTTCATTTGCTAGTTAGACGATAAGGGCGCAGGGCGTGAAAATGACAACTGCGCCTGCATCTAAATAGCAATGACACTTGCGACATGTATTATGCGCCCTCTACCATCCACTTTAGAGCATCTAAATAGGGCCCTCAATCTTAAATAAAATGAAACTGGTGGAACTGCTAATGTCTTATTGTACTACATTCTGTTTCCATGTGTCATTGAAAAAAGTCTTAGTTTGTTGGAAACCTCTCAGTGTGTTTCATTGAAATGTAACTTTCAAACTTTGAACCTAAAAAGTTGAATTAAAATTGGTATTGATATGTTTTTATTTAACTTACAACTTAGAGAGAAATATCATTAATTTTCAGAAATGTATTAATTATTTGTGTTAATATTACACTATCTATATTTCTCCATCTTACTTTTTTGAGTATGTATCTCATTTACACAACAACAGTCATTAGAACTATTAATATATAACTAGTGTTTCAGTGTCTGTGCAGCTGTTGAGTCAGATCAGTTCCTCTCCAAATGAAGAGGTTTTTGTACGACGTTGTATCACTGTGGGAACGGCCAGCTGTAACCTCCCTGCTGACAGTAATAAACTCCTGCATCTTCAGTCTGAACTCCATTGATGGTCAGAGTGAAGTCAGTCCCAGATCCACTTCCACTGAAACGATCTGAAACACCAGACTGACGAGCTGTAGCATAATAAATTAGAAGTTTCGGAGACTCTCCAGGTTTCTGAAGGCACCAGTGAAGGTAGTGGCTCATATCTGAACTGGCTTTACATCTGATAGAGACAGTCTGTCCTGGAACAACAGACTGAGATCCAGGAGACTGAGTCAGGATGATTTCTCCTGATGAATCTGGAAAATATGCAAAAGAGCAGAAGGGTTATTGAGACAAATCCAGTTTGGAGAGAGATGATCAACATCCAGACAGAAGAGTATCATTTCTTTAACATGGAGAACAGGTGGAAGAAGGTAAATGCTGCTTGTTTCAGTGTTTCTCCATCATAGCAGAACATCATTGAGGTGAACCTGGGTGCATCCTGAAGCAAAGTTTTCAGAAGAGAGTCTCACCCTGAACAAGGAGCCCCAGGGTGGCCAGCAGTAGAATCAGTGACATCATCATGGTGCTGTCAGCGTGTCAGTGGCTCTGAAAGGCCTGGACAGCCACTGATCAACACTGGTCTCTTAACAGCAGGGAGCAGAGAGGCAGGACACATATGCAAACACACAGAGTCAGTCAGCTGTAGCTGTCCTCAACATATCATGGTGTTCATATCTCAGTGGTGACAGCATCGTTTATTTCAATGGTTCACTACATAATAAGGTATGAAAGGATAAAGAAAATTTTGTCCCAGAGAATTTTATTTTGCTTCCTCCACATAATAAAGTTGATTCTGTTTGCGAGTATGTTTTAACATCTACAGTGTTTTTTTGTTCTTCAGGTGTGAAGGAGAAAAAAAAATCACCCAAAATTATTTTAGCGATGAGATCAATATTAATTTAAACACTTCTGAGAAAGTGTACATACCAAAGTCTACAGTAAGTGAACAGAAGAGCTGCTCTTCATGTATAATTGAACATCGTCGGTCTAAAAGATGATTTTACTATGGTGTTACTTTAAGAAGATGCTTTATATGCTGATATGTTTCTTACATCTTATAAAAGTTTCAATGTTAGAGTGTTCAGATATTTCAATTTTATCATCTGTTCAATCTTTCCTCAGAAATGTAGGTGTCACTTTCGATAAGGCATTGACTCTTGAGCAGCACTTGAAGTATCTGATCCACCTCTGTATTTTCCAGTCAAGACACATCGCAATGTTGTGCTGGTGTGTCTTAACCCTATGGGCCTGAACGACTCATAGTGCGTCCAAATTCACACCTGTTCTTCTCTTTTGATTTTCTCCGTGACCGTGCGTCATAGCAAAGCCACGCATATCACGTGAAACAGCAGAATCATAGCTTTCCGACAAGACCAAGCACTTGTTGGTAGTCCAGTGTTTTCACAGTGAAAAAAAAATGATAAAGTTACACTAAAATCATGAATGACTGAGCTTTCATGCAGCTTTGCACACACATCACTCTTGGATGGATTACTCGCGAATGCAGGGTCGCACAGAAATGCCACGCATATCACATGAAAGCGCAGGAGCAGAGCTTTCATGTGATACCACACACATCATTGTGTTGTCATCCCATCACGCTGTAAATACAGATTGATTGTCTACAAAATAAAAACCTGACGAATTTCTTTACAATCCATTATACAGATCTTGTTATCAGTCACTTCATATAGTGAGGAATATCGTATCTTACCACGTCTTAGGCTTGCGTGTGTTTCTCCCTGTCTATCCACATTTATGGTCCGGCTTTCAAGATGCAAATATCTCCATATTGTCCAGTTGACACTCCATCAAACTTTGCATAACAAGACCAGCCACTTCACCTTTGCGCACCCAGACAACTGAGGCCTAATTATGCATGCTGACAGGGCCGTAGTCACCATATACATTGAGGGGGACACGTGCCCCCTCCACCAACAACAACAGACTTTGTTTACTGCAAACAAAGTGGCAAATATTATCTTGGAGGACATCATTGCACTTGGTTGACTATTTTTTTAGTTATCTTAGATGTAAATATTGCATGTTTCTTTCAGATAAAACACATTTTTGACTTGTGAATGAGTCAATGGAATTTCTTGCAATAATGAAAAAATACTGGCAATCATGTCCGCCTGGCACAAACCACATGTTTTGGACAACTGTGAAGTGTCAGAATGTCCCACCATCATGGTTCTTATATTGCCAGATTCCAGAGAGTCTGCCCTCTTCATATATAGCAGAATATATCATTTTCCAACTTGCTATGGTGAGATACATGTAAAAATGTAAGAATTTAGTCACACGGATTTGTTTTTTTCATTGATATAAAAATTAATATAAAATACAGGCACATAGGAGGACATGAATTGATGGCAAAAATACCCCCAAAAACGCCTAGGGCCCATAGGGTTAACTTAGGATGAAGATGACTTTTGTTGCAAAGTATAGCTAGGTATGCGCTCTATAGGTTTTATTTGCATAAAGAAGAAAAGTCAGAGATTAAAGAAAGTTCATTCATTCATTTATAAGTTTTGTTTGGACTACATTTTATCATGAATATTTCTGATACTGCTCTGTGTGTCAATATTTTCTTGTAACTGGACAGAGTTGAGATGGCTGTGATCCAGTATGAAGCTGAGGTCAAAGATCGTGACCAAGTCTTTTCAAATTTACTGTCTGAGCTTGTTTCCTCTTTATTAACTCGCAAAATCAATCAAATCAATCAAATAAGAAAAAGAGATTATAATGAGAACTGTGTGTGCACAGTGTGTGTGTGTGTGTGTGTGTGTGTGTGTGTGTGTGTGTGTGTGTGTCCTCAGTGAAGTGTATCAGTCTCTGCAGTAGCTTCCAGCTGCAGCAGTCAGTTCAGTTTCTGTTCAGTCTGACTGAGGGAGGTTTTTGTACGACGCTTTTTCACTGTGTGAACACGTACTGACTGTTGATGTAGTGTTCACTCTGACAGTAGTAAACTGCTGCATCTTCAGTCTGGACTCCACTGATGGTCAGAGTGAAGTCAGACTTTGATCCACTGCCTGTAAAACGACCTGGAATCCCTGATGCTCGAGTGCTGGCATAGTATATGAGCAGTTTCGGAGTTTCTCCATCTCTCTGTTGGTACCAGGCTAAGTAGTCAGAGCTATAAACATTCTGACTGGTCCTACATGTGATGGTGACGGAGCCTCCCACAGCAGAGCTCACTGCTCCAGGCTGAGTCACTGTGACCTGACCTCTGGACTCTGAGGATACAGAGACACAAACATAAAGCAGCATCATGGTTTTGTCAGCTTCATTTCAGAGGGACAGATGTTGATAGAGGAGAGGAGTTTGATTCTCTGGACGTAAGCAGCAGCAGAGGAGAGTCCAGATGAGGACGGAGATCAAAGTCATGTTTTTGATGAGGAGGATTTCTGTGGCTTCTGTTGTCATGAAGGACAGCTGTCAGTCATCCAGTGTTCAACTCTCAGGACTATAAACTCTCCCAGAGCACTGGAGCATGGTGCTGCTGATGCAAAGTGGCTCTCTATGGAAATGCTCTGACTGACTCCAACAGGGACTTGGATTACTCTGATGATGCTGATTATCAGTGGATCAGTCACTTTACCAGAGTATTGATTAGGAATGTGTTACTTCCTTTTTATAAAAAGCTCTGGTTTGAGTTGGATGAGTTGATTTACTTGCAGAATATCATTGTGAATTCCCACTTATTCACAGCCACACAAATCAACATCACTGTGGGATGTATTCAGACAAAATGTATTTTCATTTGTCATAATCAACGATAAACATAGGTTCATGGTAATTATATATATCAGGATTATTAATGGCAGGATTTATAGGACAGTTTTCCTTTGGAATTTTTCCATTTATTTGAATTTGTTTTACTGGAGGAGAAATTAATACTGCTTGTGGATGTTTGAAGTTTCACATAGAAAATGTTGTATATTCATAGTTTGTGAATCAGTCTCTAAATGGTTAAACCAGTTATTACACAATCTGGGTAAACTGGGAATATTTTTGGTGAGTTTGTTTGTGTCAAAGTCAGAGAGCCGTGTCTCTCTACAGTGAGAGGTTTTTGTACGGTAATGTATCGTCAATGTTTGGGAGGAAAACGTTTAATAATTTGTCTAAATTCTGATATTTTATGTCCAAGTGTAGTTTGATATATTTGAGGTCATTCTGTATGATGATTCTCTCTGTGCTGATTTGCATGAGAGGCTTCTTAAAGGGAAGTGGAACAATGTGTGAGTGAGTGACTGATGGAGCAGAAAAACCATCTGACAGAAACTCCTTAAAGGAGAAAATCAACTCTCACACAGTAAAGGTGTCCAAGTGTCTGATGGTTGATTGACAGCTGTGTGGTCCCTGTCCTCTAAGCTGATTGGTGTCTCCTAGGTGATGTCCGTCCCACCCTGACGGTGCTGCCCCCCTCCAGTGAGGAGCTGCAGCAGGGGAAGGCCACGCTCATGCGTCTGGCCAACAAGGGCTTCCCCTCAGACTGGAGTCTGGCCTGGAAGGTGGACGGCAGCAGCAGCAGCATCAACTGGGAGGAGAGCAGGAGCCCTGGGGTGCTGGAGAAGGACGGCCTCTACAGCTGGAGCAGCACCCTGAGGCTCCCTGCAGACCAGTGGAGGAAGGTGGGCTCTGTGACCTGTGAGGCCACCCAGGGCTCCCAGACTCCACTCTCAGAGACTCTGAGGAGAGACCAGTGTTCCCAGTCCTGACCTGACTCACTGGGACTCTGCTGCTGGTTTTACTCTGCTACTGCTCTCAGTCTGCTCTCTGTCTCTCTCATGATGTTTCAGTGTGAACATGTTCTTGCTTGTGTTGATAGTTTCAATATCTCAGAGCAATAAAGATTTGATCAAATGTATCATATGAGTGTCGTCATGTGACTTCATTTCTTGGACATATGTTATATATTCGGAGCATTACTCAAACTAATGCACAAAAGCCACAACAGTAATAAGTATTTTTTAATGGGCTTCAGACTGTGGATATGAGTTCCCATTATACATCAGTTCATTTATTTTGGTGACAATACACATGGTAACACCATCTTAATAGTAAAACACAAAGCTCTCTGTTATTACTGATGTCTGTACTTCAAGAAATTTCACCTGTTAGGTTTGTGTGTTGTTAAATTCTACCTGGAAATTATTCTGATTTAAATTCAAAGTCTTAATAGTAAGAAGGTATTGGGGATTAGAAATAAAAAGCAGTGTATCAGCTGCATAAAGTCACATAACATGAATCCAATTAAAGATTTTCCACCAAAACAAATTTAAGTGAGACTGATCAACTTCAGCAAAGGACATTCATTCATTCAATCACTGAAGCCTTTATTCAAGATTTAGGAGATGAATTGAAGGAGACACATATTTTCGATGATGCTGAGCATGAATAAAGACATAAAACAATCAATAAGCAAACACATAACTATCATGCATATCAATTAAAACAGTAATGAAATCATTCAAAACAACAATAATAAATGAGCTCTTAAAGTAGAAATACAGGGTGATGACCTGCTAAGGCGTAGATAAAAGCATGTGCACTCAATTAAAACAAGATCAGAAATAAGGCACTTATACAGTCAAAAGGTGGCAGAGTGTCCAAGTTTAAGGTCTTTTGTAGATTATTCCATGTATGAGATGCACTGTAAGAAAATAACATTCTTTCTAGTTCTGTTCTGATTAAAGGAGTGTGAGACAACAACCTATTCTCTGAATGAGTACCAAGAATTTGTGAGGACAGAGTTAAGAGTGATGACTTGTAGGGTGGAAACATCTGCAACCAAGCTTTATAAATAAACAAGTACCAGAACTGTTACCGCCTCACAGCCAAATGTGGCCAGCCAACCTTTTGGTAAACTTGGCAGTGGTAGGTGCTGTAACAATCACCTGATATGAACCTTAGGGCTGAGTGGTAGCCAACGTCTAGTGATTTTAGTGTAGAGACAGCAGCTTTTCCATATATAAGATCCAAAACAGACCAAAATACACTCTGCAATTCTTTTCCTATGTACTAAAGGCTCATGTTTCTGTACAGAAAGACAAGTATTATCTTCAATTTGGCAGTCAAAATTTCAGTATGGTGCTTAAAATTAGGACTGTCATCCAGCCAGATACCAAGGTATTTGTACTGTTTGACTCCCTCTATGGATGAGCCGTTTGCAGAATGAATTTTGAAAGACTCAGTACGAGTAGCCTTGGTGAATAGCATCCATTTGGTTTTGTCTAAGTTAAGTTCTAACTTATAGTTATGTAATTGAAATTGAAGTGAATCAAAAGACAATTGTAGACTTTTAATGGCTGATTGAGCAGATATTGCAATACAATATAAATTTGTGTTGTCTGCATACAGCTAACATTTACATGATTCGAAATAATATTGGCCCTAACACTGAGCTCTGTGGGACACCTTTAATATTTAAAAAATTGGAATGAACATCACACATCTTTACACACTGCAGTCTATTGGAGAGGTAGTTTTCAAAAGACAGGCAGCTGACAAAATCAAAACCAATTTGGGACAGTTTATTTAAAAGTAACAAATAGTCAACTGTGTCGAATACCTTAGACAAGTCTATAGACAGAGCAGCACATGACATTTTGCTATCCAAGGCTAATGTAATGTCATATACAACCTGGGTGGTTGCATATATGGTAGTGTGTATAGGCCTAGAGCCAGACTGTGAGTGAGTACAGAAAACAAATACTGTAGATTACAATTGACAGCAATTGTCAACAGATTGAAATTGTCGATAAAACACAAGTTGTGTGATGGACAAACTGACTGCAACCATGTGTGCAACAGGGCGATTGCTCTGAGACAACAAGGGAGGCTGAACTTCCCCTAAAATTTCATAGAAGAAATGGTCAAATATGCACTTTGAATTTACATTAAAAAAGGAATTTACATTGCATTAAACGTGCCTCCCTGTCATACATTCTCATGTCAGCACGGTGGACGCGGAGCCTCCAAGCATTCCTATGAGACAGCACTGAGCAGGTTTTTTTCATGCAGCAAAGCGAGACGGTCATTGGATAAATGCAACAAAATTGTCACTGTCAGGGAGGCTCAGCTTCCCTGGGACCTAATGGAGCGGTAGGTGGGAGAGGACGCTTGGTGTATGCATGATGATTGGAGGAACTGTCTACAAGGCTGAACCCCTTTGTGATTGACAGCGCTTTTGAAATACACACCAGCATCGTCGCATTTCGAGCTCAGTCCCATGTGGATATTTGCGAATGAAGTCTTCTGACAGAGTGCTGACACCACCATTTTAGCACCAGGTATGCACAAAGGGACACTGCAGTTTTGGATTTAATATTTCTTACAATGGAGTCACCAGCAACCAGAGATGTAGGAGTGAGCAATAGAAACTTGCTGTCAGAAGTTGAGCGCACAGCCCGGGCAGCCAGGTTGGGTCAGTGGCTGTAGGAAGTGACCTAACAGCCTGACAGAGCACCCGGAACAGGGGACACTGGTGCACGTCGGGTAATGGCAGCAGGGACGAGCTGCGATGGTGTTCTGAAAGCAGGGGGAAGTTCTCTTCATCCAGGATATGAACTGGATTGTGAACTGAATTTCACTGGGAGGAAGAGGATGCAGGGGAGCCTATTTCCCTGGGCAGCTGGGAAAGTAGAGTTGGTAAAGGTTGGAGATTCGTCCTTCCAGCTTGGCAACTTTTGAGTCAGATGAAGGCAGTGGTCACACCCGGATGGCATGGTGAGTGGTGGCATGCTGGGTTCAGATGGAAGCTGGGGAAACAGAGAGAAATGGCTACAGCAGCAAAGATGTATAGTGTGTGTTGAAATTCAGCTACTCCAGGTTTAGCTATTGATTAGCAGAGGCACAGGATAAAAGCTTACATGTGAGGACTCCACAGCGTTATCTTCATTATCATATATCCTGGCTTGGGCAGAGATCAGAGCAGATTTAGGTCCTCCAAAGAGTGAAACTTACTTGGCCCACTGAGATGAATGGGAATTGGACAAGTTTTCAGTGATGATGGTTTCTGCCAGGCATAGAAGTGTTTCAATAACTCTATTTATACCAAATCTAGACATCCGATGACTGAAATTGTTTAACCGGGTCAAATAAGCAGGTAAAAATGAAAATGTCTAAAAATGCAACATAAAAGTATGTCTTATAAGAGGATAAAATGTCAATTTTGACAGAGCTTTTCTGGCAGACAAACAACACGTTGATGCATGCCTGTGTCACCAATAACATGAAAGAGATGAGAGGACAGTCTCTGTCTCTTGCTGTCTGTCAGCCGATTTAACACTTAAGTAACACACATACACTTGTATGAATGTGGTTACATTAAGTGGGTCATTTATGTCTTTTATATTTTCATGATTCTAGGTGATATAAAGCTTTTTGTTCATAATAGTGGGGCGGCATAGCTAAACTATCGTTCATTTTGTGATGAAAGCACAAAATTTGGTACACTCATTGCTGAATATATGTTGAATGAATCTGGATATTGGGGCATCGCAAAAACACACCCTAGTTGCCGTAGCAAACATTTATTCAATAAAATTAATCAAAAATATTTAAATGATTCATTACAATATTTTAAAAATGTAAATATGTATTAAATTAAGAAAAATACAGTTAGACACTCACAGTTCACATTAAATTAAGAACAAGCGCAAATTTGCAATAACTGCGACCTCATGCATGCATGCATCCACACAACATGCATATACACAACCTCAAGAAAAGCAAATTTTTCATTTTGAAATGCTTAGTATAGCGCCACCTATGAATGAATCCTGGTCATTTTTTCTGGCATAGTTACCCATGGTCTCTACTTGCAGTACGCAGATTTCGAACATTTTTGGTTAAGTACTTTTTGAATTATTCAAGAAAAGCTTTGTGGACTGACCAACCAACCAAAAATGGCTGCCAGTGGTTACTGGCATGGAATGGTTTGGCTATCCTATAGGTGCTGTTTCATGTTTTTAGTGCCACAAATATAATTTAGAGGCATATTAAAGTGGAAAAAGCTTTATAAAAATGTAATAGAACAGAACAAGAGCTTTTAAAAACGTTTTATTAGCTTCTCATTCACAGTTTACGGCCTCCTCTTTGGCTTGTCTTCCTGTGTTGCTCCTTAAAAAGCAAAAAATGAAAATATTTTAATCATTTGCCAGATTAGTGGGGCACCATAGCTCAATATTTTTCTAGAATCGTTCAGTTTTGTGATAAAAGCACCAAATCTGGCAGATGTGTTGACAAGTATATTTAGAACAAATCTGGATATTGGGGCATCAGAAACTCGCCCCCTGGTGGCTAGTGCAGGCAATTGAATCCTACCTGCCCATGGACCCGTCCCGTTAATTGGATCCACTCCAAAATGTAATAGCTTCTAAGTTGGACCATGCTACATGCCTGCACCAAGTTTTGTGAAAATCGGTTGGAAAGTTTTCATGTAATTCTCATCCAAAAAATGAATCATTAATTTGATTAATTTTATTGAATAAATGGTTGCTACAGCAACTAGGGTGTGTTTTTGCGATGCCCCAATATCCAGATTCATTCAACATATATTCAGCAATGAGTGTACCAAATTTTGTGCTTTCATCACAAAATGAACGATTGCTGCGATATATTGAGCTAAGCCGCCCCACTATAACATATGTTTACATTTACATTGGTGGCAGTCACTCAGTCTGTGGGGACATGGCTTGGGAACAAGAGGGTCCCCAGTTCAGGTCCCCATATGGACTGAACAAGGAGTGGGGACTGGGAGCTGAAGAGCTGTTGTGAGCAAGGCACGAAACCTTTAACTGCTAGGAATGCCTGTCCATGGGCAACCCCCTCGATGTGACATCTTTCCATTAATGCATGTGTATGTGTCTGTGTCTTTCTGGCCTGTGTGTGTGTGTGTGTGTGTGTGTGTCCTCAGTGAAGTGTATCAGTCTCTGCAGTAGCTTCCAGCTGCAGCAGTCAGTTCAGTTTCTGTTCAGTCTGACTGAGGGAGGTTTTTGTACGACACTTGGGTCCTGTTTGTGCATGTGTCTGTGTCTTTCTGGCCTGTGTGTGTGTGTGTGTGTGTGTGTGTGTGTGTGTGTGTGTGTGCGTGCGTGCGTGCGTGTGTGCGTGCATGAAATCTGTAAAATAACAACAGAGTGAAAAAAATGAATTTTCCAATTTGGGTGACTTTTGATCATGAATGTTTCTGATGCTGATCTGTGTCTTTGTGATTCCTTTTAATTTGATAAAGTTCAAATAGCTGTGATTGAGTATGAAGCTGAGGTCAAAGGTCATGACCAAGTCTTTTCAAATTAACTGTCAGGAGATTATACTGGGTTAGAAGCTGTGATCGAGAAATTAATTTGATTTCCACCAAGATCATTTTTTGTTTCACTTGACATTGTGTCTTTCTCTGTGTGTGTGTGTGTGTGTGTGTCCTCAGTGAAGTGTATCAGTCTCTGCAGTAGCTTCCAGCTGCAGCAGTCAGTTCAGTTTCTGTTCAGTCTGACTGAGGGAGGTTTTTGTATGACGCTTTTTCACTGTGTGAACACATACTGACTGTTGATGACATGAAAACTCTGACAGTAGTAAACTGCTGCATCTTCAGTCTGGACTCCACTGATGGTCAGAGTGAAGTCAGCGTTTGATCCACTGCCTGTAAAACGACCTGGAATCCCTGATGCTCGAGAGCTGGCATAGTATATGAGCAGTTTAGGAGTTTCTCCATCTCTCTGTTGGTACCAGGCTAAGTAGTTAGAGCCATGAACATCCCTACTGGTCCTACATGTGATGGTGACGGAGCCTCCCACAGCAGAGCTCACTGCTCCAGGCTGAGTCACTGTGACCTGACCTCTGGACTCTGAGGATACAGAGACACAAACATAAAGCAGCATCATGGTTTTGTCAGCTTCATTTCAGAGGGACAGATGTTGATAGAGGAGAGGAGTTTGATTCTCTGGACTTTACCTGTGAAGCAGCAGCAGAGGAGAGTCCAGATGAGGACAGAGATCAAAGTCATGTTTTTGATGAGGAGGATTTCTGTGGCTTCTGTTGTCATGAAGGACAGCTGTCAGTCATCCAGTGTTCAACTCTCAGGACTATAAACTCTCCCAGAGCACTGGAGCATGGTGCTGCTGATGCAAAGTGGCTCTCTATGGAAATGCTCTGACCGACTCCAACAGGGACTTGGATTACTCTGATGATGCTGATTATCAATGGATCAATCACTTTACCAGAGTATTGATTAGGAATGTGTTACTTCCTTTTTATAAAAAGCTTTGGTTTGAGTTGGATGAGTTGATTTACTTGCAGAATATTATTGTGAATTCCCACTTATTCACAGCCACACAAATCACCATCACTGTGGGATGTATTCAGACAAAATGTATTTTCATTTATCATAATCTATGATAAACATAGGTTCATGATAATTATATATATCAGGATTATTAATGGCAGGATTTATAGGACAGTTTTCCTTTGGAATTTTAACATTTATTTGAATTTGTTTTACTGGAGGAGAAATTAATACTGCTTGTAGATGTTTGAAGTTTCACATAGAAAATCCATTTTTAAATGTTTGTTTTGTTCATAAAGCTCTTAGTATTTTTGATATTATTTCTCCTCTTTTATCATGGAGACACACTCAGAGCAGCTTTACAAGCATTTTTTTTAAACATTCCTGTCATACTGACATTCAAATGACTTGATGATGAAGATAAAACTGCAAGTCTACTGTAAAAATGTTTTCTAAAGTTAATTTTTAGTTTTCCTCCACAATGATAACTTTTGTTATGATGAAGTCAAACATACTTTATTCAAGTAAAATTGAACAGAGTGAAGATACACATCAGTATTTGAAAAGGTGCAATTTCTGTTGTCTTTTTTATTGTACTAAATAATGTTGGATTTTTGTTTGTTTTAATAATCGCCAAAGAATGACTGATATCCACATAAAGAACATCTGATTGTTTTTCTTTCATTTTCTGTCTTTATTAATGTTTTCTCTAAATCCTTTAAAGTATTGTATGATCAGGTTTTTTGATGTGTTTGATGTGAAATTTTTACAGTTTTTTCAAATCTGCTGCTTTTATGTCCAGTGTAGTTTGATATATTTGAGGTCATTCTGTATGATGATTGTCTCTGTGCTGATTTGCATGAGAGGCTTCTTAAAGGGAAGTGAAACAATGTGTGAGTGAGTGACTGATGGAGCAGAAAAACCATCTGACAGAAACTCCTTAAAGGAGAAAATCAACTCTCACACAGTAAAGGTGTCCAAGTGTCTGATGGTTGATTGACAGCTGTGTGATCCCTGTCCTCTAAGCTGATTGGTGTCTCCTAGGTGATGTCCGTCCCACCCTGACGGTGCTGCCCCCCTCCAGTGAGGAGCTGCAGCAGGGGAAGGCCACGCTCATGTGTCTGGCCAACAAGGGCTTCCCCTCAGACTGGAGTCTGGTCTGGAAGGTGGACGGCTGCATCAGCAGCAGCAGCTGGGAGGAGAGCAGGAGCCCTGGGGTGCTGGAGAAGGACGGCCTCTACAGCTGGAGCAGCACCCTGAGGCTCCCTGCAGACCAGTGGAGGAGGTTGGGATCTGTGACCTGTGAGGCCACCCAGGGCTCCCAGACTCCACTCGCAGAGACACTGAGGAGAGACCAGTGTTCCCAGTCCTGACCTGACTCACTGGGACTCTGCTGCTGGTTTTACTCTGCTACTGCTCTCAGTCTGCTCTCTGTCTTTCTATCATGAGACCAGTT